>NC_090730.1:118547677-118592677 GCF_036898095.1 Palaemon carinicauda | reverse complement strand
ATATATATATATATATATATATATATATATATATATATATATATATATATATATATGCGTGTGTCATTGCATATAAACATTTGTTTAACATTGTAAGCGTTAGTAAATAAATGTGTAATCTGCCGTCAGTGATTATGAAATAGAATGCCTACAAATGGGGTCAAAAAATACTTGAGCGTACTGATTTTCCCTCGTCAACGAGACCTCTTGACCTCTTCATCTTGCAATTACCCTACAGTTTTTGGATACCGTTTTCTCTAAATAACATATATACTAAAGATGCATTGATATTGACCCTATCGCTACGAAAAGTGATAAATTATCTTCGCAACTGAAAGACTAACATGGGAAATAATTCTTTAGGGTGATGATATTCCCCTAGAGTAATATGCTGTCATTATAGGTTACATATTACATTAATATTCTTTATTCTATTCCACAAGGTAAAAATATTCTAAAGTTTATGCTTAGTAACTATTTTATAAAATAGTTCTTATGGACGAGATTTTATATTTGGTTTCAGTTGTCTTAACCACAAAGCTAGAGTACAAGAATAGCTTTGACATCATTAACTCTTACGTCCGTCTTAAACAACCTTCCTAATCTGATAGGCACAGGGCGAAGACAGCTGGTAAACCTTTGACAGCATTTTTTTTACACTTTTTAATGTTTATAAGAGTGGTTTCCGAAGATGCCACCGTTTTTTGTTTTTTTTTAAATTAGTCTTTTCTCATGACTTGCTACATTGCTTTGCAGAGTTGTCCAAACAATTTTGAGCCAAAGGCTCCCCATATATTTTTGAGACCAACTATATAATAATTTTACAGGCATAAAGTTACTTTACTTCACTGATCGAACAAACAGTGCATCAATGAAAATAGAAGACTATGAATTACCGTAAAAAAAAATTTCTATCGACAAAATGGCTATTGTATTCTGTCACAGTCAAAGCCTTGTATCATAATTATCTCACTATTATTATCATGGGACGATCCGTAAAATATACAGAGCAAGAGATTACTCGTGAAATCAATTCCCCCCCCCCCCCCTTTTAGCAGGAGAAAAATCCAATAGGATATTTTGTTGACTGAACGTGAAATTGCCATCATTTTTGGAGAATTGAATTCATTGTCGAAAATGTGCTTAGCAATAGGTACGTAGATTGAATTATCAGCTCTAATCGTCTATTATCAAAATACATTTCCCATAATATTCATGTAACTGTTTATTCAATTATATATTTATTTGTCTCTTTAAACACACACACACACACACGCACACACACACACACACATATATATATATATATATATATATATATATATATATATATATATATATATATATATATATATATATATATATATATATATATATGTATATATATATATATATATATATATATATATATATATATATATATATATATATATATAATGTTTAAATAGACCAACATATTGTTAAGTAAACAGTTACATGTGCAACACGAGTAATGTACTATAAGCTAATAATAAATCATAGATGACCGCGTGACAGCTTTAAATGCGTGTTTGTATGCGTTTGGATGTCTGTGCGTGTGTGTGTTTGGACATGTCTTACAGTCAAACGAGTCCATTTGGTACGGAGACATTGTGAATAGAACTACCCATGGGCCGTGGAAATAACAAAAACGTTTTAGTTACTCGCTGTATTTCACTTACAAAGAAATCATTCGTTAATATTTTTCCTCTTCATTTTAACAATATATTGTGAAACGACAACTCTAATTTATGCCCCCCTTATTTGTTGTCTCTACATTTTCATTGACCATTATCTAGGTTTTACTCATATTCATTTTCAGTCCTACATTCTTTCCATAGCTCTTTGGGTTGTAACTAGCTTAGCCTATGTTCTAAGTTTTTTGTAAGGTCCCAAGTAGTGATAGTTCCCCAATGACAACCTCCAAAAATTAATTCGATAAACCCTACACAAAACACAATAAACTCCCCAATCATCACCTAAAACCATAAAAAATCTCATGTATTAATCAGTCTGGTATAAAAGAAAGCATAGGCAGGAAAACAAACCAAAAAATAAATGTCTATACCACCGAAAAGGTTAAGGTATAATCCCTTTTCATTTAAACATATTTTTTGGAACTAATCTATATTCAACATTTTTGTTCGAATAATTTTTTAAAGACATTTGATTTAATGAGTTGCGTCAATTTGCGTTTCTCAACTTAACACGACGATTAAGTTAAGGCATAAAATCAAATGATTTACCGATATATGACTTGAATTTTATATAATCAATTATAGGCCCTGAAAAGAATCACATGATATTCTCAATCCCTTAGCCTCATATCCTCACAATATGAGTTTTATTCCATTTATTCATCTCTAGTTAAACATTCAACATGTTAATACTAATCACCCACATTAATATTACAGGCATTAACAGCATGTCATACAGAAAATTTAAAAAATGTAGATCATTTATAAAGATAACACTTCTATGATTGAGGAAACTAGAAATTTGACATATTTACTGGGATGTCTTAGCTTTAATATTTTACATGGAATACGCAGAAGGAGCCTAGTAAATCGAAATTCCAAAGGCCAGTATCGGTATTTACCATTCATGGATACAGGAAATTAACCACTAATATATACCATTATTATTATTATTATTACTACTACTACTACTATTATTATTATTATTATTATTATTATTATTATTATCACTAGCCAATCTACAACCCTAGTTGGAAAAGCAAGATGCTATAAGCCCAAGGGTTCCAATAGGGAAAAATAGCCCAGTGAGGAAAGGAAATAAGGAAATAAATAAATGATGAGAATAAATTAACAATAAATCATTCTAAAAACAGTGGCAACGTCAAAACAGATATGTCCTATATAAACTATTAACAACGTCAAAAACGATAAGTCATATATAAACTATAAAAGTACTCATGTCAGACTGGTCAACATAAAAACATTAATTGCCGCATAATAAAAATCACAGAATTTTAATCCTTTTATTTTTGGAATCCATCGTATTCAAACGGAAGCGGACATTTCCAAACGCTAGCTGTACAAAATTAACAAGCCAATCCAAATGGATCCGCATCAGCAACAGTCACAGAAATTGACTCCTCCCCGCCCCGAAAAAACCCAATCTCTACTCCTTTCCTAGGGGTGTAGATATAAGGTCCTTTATTAACAGATGAAAATCAATCCATAAACCATAAACCATAGACTTTTTAAAGTATGTTTCTCAGCAACCACAAGAAATTAAGAGGTGTTCTTGTGCTTGTTGGAAAGGTCTCAAAGTCCTGCGACGTATAGGGGGTAGGACGATGGGCGTACCCTCCTTATAAGGGGTAAGGACGCATAAATAAGGGGTATGCGTATATTAGGAACTATTAAGAATAATGCAATTTTTTGGGGCCCCGTTGAAAAGGTCTGGAGGTCCTGCGTATGGCAATACGGGAGATGAGTGAGCTATGCAGAGTTGTGAAGGGTAGGGACGTGAAGTCACGAAAATTAGGGGTATGTGTATCTCAGTAACCACAAGGAGTGAAGAGGTGTTCTTGGGGCCTTGGGCTCGTTGGAAAGGTCCCACGTCCCTGAGTATGGCGGTGGAGGAGATGAGTACACTACATCAAGGTATAAGGGACAGGGCGCCTAAATAAGGGATATGCGTATCTCAGGAACCACAAAAAATAAGTGTTCTTAAGCTCGTTGGAAAGGTCTATAAAGGCTCGTTGTATATAGCACCCGACCCAACCCTTAGTCACCTTTTCGGGGCGGTGATCCCTAAACAGCGTTTTGGGTTACATAACAACAAACATAAATCTAACCAGCCAATATCTCTCAAAAGTTAAAAATTACGATACAATTTTGAAGCTAAATGTAAATATCGGTCATTTTAATATCTCTATTTCAGTGAACAGAAAACCGACACCTACTCTATCATTTTGGTTACAAGAAACATGCTCAAATCTCTACTACAGTGAAAGGAAAAGTCAGAACTCCTCTTGATATGAAATTTAATTACGAAAGGCATAGAAATATAAATTGTTTATTTAATCCCCACAACGACAGTCATATTTATTTCGTTAACTCTAATATTTTAGAGACAATATTCTAAACAAATACTGTTATATATACGAAAGACGGCATTTCAATATCTTAACATCATTTTTGTGAGCCATTTATGCATCCTTAATTTCACTGTTTTGCAAGATAAAATATTCAGGTGTCCATTGTGCTATTTCCTTATGAAAAGCACAGCTTTCTAGCTTGTTCAGCATTTTCCCTTTAATGAACTGAGAGACTCAAGCACCAAAGTAATTGTTTTCGAAAATAACACAAAACCATAATATCATCGCTTAGCTCTAGTTTTTAATTGGAAAGGTTATTATTTCGTATACATGCATCCTAGAGTTAAGTTTTAGATAAAGTATTATACTAACATTAACATTCACTGTGATATTTCATGAACTATATAGGATTCCATTTCTAGCCTCGGGTTGTGGTGGCCTATTTGGTAACGTCTCTAACTGGTGACCGGCAGACAAAGGTTCGAGTTCCTCTCATTTTCGTTAGTTCCTTTGGTAGCTGCAACATCACCAGCTTTGTGAGCTAAGGATGGAGAGTTTTGGGGGAGCTTATAGGTCTACCTGCCGAGTCATCAGCAGCCATTGCCTGGCACGTGACTAAATGTACTTAGAGATTCAGCAGGAAATATTGAAGCACAGTCCGAACCGAGATATTTCGTTTATATAAAAAGACAAACGCGTTATTATGCGGTGTTAATGAATAAACATATGCAGGTTATTCTAAGAAATATTCTTGTCTTAGCGTAATACAAAAATTTGAATTACTAGTATACCTCTGACTTCAAAGAAATATATGATTTTCTGGTGTCTCTTTTGAATTCGTCCGGTAAATTTCTCATTTCCTGTTAGAATTTTCTTCCATTATTATTATTATTATTATTATTATTATTATTATTATTGTTGTTGTTGTTGTTGTTGTTGTTGTTGTTGTTGTTGTTGTTGTTGTTGTTGTTGTTGTTGTTGTTACACAAGGAGGATAATGACACAAATTATAGGTAGAAGTGAAACAATTGAAATAAGATAAAGAGACTACAGAATCTATTATTCATCGAGTAATATATATGGATACAATATAAGAGATGGTACGGTAAGAATGTTTAATTTAACTTTTTGATATTAACTGGCATGGTAAACAATTATACTATATGTCTTTCAAGTGGAACTTATACCGAGCTTGATGATGTGTCGGGAATATACACAAACATATATATAAGGTCCGAGAGCTATATTGAAGTTTCTTATTTTATCGTAGAAAGTTTACGGGTCTTCATAGATTGCCGAAGATTCACATGGAAGAAGTACCCATGAGGTCAATTACTTCAACTCGTAATTATGTAGCGTACAGTTTATCTAAGTTAATAGAAAAACTACTTTCCACGTGTTTGGGCACCATATCATCTTCCCATTTAAAAGATATATGACAGAATTAGAAGTGTTGATCTGCAAATTAAAAAGCTAGTCTCTATTGATGTTGAATCCTTATTTACCAAAGTCTCAGTAACAACATTAAACATATTTGATTTAAATATATCAGTACCTCATGATATTTTTATAAAGTTGATAGAATTGTATATTTCTAAGTCATATTTTACTTGTAACGGTCAATTTTTCTTTCAAATATATGGTCTTCCGATGGGTTCTTCTCTGTCCCCTGCTTTAACAAATAGTTTTATTGACTTTTTGGAAAATGAGCTTAGTTTTGCTGTTATTCCGTGTTCTCTTAATATTGGTAACTTTTTGGAGTCTTTAAACAATCTCCATCCTCCCATTAAATTGAAAGTGGAAATATATAACAGTAATAATTTACCCTTCTCGGACACTAGTAATCTGCCCTGAAACTGGTTGTCCTAGATTTAAGGTTTACTGAAAAGAAACTCATTTTCGAATCATACAGGAGCTACAATATTATTGGTTATTTCAAACTTATTTTTAAGGGGTTATAAATTTTGTGACCATGAATTTATTGAATATGAAATCAGTCATCTTAAAAAGGTTTTCAGAAAACATGGCTATGATTCTGAGTTTATTGAAAGGGCACACTTAAAGGCAAGTACAAAATAAGGGAAAGAAACTACAACCAATAAAGCATGTATAGAAAAATTACCATGTGGAACATATGATAAGGTGTATATAGTAGAGTTGGTAGATTTAAAAAGAAGAAAGAGAACAGAGATTCCATTAGAGGAGATGAAAATAGCGCTGTTTTTAAACAGATGGCACGGGAAAATCATTGAATAGACGTTAAGAATATGGAGAAATTGACAACAATGCCTGATACACACTGTACAAGAGGCTGTTTTTAATTCAAAATTTTATGAATTTTATTATACATCAAAGTAATTTCAAATAATATTGTTAAGGAGTTGTTGATCGATGTAAACAAACCACCTTGAATCCAATTAAGTTTTGCTGAGACGGTAACGGGTTTTCTATTTCGCACCAACCATTCTGTGGCTTTTTTTTTTAAAAATTGTAACGATTTATTTTCTTCAGAGGAAGGGAGATAGTTCCTTCGAACTCTAAATTTAAATTCAATTTTCCGTATATTGTGGGTTTATTATTTTCTATTCTATTTATAGTATATACACGGAAAATTGTATATTTTAATGTGTGTGTATATATATATATATATATATATATATATATATATATATATATATATATATATATATATATATATATATATATATACACACATACATATATGGTGATGCCTTTTATGATATGAAATATGAAGAAACAAATATATCTGAATATCAAATTTACTGTAACTTGGGTATAACATACAGTAAGAGGAAATATTTATGATAAAGGCATCAAGTAAGAAAGGATCCGTACTTATACTGTACCTCTGAATCAATGCAGCTCTAAATAATTGACTTATGGATAAGTCGACTGTCTGTAGTTGAATTTATTTATTAGCAAAGGTTCAACACCTGAGATAGATGCATTTATTATAAGTAGAAGTTTTTAAATTCTTGATGTAGAATCAATTCAATATGAAGAAATATTTTTACCCGTTTTTTTATATGCATAGTGAAATATATATATATATATATATATATATATATATATATATATATATATATATATATATATATATATATATATATATATATATATATATATATTGCCCTAAACAAAATATAGAATAATAACCCATAGGAAAGGTATTGAATTAAAGAACCTTCGAATAAACATGCTTCTAACAATTTTATATTTTCAAACAGTATAATATTCGGCTTAAACCGAAATGCATATGTATAATCCTTAGCTCTATATATCCGTGTTTGGTATTAAAATGAAGAACTCATCAACCCCTCTCTCTTTAAGCATGTTGCACATTGATATCAGTATTCGTATTGGTAATTTCCATATAAGATTCCTTTCTCAAACGACACCTGAATCTTAAAATCCCTAAGTAGATCAACGCTGCCAGTTGTTTCATAAAATAACCATTCTTCAAGCCAGTCGGAATGCCAGACCTCCAGGAAAAACATGTGTGGTCGAGTTTTGCCTCCAGCATATACCATTAAACCTACTTGAAAAACCATGTGTTGATAAGCAGCTCCCTCTCAAAACCACCCGCTAATGCTTCAATTAAATCCTTACCCTTTTGAAAAGACAAATCCTTTGACAGAGTTTATTACTTGTAAATTTTTACGTGCCCTTCGACCATACCAGATTAGCCACTTGTATTTGAGGCCACTTGCTAATACTTTAACTAAATCCCTATCCTTTTCGAAAGCCGAATCCTTTGACACAGTTTATCCCTGTAAAATTTTACCTCACTCTCGACCATACCAGATTAGTAATAATTCATCGATTCTTCTCGATTAAAGGATTAAAAACCTCCGCTCCAATGCCTTTTCCATTCAGAATCAGATTACTATTCCTTTGACAGCTGCCTTTCCTCAAGCTAATAGAATTGAGTCTGAGATCAATGCAGATCCTATACCAAATTTCTGAGGGAGCATGTAAGCTTCAAAATTTGGTCTGCTTTAAACGAGAGATGGCGTTCCTGAGAAATCGACGTCAATCCAGATGCAAAGGATGAAATCGGAAGCTTCATGAAGTCTTTTTAAAAATTAATTTGAGTGGTTAAAAAATTATCTTGTATTTTCGTATTTATATTTCAAAGAAACTAAACTTTTCATTTATCAATTATGCTGATTTTGTCCGAATTTCCAAATATTTCTAATCAAATTTTCCCCACCGTAAGTTTTATATCAAAGAATAATTCCAAAACTCAATGTACTCCTGAAGAAGGGTCGCGAAGTGATCCGCAACACGTGTCGACACCAAACAATAAATGGAGAAAAGTAAATGTATCGCTATTTCTGCTGTTATCCTGAAACTATCTGCAGGACGATCTGTCTGAGGAGAATCCGTCTCCGAATTTTGGACGCCGCTGAGACGTTTTCCTATTCATTAACTATATATATATATATATATATATATATATATATATATATATATATATATATATATATATATATAATATGTATATATATATATATATATATATATATATATATATATATATATATATATATGTATATATATATATAATAACCCATAATGTAGAAAAAAAATGTATTTAGCTTTCGAAGGGACCATCTCCCTTCCTCTTCAGAAAACAATTGTCTTCTGAAGAGGAAGGGAGATGGCCCTTCGAAAACTAAATAAATTTAATTTTTCATACGTTCTGGGTTACTTTATTTATCATAAATACACGGAAATTTGTGTATTTTAATGAATTTGTATATATATATATATATATATATATATATATATATATATATATATATATATATATATATATATATATATATATATATATATATGTATATATACAGTATATATACACGCACACACACACAAACACACACACACACACACACATATATATATATATATATATATATATATATATATATATATATATATATATATATATATATATATTCGTTCCAATCACATCACTTAATCAAAAAGACAGTAGTCACATCAATGTTGTTATAGAATTAAGTTACCCCTGATTATATTGTTGATGGAAAACAAGTCTTTAAAATATGGGAAAATTATAATATTTTAAAACGTTCCATTACGAACAGAAAAAATTTAATATTTTTAAACAATAAATCTTATTTCGTTTTCATCTGGCAATAAATGTTGAGATAATCCCCAACGGTTGTAAGAAATCAGTATTGATATGTCATTCAACAACAATTAACCCAATAAGAATAAAACTCTTTTTTGAAGAGCTTTCTTAATAACACGGACTTCATATATCAGATTAAATTTTGGTCAAACCGGTAAATCACAGGAAAAGAAAATTAATTGATCATATGCAAATTTACTATTACCCCAAAAAACTATATTTGTCCATGTTTTGTTTTCAATACATATTTGTAAAGAATATAATAGCATTTATTAATACATTTAGGTAATGATATGAAAGTTATGTTATGGTTGGAAAAATATAGATTTTTACAGCAAAAGAAATATGCAATATACATATATTGCTTTCAAAGTGACTGATCAGTTCGGTACTAATGCCAAGAGAACGGTATGTGTGTAATCCGGCAATAACATAAAAACCGAGTCCGAGGTCCTCTGAAAACCAGATCGGCAAAAGGCAAAATTTTTACACTTTGGTCAAAAATCTCTAAGAGAGAGAGAGAGAGAGAGAGAGAGAGAGAGAGAGAGAGAGAGAGAGAGAGAGAGAGAGAGAGAGAGAGAGAGAGTGAGAGAGAGACAGATACTTAGATATTACGAGAGGAAATATCTAAATCAATTGACGAATACTTTTACTGCCTAATAAATAATTGGACTGGAGGTCGCCCTTCACAAGGAGTGGGAGGACAGAGAGGATCATCACCGACAACCGCCCTTCGTGTTTCCCACGAGGATTACGAGAGAGAGGTAGAGGAGGAAGAAGCAGACGAAGAATTACGAGAGCCAAATGCCGCCCTTTTCCTCCGAGGAGAACTTGAAAATCGCACTATTATTTCAGGGGTTAGCGCGATGTTCCACGAGTCCCTTCATTCATTTAATCCTTCCAAAAGCTCCCTCGAGAGGGAACGGATTATACTTTTTATGCCGTTGCCTATTACTAATTAACAGAATTTTTATTTAACTGCCCGGTGAGAACGCAGCAATTTGATGCCATTATTATGTATTTGGGTTTGCGCCGAGATCTAATGGTGATGGTGATCATAAGCATTTGAAGTTGGGATATGTAAGATGCGCTTTTTAATTGTTCCCAGGTTTAATTGTCTCTCTCTCTCTCTCTCTCTCTCTCTCTCTCTCTCTCTCTCTCTCTCTCTCTCTCTCTCTCTCTCTCTCTCTCTCTCTCTCTCTCTCTCTCTCTCTCTCTCTCTCCTTTTCATAGCTCAAAAACGAGAATTTTTCATACAATTATTTGCTTCTCTTTATTTTCCACTCAAAAAAATAAATGCACATGATTTTATAGGATGCTCAGCTCAATAACCGGTTGCAAGATAATTTGGCTGATTGGTTAACTCTTGTAAACTAGTGTCGCAATGGTAATGGTCATCATGGTCACAGGAATATTAGCCTACATGCTAATCATAATAATTATAATTTCACTGATTTTAAAACCAAAACCCTTTTTTGTAAATAAGATAAAGTGGCCATGACAGATCAAGGATTTTCCCCCTTGGAGGTTTTAAACAAAGTTTTTCTTTCACATGTATGACCAGTGACTTACTTGGCGAATTGCATTTAAATTCAAGTTTAAATAAAAAAAAATAATGTCACTGATACAGATAAGTCTGCCTTCCAAGAAAGAAATAGGACAAAACCCCACAACTAATTATTTATAAGACCAATCAATCTCAACAGGATTTAGCAAGTAGAAGGGTCGGACCTGATTGGTGTTGGTTAGACCAGAACTTTTATTTCATTTGATAAAATTTTTATCAAGTTTCAGTGGTTCATTTTTTTCTTAACCAAGATGCAATATATGATAACAGTGATAAAAAAGTGGCTTAATTTGCTACTACAACTGATACCAATAATGATTATGGTAAATGCAACAGGTTCACCATTATGTTTTGTAACAAAAATGAAGCCGACAACATCAACTGACACACTCAAGTCAGTGCAACATGGCTAAAAGCTGACCCTTGTTCTTATAAGGCAACACATCCGAACTTCAAAACTGTGAAGTTGTGACATGGTACAGTTCACACCAAGTTCCAGCAGTAGAAAGCCAACTTCCAAGTCCCATTTAAACAAACTTACATAGATATACTGAATTGTTCGATGAAACCGGGAGTTCAAGTAATGAGTAAAATATGTTAGTAATTATACAGATAAAGGAATCTAACATCTATTCATTAACGATTGCATGAAAAATAATTTTCATATTTACTTAGCATTATCATCTTTAAAAGTTTATTGACGAAGAATTCTTTTTCAAGATAATTTTGATGTCAAAAGAGAAAAGAAGCATGAATGCGTCGAATATACTCGTAATAAAATATAACCTGACCATGTTAGCATGAGATAAGGGATTCATGAGGAATATATTTTACAGAAATTTTGAAGGAGTCTCACTAGAACAATAATTTTTTTCAGAAATAAAATTAAAAACCACATTACGCAGCATAATTCTTACCTTGTTTCTTTTACAACCTCTAGTGACCCATTCTGTTATTCTTAAGTTCCATATATTGCCTGTCATTCTCATTATATGTCCTACCGATGTCCATTTCTTGTTCTTACATCTTGTTAGAATATTCTCTACATTAGTTTGCTCTCGTGTCCGCGTTGCTGTTTTTTGTCTCTTAGTGTTATTCCCGTTATTATTATTTCCATAGGTCTTTGATTTGTAACTAGCTTATGTTTTTAGGCTTTAGTAAGGCCCAAAGTTCCTGTAGCATAAGTTAATTCTGGTAAGACCATCTCATTAAATACTTTTCTTTTTAGAGAAACAGAATTATATACACATATATATACATTTATATATATATATATATATATATATATATATATATATATATATATATTTATATATATATATATATATATATATATATATTGTATATATGTATATACTTTATATACAGTATATATATAATATATATATGTATATCGATATATATGTATATATATGAATATATAAATATATATATATATATATATATATATATATATATATATATATATATATATATATATATCATATATATAGGTATAATATATATAGATATATAAATATATATATATATATATATATATATATATATATATATATATATATATACATATATATATATATATATATATATATATATATATATATATATATATATATATATATATATATATATATATATATATATATATATTCTCTTCCACCTCAATAAATCCCTAATGGCTAGCGTGGTGGCCAAAACCAGAACATTTATATCACAACCCCGTCTCGTCCCCCAGTCCCCAGTGACATTGCAACAACGACCCAAGGTGCCGCAAGGGTGCTAAAAATCACTGAACTATAATAGTCGACCTTTGGAAAATGAACCTTGCAACATACAATGTCAGCACCCTGTCTAGGAAAGATCTTGCTGTGTTATTAGAAGAGCTGGAATCAATAAACTGGGATATAATAGGAATGAGTGAAATTAGAACTGAGGAATCTTATATAGAATTAAAAGGCCATGTATTTTGCTTCACAGGACATGGAAGGAACATTGATAATAGAATAGGTTTTCTTAGTGATAGAAATCTTGCAGGAAACGTAGAAGAATTTTTTAGTACTAGTGATAGAGTTGCAGTATTAATTATCAAACCATATAACAAGTATAAACGGAAAATCATTCAAACGGATGCACCAACAATATCTAATACAGAGAAAGAAATAGAAACCTTTTTTGGGAATTTCTGGAGATATCTATAAAAAAAATAGAGGAGGATCAGTAGTAGGTAAATTTGGAGTAGGCACAAGAATGCCAGAAGAGAAATACTCGTAAAATTTGCTGAACTGAAAGTAACAATCTTGAGATAATGAAAAACTCTTTTATAAAAAGGTACATAGAAAATGGACATGGAGAAGCACAATTGGAGAAATGTAAAAAGAAATAGATTTTACTCTCAGTGAAAAAATCAATTTAGGTAATTATTTAACGGTGTTAAACAAGTAAGTCAATCGATCATAGAATGGTGAGAAGAAAAATCTGTTTAAATCTAAGGACAGAGAGAGAAAAACTAATTCTAAGAATGAAAATAAACACTCCTGTAATTAGAGAAAACTCTGTTGAGCTTAGTTTACCAATACAAAGTAGGTACTCCCAGCTACATGATAAATTGGAAGCAAGTAAAGAAATGAACAGTAATCTAACAAAATTTGCATTAGAATCAGCACAAGAGGTAGGTGGAAAAGTTCCTAAACAAGATCAAGGAAAACTATCAGAAAAGACCAAAAACCTAATAAAGAAAACATTGGAAATGAGGGTAAAATCTAAAAAATATGAAATGGAATTAGGAGAATTATCCAAAACAATTAGCAAACTAAAAACCCAAGATATTCGTAAACACAATCAGACCAAATTTGAGGAAACACTAACGGCCCTTTTTCTGTCTCGTACTGGTATTCCCATCATTATTCTTTCCATAGCTCTTTGAATTGTTCTAAGGGTTTAATAAGGCTTCAAGTTTCTGATGCATAAGTTAATACTGGTAGGAGTAGTTCAATAAATAGTTTCAATTTTTGTGAAAGTGGCACAATCTCATTTTGTTTACCAGATGCTCTATATCCCACGCTTATCCTTCCTTTAATTTCGAACTTCTGTCCTAGGGAAACACTTACAGTCTGTCCCAAGTACGTATATTCATTAAATCTCTTGAGTCTCATCCAAAACTCTTATTTGTTGCCTCTGCTTTTCATTGAAAATTACCTTTGTTTTACTCATATTAATTTTTAAGTCCTACATTTTAGCTTTCTTCTTATGTTAATCCTGCCATGATTCATTAAATACAACTATGGCATCTGCATACCTTAAGTTGTTAAGGTATTCCCCATTAATATTAATTCCTACATTTTCCCAACCTAAATATTTAAAAATTTCTAGGTAAACTGTGAACAGTTTAGGAGAGATGGGGTCTCCCTGTCAAACTTCTTTCTCAATCGGAATTTTCTAACTACCTATAGCTTTAGGATTCTTCTACTTTTTGCTTTTGCGGTGCTTTCATTACTAATGAACTTTTGACAGAATCAAAAGTTTTCTCGTATTGGTTTGCCATACTCTGTTGATTTTCCCATTACTTAGTTAATTATATGTATATGGCCAGATGTTGAATACTTTTTCTAAAGCCTGCAGCATGGTCTTTTGGTTGATCAAAATTTAGCTATCTTTCAATTCGGCCTAATACGATCTTTATAAATATTTTACGGAGAGTAAACTTATTATGCGGTAATCTCTCAAGTTTTTTATGTATAAAGCATTTTTGTAGGCATATAGTGTAGACTTCAGATAGTTTTAATACTATGAAATCTCCCACATCTATTATTAAATCAATTATTAGGCCATCTTCTGCTGCTTTGCCTCTTTTCATGCCTTTTAATGCTTTCCTTACTTTTCTTACTCTTATGTCTGGTTCCTGCTTTGGTGAAGTATATATATATATATATATATATATATATATATATATATATATATATATATATATATATATATATATATATATATATATATCCAAGCTGTAACATACTAGGTTGGTTTGCAGTGAGCGATCTGACGAAAATCTCCCACTATCACTAATCCGCATTGACCAGTGTGATGATGAAAACTTGCCAAACCCCAGACAGGAATTGACATGTCTGATGCCTTTGTCTTAGAGTGGACTGGAAAAGGCTATATTTTTTGTTGTTTTGTGTGTGTATGTGTGTGTGCATATATATATATATATATATATATATATATATATATATATATATATATATATATATATATAATTTACATATATACATACATATTTATAAATATAAGCACATATATATATATACATATATATACACACACACATATATATATATATATATATATATATATATATATATATATATATATATATATATACACACACACATATATATACACACACACA
Source organism: Palaemon carinicauda (assembly GCF_036898095.1). Lineage (NCBI taxonomy): Eukaryota > Metazoa > Arthropoda > Malacostraca > Decapoda > Palaemonidae > Palaemon > Palaemon carinicauda. Next base: position 118,577,436 of record NC_090730.1, on the reverse strand, counting down.
CACATATATATATATATATATATATATATATATATATATATATATATATACAATCTTGTAGAGACATAGCGTTATGATAGCCATCGATGTCGAAATTATCATGAAAAGCTTTACTAATCTGGAGATACGTGAAATTAAGTTAACTTTACCATGGGAATATATGAAAATTTTTCCCTTCCTAGTGATTGGCAGGGTTGAACTTATACTTTTCTGGAGATATCGGAATGCTGAATCTCTTCAAATACATAATCAAATAATGTATTCCTCTCTATCAAATACATTTCTGAGCTGTTACTGCAATGGTAACAATAATAATGGTAATAATCCTAATCTCCATTTATTATCATCCTCACCTTATTATGAGACATGATGCCCAGTCTTAGAGAAGGAGACTAAATGGAAAACAATAGAACCATAAAAACATGAAAGTGTAATAATATTAGGAAATATACCAAAAAATCCCTCCACTTAATGAGGGACGCAGTCAAAAAAAATTTCGCCTTTTTTTCGATTACCATGCAATTCTCAAATTTATGAAACAATTGCACATGCTTAATTGCAACTTTATCACTACCACGTGTACCGTACGTGTTTCTTACAGGCTCACACACTGCAATGCTATTACTTTTTTATCTTTCGCTTTCTCCTGCACTGATGATCCCGTTTAAGCTTGCCATCGAATGTTTCACATTGTTTTAAATTTTTGTCCCATTGTTGCCCAAAACTGTTTGTATATAAACACGTTTTCTTATTGAATAAACTTATTTACATCCATTTCGCCTCTCTGTTAGTACTTAACAGCCACCTCGCACACACGTTCACCCTCAGGCAACGGTATAAGGGATGAACACGTTTCCTTTGTATAAGTCTTATGGAATCACAATTAACTCAAAGCTATAGAAAACCTTTAATACACCAGTCATCTTTGTCATTCTTACATTCTCGAGCTTCCTACATTTGATTGTCCGTTCATTCACAAATTTGACCACAACGTAACGTGAAGCAAAAGCTTTCAAGAATTATATACTTCCTGGATCCTTTGGCCAGACATATTTTCTTAATTTGGTTATTCATTTCATATTTTATTACTACACGATACCCATGAAAAAAGCACAAAAATAACATTATTGACAAATTTATTTTGTTTCATCTAATTATCGTTTGCCTGTGGCTATTTCTGTTTGCCTAACCACTGTGCAGCTTATATCCACGGCATAAGAGTTTGATTGGTTGGTCTTCAGGCAAGTATCCGGGTGAATCACTGCGCTTTTGTTGATAGCAGCAAATTAGGTGCTTAGAGATTAGTCGATTGTAGCAAGAGTTACCCAACCAGGAATTAAGCTATCTGCGTGTTTGTGGACGTGGCCATTGAAACATTTTCCTTCCCCAATTAGGGTTCCGGCTATGCTTAGACTGATATTAATCCAGCATTAATAAGCCCTCTGGAGTTACCATAAAAAATCAGTCACAAATTCTTTAACGATCGATTACATACCATTCTAATACAAGAGCAGTCGTGGAAATGTACTGGAACATGTATATGATAATTAGCAAATACTTAACTAGACAAGGATTAAACTTAGTATGTTCTCCACTTTATTTGATTAGAAATATTCTTAGTATGCGTACATAGCCTATTTTACATATATATATATATATATATATATATATATATATATATATATATATATATATATATATATATATATATACATATATATATATATATATATATATATATATATATATATATATATATATATATACATATATAAATTATATACTCCCACGCCTACTGACGCAAAGGGCCAGTCGTCTCTATCTTGAGCTTTTAATTCAATACTTCTCCATTCATCATCTACTTCACGCTTCATAGTCCTCAGCCATGTAGGCCTGGGTCTCCCACCATATATATATATATATATATATATATATATATATATATATATATATATATATATATATATATATGTATATATATATATATATATATATATATATATATTTATTTATATATTTATATATATATATATATATATATATAGAGAGAGAGAGAGAGAGAGAGAGAGAGAGAGAGAGAGAGAGAGAGAGAGAGAGAGAGAGAGAGAGAGAGAGAGAGGGCCTCGGTTTACCATGCGGCAAATAACTTGAGCTGTCTACATAATGAAAATAATAGCAGCATGTGCAATAAGACGGCGCGTTTATTGAACAATTGGATAAAATAAATATGCCCGTACAACACACAACATAAAAATACAGGCCACTACAATTCACCAAGACGCAGAGTTCAACGAGATGAACAGTTTTCAGTTAGGAAAAAAAAAATAGGTTTTATATGTTTGTTAACAACTTGTCATATCAAAAATCTAATAAGAGTAACTGTATACACATATGTTTGGCATAAGCAGTGCTAGCTGAATAAATAACCTTTTCATTTAAGGAAAAATGATTTGTTGAACAGAAAGGTATTTTTAATTTGTTTTATTTTTACTTCTGTTGCAGGCCTTCTTAACCTTTTGTTCTTCTTGGTTGTTTCAAAGAATGTGGATTTTTCTTCCCATTCCAGTCCTATTATAAACTCCTAGAAACACACCTGAAGCAGGTGAGCAATTGCTAGAACTATTTTTGATGCACCAAATCTCAGTTAAGACATGGTGTTTGCTCCATAATCAAGCATGACCACAAATGGAAAAAAAGAGTTGGTGGAATAGAAGGTTCCAAGGATAATAGCTTCATTATTATAGTCAGACACTTTTGACAAGACAAAGCCAGTTCTTTTTAAGAAGCTAGAAGAATAACTCTTCTCTGAATGGGAACATCCAATTCATTTAGCTCAGACAGCAGTTTTCCGTAAACCTTTGCAAATTCAACAGTAGGTACACCAATACCTAGATTGTCCAGGCATTGGGTATACAGGTGAAGTATGTCTGCAAGTCTAAAGACGTCCTGATCTTCACTAGCTTTGGTTATATCTACTAGATATATAACTAGCTCTGAAAATACCTATGGGTTGGCATCCTCTTTGGGTTAATTTAAAGTTCCTGTACCGATTTCTTCAAGGATCTGAGGTAGATCCTCTCTCAATCGGTATTTGAGATCCTGTGTAATAGCATCTCAACTACTTAGTCTTGCAAGAAGTTTTCCATTATTGGAAGTTTGGGCACATTCATGAAGTTTGGTATATAGGTTTATTGTTATTATTTGCCTGAATTCAGAGGATGGAGCTTTTTTTGTTACATGATACAGGCTTTGCATTCTAGGATGATAGTTCTACACACCTTGATCTAGGATTTTCCTGGCAGAGAATAAATAGTTTGCTCTTCTTTTTCTGTCCCTCTCCAGTTTCGTGTTGTGTGTATGAGGTTTCTAGGTCCTTGCCTGTCTTTACTGTTTACAAAGCAACACAGATGATAATCTTCAGAATTCATATTTCTCGGAATATGGCAACAAAGTCCCAATGCAATTCAAGGGTTGTGGTGGGCTATTGGAAATGTCTCTGCCTGGCAATCGCTGGAATGATTTCGAATTTCGCCCAAGCTCAATAGTTTCTTGTAGTGACTACGACCTCACCATCCTTGTTAGATGAAGATGGAGCTTTTGTGGGAGCCTATAGATCTACCTGCTGAGTCATCAATAGTCATTTCATAACCCTCCCTGGTCGTAGTTTAGGTGGAGAGGGTGCCTGTGCGATTATCATATATGCATATGATTAGTCTCTAGGGCACTGTCCAGCTAGTTTTAATACGGATCTTGCTTTCCTTATCTATGAACCAGACTCTGGCCAAACCATTGGGCTTAATATAATGTTTCGACATTTAGACAACGAAACATGATGCATACAAACAAACACACACATATACACACATGTATATATATTCATATATATATATATATATATATATATATATATATATATATATATATATATATATATATATATATGTGTGTGTGTGTGTGTGTGTGTGTGTGTGTGTGTGTAGGTTCACTCACCTGCTTGTTTATGTGCTTGGTTTGAGTTTCAGTTACCACAAGAATTTGTATGTTCTCATGCCTTTCATGCAACGATGATTTTCTTAGCCAGGGGACGTATCAGTTAGAGATGGTTTATTTCCTTTTTTTTTTTTTTTTTCAAATAAAAAAAATTAACAATTATCAATACTATGACACCGCTTATGAGTTGTATAATTTTCCAATATTACTGACTTGCCTTTCGAAGTAAACATTAGTCAACGGCATTTATATGTTCATCACGCTTACTTTTCTTCGAACCTTCCGAAAAGGAACTGCCAATCACTTAATGACATAACTTGATTCAGAGAACTGTATCTTACTTGATGCACCAGTGAAATCAGAGCAATTTTAAAAAATATCAAGAATGGGGGAATATCATGAATATTTTTACTGACTCGACGACAGCTTTTGATGGCGCACACCGAGAATTTCTAATTAAGAAATGCATCAAGCATTGGCTGGTCTAGAGTAATTTAGCGGCTGCTTTTAAAATCTGAAGTATGAATCTCATAATAATAATAATAATAATAATAATAATAATAATAATAATAATAATAATAATAATAATAATAATAATAATAATAATAATAATAATAATAGCGTTGCAGAATCTAAGCGAAGAAACTGTTTACGTTTAAACTATCAATTTAAGGAATTGAAGATCTAATTCCTAGAAATTCCGAAGATCCTGTAAAGAATTAAGACTTGTCTGTCACTGTTACAGTTAGCATTTTATAAAATATGATATTACAAAACGTCCGTTCACCAAAGAGCAGAAAAACACAATAAAATTTATGGCATAATATAGATGCTCTAATTATTTGTTAAAGAAAAAAAAAATAATAACGCTAGAAAACCATATTCCTTTTTTGCAACCCCTAGTGTAAAGTTGACGCAGGATATCACTTTACAGGTGAACCTGATGGTTTTTAGTCAACATTTCTATCTCCACAGCAACAGAGAACCTAGTCAACCCAGAAATTCCCAGGGATCCATTTCATAAGAAATACGGTTCATACATCTAGCACTCTTTTTTATATCCTAAATTTTGATTTCATATATGATATGATAGAAACACACAAGCGCTCGAGCCGTATGTGTGTATGTCAAGGTGCATTATGTACATAACAATAAGAAAATTTAAGATTTTAGTGTTAGTTACACTTGCTTGTGTGGGCGAAAAAAGTACTACCAAAAGTCATTGTTACCAGTAAGATAAAGGTCTGGGCTTTTTCTAATTGTGTTTGTGAGAAGTAAGCGATTTTTTTTAAAACATAGTCCAGCTTGTAATATGAAATGAACAGGGTGAAGCAAGATTTTTTTCATGTGTGGGAGGAAATGAAATTTATCATTACCTTTGTTATTTGGAATGTACAAATGTCTTGTAACATGCTAAAATGCCATAGGCTTCCTAATTAACATATCAAGACTTCATTGGATAAAACAAGACAAAACAAAACGTAATATTAAGTTCTAAGGTAGACAAAAGCAATAACCCCATACTGGATAAGTAAATCATAGCGAATATTAGGAATATCTGATTCAAGAGCATGTACTTAAAGATGTAATTGCATCCTTTTAATTATCCAATATCCATTTTATCCCCAATATTACTAAGATGACTGCTAAAAAATTACATAACAGCGATAGAAAAATATTTGTTGCGGGTTAAATATCAGTAAGTTAAGGATCTATAGTATTTGGGAAAGACGAGCAGGTCCCAAATTGGTAATGGGAGCTCTCTATCGAATTTTACTTCGAGGAAGAGGAACATGAAGGAATCTCAAGTTACTTAAAATAGAAGTTTATAATTCAGTGCTATCACGGAATCAGGATAGAAATTATCCATCTACCATGGTCGAGGAGTTATGATGAAGACAATGCAACGCTTTCACAGAGCAAGGATGTTAGGACTTCGGCACTATCAGGGAGACAAGATTAAGGTGATTCAATGCTTTAAGGGAAAAACAATATATATGATTTACTGCTTTTATAGAGTTAATATAGATGTGATTCAGCCGTATCAACCATTCAGAGTACAAATGATTCAATGATTTAAGGGAGTCAAGTTACAGGTGATACAAAGCTTTCAGAGTCAGGATACATACAATTCAATAGGGAATTAAAAGCTTTCCGGCAGTCAGAACAAAGGCAACTCCATACTTTACGAACGTCAGGATTGCCTGGCCCTAATTGATCCTAGCCTGGATGGAGAGGGGTTAATGCGCTGATCGTATTATATTCTTAGTCTCTAGGGCATTATCCTGCTAGCTAGGTCATTGCCACTGTCCCATGCCTCTGCCATTCATGGGCTTACTTTAAGCCTTTAAACCTTTAGAGGTTATCTAATACTTTCAGAGAGCCAGGATATAGGTAATGAAAATACAATACTATCAGGGAGTGAGAGTAATGGTAAATCAACGTTAACAGACAGTCAAAATACAGATGATTTAAAGCTTTCAGGATTGAAGATACGGATGACTCAAAGCTTAAGGCAGTCAGAATTCATATGATTCAATGTTCTAGTAAGTCAGGATACAGATGATGCAATGTTATCAGGGTCCCACTCAGGATGCTTATGATTCAACATAACCAGTCAGTCAGAATTAAGGTAACTCAAAGCATTAAGGGAATCAGAATGCAAATGATGTAATGCTTTCAGAGACCCGGGATCTAGGGGATTTAATACTTTCAAGCAGTCAGGATACAGGCAATTCAACACTATCTGGAAGTCAGAATAATGGTGATTCAAAGTTTCAGGGAATCGGGATACAGGGCATTCAATGCTTCAAGGTAAGAAGAATACAGATGATTCAATGCTTTCAGTGAGCAGAGATGCAGGAGAGTTAATTCTTGTACGACATATGTAATACAAGACTATCAGGGAGCAAGGGTAGATGTGAATTAACACTATCAGGAAGTCAGTTTACAAGTGTTTCAGAACTTTCATGGAGTCAGGTGACAGGTAATTAAATGTATTCAACAATTCATAATAGAGGTGATGCAACACTATCTGAGAATTAGGATAGATATGATTTAACAAAATCACAAGTCAGAATCTTAGGTCCTTAAATGTTACCAGAAAAAAAAAATGAGATATAATGATTACAAGGCACCAAATACAGGTAATTCAATTATTTTTAGTGAGTCGGGGTACAGAAGGTTCAACATTTCACTGAATTAGGAAAAATGTTATTCAACATTATCAGGTAATACAGATGAATAGACTTTCAATACCTAAGGAAACTGGTGATTTAATGTTTTAGCAGTCTAAATACAGTGAGTCCCATGCTCCAATACCACCAGAATACATGTCATTCAGTGCTTTAAAGCAAAAAGAGTACAAGTGATTAAATCAGTTCCGGGAGCCTGAATACAGTTGATTCATTGCATTCAGGGAATCAGGATATATGCAATTCAACACTGTCCTGGCTCTTGAAATAAAAGTGCTTCAATGCTTTCATGCATATATGATACAGGTGTTTCAATTCTTTCAGGAAACCAGGATGCATATGACACAACACTATCAAGGAGTAAGGATAGTAACGCTTCTAGCCTGGTATGCGGACATAATAAAATAGAAGTGGTTCAGTGTTTTCATGGAGTCAGAATGTAGGTTACTCAATGCTCTTTGGGAGCCAAGTTACAGCTGATGTGTTTCAACAGTGTCAATCTATAAGAAAATCATTATTATTACTATCCAAGCTATAACCCTCATCATAAAAGGAGAATACTATCAGCACAAGGGATCCAACAGGGAGAGCTGAAAATAGAGAAGTAATGAATAAACTGAAATTGAGAAGTTATAAGTTTTTTTAAAAGTTAAGTCAGTAACAACGTTGAATAGATAAGTCATATATAAACTATTAATTGAGACTTGTTTTTCTATTCAACTGAAAAGCATTTGCAACAACTAGATTAGAATATCATTACAAAGTAATTTTTATCATAAGTGTTGAACCTCAAAACATATAGCTGGTGGAGTTATGGCATTGCAATTACAAATCTTTAGTCTATTTATTTTCATCGACTACAATTCAAGGAAAATTTTAATATAGGTAAACGCCATTGATTATAACTCTCAGGAAACTTAACATATTTTAGCTAAATGATTGTTTCATGGTGATATGTTTGAAACTAGGGTGCTGTTAGAGGAAATAGATAAAATTAGGTAAACCACGTAGCCAGTATCATGCATAAGATTTTTCCTTGGCTTACCTAACCGACTTTAGTCCCAGAAGAGCTTAGCCAGCCGGGCTTACTAGAAATCATGCTATGCCCAGATTACTGAAAGCAGTTGATTTTCATTGTGGACCGCATGGTGTACATTTATATTGAATTATTGATGGTTGATATGGAAATATTAGTCAATTTTTATTATGTTAGTATACCGTAGTGATAAACAGTGTTTTCTAGTGCCTTTGATTATGAAAAAGTGTAGTTTATGAGACAGAAATGACAATGGTAGTCATTTTGATATAGAATAGTGATATATGATAATTTTTATTGACATTTTCAGTGATTTATAACACAGAAATTGTGTCCTTTTAGCTTAGACTAGAGACATAAAATTCACTATAGGTCTTTGCAGCGTTTTATGACAGTAATTACAATGATATTTTAGTAGAGCCTAGTACCATTTTAATGAAGATGAGTTCATAGGGCCATTATTGCCCTTTTAAGAAAAACATTTAACTACAAAATATGATAGTGGTGACAAAAACTATTTTGTGTTGATTCTTCAACTTCCAAAAGCCAGTTTTTTTAGCTTTGGGGAGGCTAACCACCCGTAAGGTGTCCCCAATTGAGGCTATAAGAGTGAGATCAAAGAGAATGATGATCTTCATTCCATCAACGATGAGACCGTTCACCGAGATTTCCTCTTAGATATTAATGAACAAGAACTCTTACCCCAACTTTCATCTGGTAAGTTAAAAAGAATGATTTCTATAGTTTACTAACTGTGTCCATATCAATCACCTATAAATTTTATCGAATTTATTGACCTCTTATGAGTTGACCTTACATACCTTAAAAATGTGGTTAGTTAAAGTGTCTCACTCATATCTTAATATAAGTTACTAACCTTGCCTTCTTTCAAGAGGTTCTGGGAATCATTTGAGGTCAGAGGAGCTTCCAAAGTAGAAGCCCTAGTATGAGGAGGAAGATGTTTATTCAGCACCCCTAATGAAAAGGGCCAAGTGCTCCCGTGCCAAGTCCAAGGTACTTGTTTGTAAAGGGCAATTTGGACACTAACTTCTCTACCAACATCCATCATCCTTTACATAAGCATTTTGCATACGTTAAATACACACACACACACACACATATACATATATATATATATATATATATATATATATATATATATATATATACATATATATATAGATATATATATATATATATATATATATATATATATATATATATATATATATATATATATATATATAGGAGATTATTGGTCACAATGAACAAGGATACAGCGAGTAGCAGATGAAATATAATTGAAAAGGTTTCAGCTGATGAATCGCTCATTCATTTTAAAAACAATGATAAATGTCAAAACCACTTCTGACTGTTTCTTCAATAATCCGCTAATCTTCAATGCTGAATGTTGGTGAGGCACCACTACAATCTGTTGATGAGGTCATCGTAGCATACAAGGGGACGAGGGCCAGATCCTTATAGCTGTACAAAAAGTCTGAAAAGTGGGAGTACAGGCTGTTCTGCAGGGCAAGTAATGATGGATTCATACAAGACACTCTCTTATATCAAGGAGAAACCACTTTCTCAAGCCATCCACTGGATTTCACATAGGAAGAGTTTGGCGTCCAGGTTAGCAGCAGGACAGTTATCCCCCTTATCAAGACCTCAAAGAAACCACACCTGTTTTTGGTGTATGCACACAACTGTTTTATGAGTATTGTTCAAGTGTAGTACCTCAGGGACCGGTTTGGCTGCAGATATATGGGCAATATCATCACCAGCAAGACTGATTATCCACTGCTCCCTTTTGTCAGAGAGATGCAGAATAAGCTGTTCTGAGGGGAAAACATGAAGCTTACTCTTCTGATGGGGTATTTGCGCTGTGTTGGAAGGTTAACGGTGTTGTTACATCCTTTCCTCGGTTACTGGGTTGGGGCCGAGGAGGGCAGTCCAGCATTACAGCAAAAGTAGAAGATAGAAGTTCCCTTTCCTAATGTTATTAAAGAGTATACTGGGAAGATGAGTGGCATTGACATGTTGTACATGCTGACCCATGTCCAGGTAAGACAGTTGTGCATCAAGCTGTTTGGGTATCCTTAGATCTGAGTATTTGTAATGCAGGGCTTTTGTATAAAAGAGACTGCAAGTTCATGAAGGAGAAGCTCATGCCTCTGAAGTACTTCCAGAGTGACATTTCGCGAGTTGCAAGATGTCAGAAACCATAGCACCAAGATCGAAATGTCTCTCTATAGTGGGATCCCATACCAGCAGCAAAGAGGAGACAAAAATGAAGTATGTTGTATGACAACCAGTGGTAGGATATCAAGGAGTGGCATATGCAAGTAAGATACCAAGGAGTGGCATATACAGGTTTTTGTCTCTAACAGTTAGAACGGCAAGCTCTGTTCCAAGAAAAATTATATACACTGCCAATTGTACCTCAGCCTTTTGTATTTTTTATCTGCAACGTCCTTTTTAATATTTTTTTTTCACTCTTGAGTTTTAAATGTAAGATGGTTTAGTGTGTTAGTAACAACTAATGTCATTTTGGCGTCCTGTTTGTTGTTTTCCTCTGGACTTTTAAATATAAGGTGCGCTAGTAAGTTGATAGCTACTAACTTGTCATTTTGATGTCCTTTTTATTTTTTTTTTCTGGTTTAGACTTGTAAATATAAGGTGCTATAGTAATTTATCACCTACTAACTCTTCTCTGTTGAGTCCTGTTCGTTCATTCACTCTTTACTTGTAAATGTACGGTGCCTAAGTAAGTTAGTAACGACTAACTTTTTAGTCCCGTTTATATATTTCTGATGCTTTATTAAGTTAACAACTACTTTCTTGTCCTTTTGACTCCCTGTTTTTATGTTTGTCACTCATATGTAATTGTAAGGGGATTTAGTAAGAGTAATGCTAATTTAAAAAGTTATGCCCTGTTTGTGTTTGTAAGTGATACCTGGTAAATGTAAGCTGTAATTGTAATGTTTTTTTTTTACCCTTTTGATATATTATTGTGCTCAATAGAATTTTGCTTTAGATAAAATGGCCTCTGTTGATTGAAAAATGTGAAACTTTTTTAACCAAATTTAGATAAAAAACAGTGGTAAGCATAGATAATTACTGTAGTATGTTTAGTACCTATATTTTACGAAAATAATTTTGAAAAGTCCTATACAGCTAACATGCCCTGAGACCCAAATGGGCATAATTTTTCATTGTAAGTCATGCGAGTATTCCACATGGTCTACATTTATGGCGCAGCTTTTTAACATCAGAGTGCACTTTTAGGACAGATTTACAGGAGTAAAAATGTCACATTTAAATTCTTAAAGTATTAAATGTCTGAACTAATAAGCTTAGCTCCTTGAAGCATAGTTTGAGTAACATATCTGGTCTAGTACTCTCTTGTTTTACATATATATTTTGGTTTGGCCATCCCTATCTACATTTCATGGTGAATTTTTAGAAAGGAATCAAAATTAACATGCTTAGAGGGGATTCCTCGTAACTTTTATTTATGTGATTAATGGCTAAATGGTAAATCAAAGTGTTAAAGGGTAAAGAAATTGCTTTTAATACAGACTTGTGAAAATTGTCCAAGAAATATTATTGGCTCATATCCCTTTCTATAAAATATTTCCATTAACTATTTTAGTGGTTTATCTGTGTGTGTATTTGAATCTGCAGCTCATTTAATCCTCTCCGTTTGCCAATGTACTTACATACTTAACAAAATAATCTTGACGTTCCTTATCAGTAAGGACAAAATCATCTTAGTTTTGTTAGTTTTTCCGTGAGATATACTAGCGCTACAGCAATTACTAACCACGTTAGCTATAAGGGCTTATGTGCGCAAATTAAGGTTGTTTGTTTTCAGTGTCTTGTAGGATTAGAAATTTAATTTATAACAGTACTGTACTTTGACAAAGGGGCCGAAATCATTCTTTTATTCATTATGACGTCTCTGGTAAGGGTTACCTGTGAAATTTTATCATCATTTCTAAACATTTAAGGAATTAAGTTATTACCTTGTTAGAGTTGGAATCTATTAAAATCTAGTTAATAAAAAAAAACCTATAGAAACCTGCAGTAAAAATCATTTTTATATTAGGCAGGATTATAAATCCGCTTTGACAAACGGACAGTAAGCTACAACGACCAGGAGGTGGAAGTGTGAGAGGAAATCCACACTGAGGATAGCAATGTGACATCAGCAACAAGACACTTCCAAATGTATTTGGTGCTTCCAAACAATAATGTGAGGGTTTCGCAGAATCCATAGGCAGCTATCAGGCGGATGTCGGCAGATTTGGACAGACTACGTCGTGTCCTGGAGAGAAGTCTTGGCAGAAGAGAACAGCAAACACCTATGGCTACCAAAAATTGCACCTCCGTACCTGCATTATGTGAAAGGAAAATATTAGTGACGGGGTAGGCAACCGTTGCAAGCGATGGCCTACTTACACGTTTTTGGCCACTGAATTTGGTAGTGGCATAACTGTGGCCAATGGGCATCAGTATGTGGCTGGATAGGTCGGTGGTTGGGGTGAAAGCAAAGGGGTGGTATATGTGGGTGGTGGGCGTCTGTGTCCTACCGCATTCACGTCAGCTTCAGTCGATGTTGTATAATTGTCCACTTCGTTAAGAGTGGAGGGATTGATGGAGGTCTGGAAGATGGTGATGTGGCTGTTCATAAGAGTGTCGACTTTGGTCATCAGGACCTTCATAGGGAAAATATCGACATTAGGGATGGCAGCACGTACAGGTTCAGGTAGGCGCTGTACATAAAGGGCACAAAGTAGATTCACATCATGAGGAACCCGTCAGCGGCAGGTTGCAGGCGTGCAATACTATTCATTTCACTGAGGGTGAGCCAAGCCTTTTGGTACCCCCAACAGTTGTTGAGAGAGCTAAAAATGTTTCGATGGCGAGTACTATTCCGGGAGGTATGATTTGAGGTATTCGTATGTTCTGGGGGTGTCCCCTTGTTCACACAGCCAATCGGAGATTTCCAGGAAAGTGTCCTTGGGGATAGCTGCGAGAACATTATCTTCTTTGGTGCTTGACTGAGTCACGCCCTTTATGGAAAACTGAACTTCACCACCCTCGAACAAGGCATACGCTTTTCTGCTGGCAAAGGATGGTAGTTTCAGTGGCGTGGCATTGATAGCAGAGTTAGTGTTCAAGGGCGGCATCATCAAACAGTAAGGCATAGTGGTGAGAGGAAGGCAGGAGGGAGCTGAACACTCCAGGAGTCACCAATGCGCAGGCGAACTGTTAGATTGCAACTGAGAGACGGCGTAAATGCAACTTTATTTCAACATACAGCGAGCTTTTATAAGTTTCAGTGAAAGGTCACACAAATTCAAACAGATTGATAAAAGCAGATACAGGCATAAACAGGTTATCAGTGCGAGAGGGAGAGCGACAAAAAAAAAAACACACACACACAGATACTGTTACAGTGTACAAAACTGAGTGATACACGCCCGGTACAGAATCTATTGTACCATGGTTCTATTACACTAACGAGCTAAGAGTAGGACAATTGGTGCCGTTGCTTAGTGATGCAATACTCAGTCCATAAACATTTGGGGATTTATCCAATCCTTGACTATTGCTCAGATTTAAATTTTGTTGTAAATAGGTAAAGAAAATTGACGTGGAATGAGCAATTACCCTTTTAGGGATTCGCTGAGAATCAAGAAAGTTTAACTTTTCTGATGCTAGCCCATTGATATTGGTGTTAAGTTTCGTTAATTTCGTGTATGACATTTGGATATGTAATACTAACATCAATGAAATAGTATACTCAAATATATTATCACTCTTATCTGGTTACCATGACAAATGCGATCATTTATGTTGTGTGTTTAACAAATAAAAGAAACAAAACATGTACTTCCAAAAGCTACATATAAAGCGACGCTGCGAATACTTGATTTTGGTGCTACTTGCAAAAAGAAGAAGAAGAAGAAGAAGAAATAAATTGTTCAAGAGTTTCAATGTTCAGATAGAATGAATATATCAAGATTCATAACAAATTAATGACATGTCACAAGATTTTTATTCGCATGTCTCATGGATATAAAGTATTAATAATTATTCTAGATTTCAGAGAGAGAGAGAGAGAGAGAGAGAGAGAGAGAGAGAGAGAGAGAGAGAGAGAGAGAGAGAGAGATAATTATATCTTTCTGACAGAGGTAAGGTAATGTTGAAGATTTCTGATATTAAATACGCTGAGATTTATATATATATATATATATATATATATATATATATATATATATATATATATATATATATATATATATATATATATATATATATATACACATATATATATATATACACATATATACATATGTATATATATATTTTTGGGCTCAAGCCATGTCGTCCTGATGGAAGTTCCTATAGGGTAGCTTCCTAGGGTATATTACAACTACGGCGATATTCCCAGAGAATTTACCTTAAGGTACCAGAATTCTAACTCCTGGAGCGAGTATCCCTCGTGAAAGGGATATCGCGACATATCAGAGGACGTATTCTAGACACGTCACATGGCAATCTACGACCTGAACAGAGATTCGTCTCGTAGGAGGGAGATTGACGAGATACGAATTCGGGAAAGAAAAAGGGGAGCCGCTCCCAAGGCTTCCCTATCCCCCGATTCGTATGCGTGCCTGGCGCCAATCCTGGCGCCATCTGTATTCCTTTTTGCGTAGCTTAACAACTCGGTGTTTTTTCCTGTTTTTCTCGCAAATCTTGGATTTATTCAGCTTTTCATGGCTTCTTCGTCTTCGTTGGCCTCGGATAAGTTGAGTATAGTGTCTGTTATGTATAAATGTAGGCTCTTGGTAAAATTTTGAGTGATTAATAGGATTAATCTTTGATACAAGAGCCGTAGCCTACCAGAGGTGTCCTGGACACTGTCACTCGCTAGGTATAAATTAGTTAGTCAGAGTGACATTCCTGGTTGTTTTGCTTAATAAAATTTAGCTATTTAGCTTTACATAGGATTTCCTTTCGTGCTTAGTATTATTTGGCGAAGTATTCGCCATTCTGGCCTACGCTAGGCCATGTAGCCTAGTCGTTTGGTCCTAGTACTTAATGCATGATTTTGGTTTTTCCGAGTGTAATTAAAATTTTATTGAAGCTTTAGGCTATATTTTATACATTTTAGACTGTGTGGAATATTTCCAAGATTGTATACGTGAGAGTTTCGGTGAATTAGGTAATCGATTCTCTTGGTGCCTAGGCTAATTGCTTATGGAGCCTTAGTATACTTTATTATACTCCCCGGTTGCTTTCTTTTCTTCGGAGAAGGTATGCAATCCCTTTCCCTCTGTTTAAGCCTTGGGCTTATCCCTAAGTGTTTTTTTCCGAATTTATTTTCGATAAAACTATACTAGGGTGTTACTGTACCTTCCTGTTCCAGCAGAGTCTGGTTCAAAGAGGGACAGAACAACAGAGTTTTTAGTCTGAGTCCGTGTTGTTTGGCTTGGGGCAGAGTCTCCCTCGCTGACCTAACACTTACAAAGGGAGCTGAGCTCCCTTAGGTCACTATCGAAGGTTTCTGTAGTTATGATTCCTTCTTGTGTGATCGACCAGACTAAGTCCTGTTGCTGTTCTCGGGGAGGATAAATCTTCCCTTGGGAGTAGCAACGCCTTCCTTGCTTTGGTGCTCTGGAAGCTGGCAGGTATTATACTACTGCGCTGGCCCTTTCCCTTAGATCTCCCTTAGGCTAAGACAAAGTTCTTGGCTGCGGGTGATCTGTCACTAAAGCAAGGTTGGCAGGACCCTCTTGTCCCTTCCCCCTCTATCTCCGTAATGGCCTAGCCATTACTGTACTGTACCTTGCCGGCCGGCAGAGCTGGCCGGCAGGGGTATTACTGTACCGTATGTCATTCTACTTCTGGACCTAGTATAGGTTGGGATATGGATTGACTAAGCCCATTGCCGGCCGGCAGAGATGCTGGACGGCAAGGGTCTTATGTTTTCGAGTGCTGCCCGGACCTCTCTTGGTCCCTCATCCATGCCTGCCGGCAGAGCCGGACGGCATTGGTCAAGGAAGCCTGAATTAAGTTTCTCCCCTTCCTTATATGCACTCTTTCGGTTGCCGGGCTTGGGGGGTTGTGTACACTCTTATCCCGGCATCCATTCTATTTTCTTCTAGTGCTGTACCTGTCCCGGCTGCCGGCCTATGAGGCCGGCTGCCGGCCTATGAGGCCGGCAGCCGGGCAGGTGTAGTCTTCTGGTTCTTTTGCTGCCGGCTGGCATCGGTCTTGTACCTTTGCCGGCCGGCTTATGTCAGTCCTTGTCTGCCGGTCACCAAGAGTGTAGCCGGCAGCTGGGTACTACCTTGTGTAGTTGCTGGCCGGCAATCATTGCCGGCCAACACTGGCTGTTGCTGGCCGGCAGCTGCTGCCGCCGGCACAGGCATTTGAACCAGAGGGCTGCCGCCCTATAGCTGTTAAGTAGTATACTTTAAAGCTAATTGTGGTGTGTGCCGGCCGGCAAAGGCAGGCCGGCACACACATCCTCCTATACTGTACTAGTATTCTTCTGTATAGCATATACAGTAAGAAGAAAACTATAGTAAAAGTTTAGGTACAGCACTGTATCTTCTAACACTATTGTGTTTTCTTACACAGCCCTTTGCTGTTGCCCTCAGACAGGAAGCAGAGTTCTTCCCCGTCTATTATCCAGGATTTTTAAAATCATTGCCTAGGTGTGAGCTCCACCTGTTTCCTCTGGAAACCTTGCATTGGTTACTCTAGTAGAGATAAACCATTTTGATTTTATTATCTGGAAGGCTGCAACAATGGGTTGTGAGGGAAACACAAGTGTGTGTCTTTCATTTATGAATTGTTATGCTATACTATGCATATCCAGTGATACATAGTTCACTTGATACTCATGGAAATTTCTTCTCTTTACAGGAGGACCCTCCGAAGTGCGGAAATGTTTTCTGCAATGTCCGCAGCAAGAACCTCTGCGGACATGAATGTTGTAGGAGACACGCAGCATGCGCTGTCTCCAAGGATGATCTCCAGTATTGGGACCCTCAGGTATGTACTGTATGCACTAACCTGATTACTGAGGCTTTTGATTCCCCTAGAACGGCGGAATCAAGGGATATAGCTAGGGAAAAGCTTCGTACTTGGGTAAGGGGCTTCAAGAAGAACACCTCTGGCCCTTATCTTCCAAGTGAGAAGATGAGGGCGTATCTTTTTCCCCAGGCATCAGCTGAGGCAGTGATTCCCCAGCCTCAAGAGGAGATCCTTCAAGATCAAGTCCAGGTGGACGAGGAAGTCGCAGATGCGATGCAAGACATCCAGTTGTGTGACAGGATGTCTGACCTGGACGAACGTTTGGAAGAAGACCTCCTGGCAGAAGGTCAGGATCAAGTTCAAACCCCGGATGTCGTAGAGGATGAGGTCGACGAGGTGTCGGCTACTCCGGTTCAGATGCCGGAGCCTATCCCCTCAACATCGGCTGGCCTCCCAGTAGAACTGGGACAGGCCCTCTCTTCGATTGTTGGAATGATCCAACAAATGCAGAAGGAGAATCAGGAGAAGGCGGCTGCAATGGAACTGCGTATGCAGTCCCTGGCAGAATCACATGGGCCCCGGAAAAGGCTCAATGTGAAAGACCTTCCCATATGCTCAGATGCTAACCCATGGAGGTATGCTGAGCACATGCCGATGACGACTGGAAAGATCGTCATCTCGGATAAGCTGGGTTCAGTTCCCCTAGAGGAGGTAGAATTCTGGCCCAGCAAGGCATCATATCCGGACTGCTATGTCCGGCTGAGAAAAGAACCAGCTTCAAGGGAGGAGACAGAGCCGAAGGAGGTCATTGTTATGGACCACGCTAAGGCTCAAGCCCTACTTTCATCCTCGATGAAAGAGAGGGGCTTCTCGAATTCGAAGGTAGCTGCATTGAGCAAGAAGCTCCCTTCGTTTGTGTCCTCTCCTGATAGAGCCTTCCCCTTTTTACAGAAAGGGTTTGCGGCTGTCCTAAAGGCAGTCGAGGCCGGCAAGCCTTGCCCCTCCCTGGAGGAGTGTAAACCCTTGTCGCTGGCTCTACCTATGGACCACAAAGACTGGAAGGATGTCCATCTGACATTCTCAGTGGGAAAGTTGGAGGCTGATATTGCCGGACGGCAATTCGGCGAGGACCTCCCCAAGCTGTCGGAATCTCTTTTACGAAGAGAGTTCGAGACAAAAGAAAGACTGGCTGCCTCAATGTCTCATCAGACTACTCTCGAGACGATGGCAAGTGACCCCAAGGTCCATGAAATGTTCATGGTAGTGGCTAAGTCTCACTTAGCCACAGTGACGAAGGACCTTTATAGCTTCGTCAAGGCAAGGAGAGCTTGCAGGGAGTTCGTGTTCACCGGGGCTTCGGTGAGACACGAGCCAAGGAAGTTAATCTCCTCCAACATTTGGGGAAAAGACCTTTTCCCTACCGATGTGGTCAAAGAGGTTGTTGATAAGGCCGCCGTGGAGAATAGAAATCTTCTCCAGAAGTGGGGCCTGGCTATCAAAAGAAAATCTTCCCCGGATGAGGGTCCTCAACCAAAGAGGAAGAATATGAAGACTAGGCTACCATTTCGGCCAGCCAAGCCTTATAGACAGCAACAGCAACTGCAATTGCCTTTGCCTCCAGTGCCCCAGATGGTGGCACAAACCCCGACTGCCTTTCAGTGGGTACCCCAGGCTGTGCCAGGTCAGTCAACCACATTCGCCCCAACGTTCGAAGGACAGTCTTCTTCCTTTCGTGCAAAACCTAGAGGAGCAGCCAGAGGCTCGTCTAGGCGCCCCTCAAGGGGAAGGGGATTCAGAGGTGGTCGTGGTCAGGGAGGCAAGACCTCAGGACGGCAGTCCAAGTGAAATGATACCGGTAGGAGGGAGACTGATGAAATTTTGGGATCGCTGGACCTTCGATCCCTGGGCCCAAAGCCTACTCAAGAATGGACTGGGTTGGAGCTGGTACAGCACTCCACCCCCATGCCTTCGGTTTTTCCAACACTCCACCCCCATTTTGGAGGAGTACGTTCAAGAACTGTTGGAGAAAAATGTGATCCGAAAGGTGAAGTCCATCAAATTCCAAGGGAGGCTGTTTTGTGTTCCCAAGAAAGACTCGGAAAAGCTCAGAGTCATTCTGGACTTGTCACCACTCAACAAGTTCATAGTGAATTGCAAATTCAAGATGCTAACACTGCAACACATAAGGACCTTACTGCCCAAGAGGGCATACTCAGTCTCTATAGACTTGTCAGACGCCTATTGGCACATTCCAATCAGCCGTCGACTCTCCCCCTACCTAGGGTTCAGGCTACAACGGAAACTGTACGCCTTCAGAGCCATGCTATTCGGGCTAAACATAGCCCCAAGGATTTTCACGAAGCTTGCGAGCGCAGCTCTCAAACAATTACGCCTAAAGGGAATTCAGGTAGTAGCCTACCTGGACGACTGGCTGGTGTGGGCAGCATCCGAGACCGAATGCTTGCAAGCTTCCAGTCAGGTGATCCAGTTCCTAGAGTACCTAGGCTTCAAGATCAACAAGAAAAAGTCTCGACTTTCTCCATCCCAAAAGTTCCAGTGGCTGGGAATCCACTGGGACCTTTTGTCACACAGTTTCTCCATCCCAATGAAGAAAAGGAAGGAGATAGCGGGCTCTGTCAAGAGACTTCTAGATTCCGAAAGGATATCAAGACGCGAACAGGAGAGGGTACTAGGCTCTCTCCAGTTTGCTTCAGTGACAGACCCAGTGCTAAGAGCACAGCTAAAGGATGCAACCGGAGTTTGGAGAAGGTATGCATCAAACGCGCGAAGAGACCTGAGAAGACCAGTGCCGCCTCGGCTACGTACTCTTCTCAGACCTTGGTCCCAAGCCAGACATCTAAAGAAGTCGGTTCTTCTTCAGCCACCTCCCCCGTCGATGACGATTCACTCAGACGCCTCAAAGGAGGGATGGGGAGGTCACTCTCATCGGAAAAAAGTCCAGGGGACTTGGTCCAAGCTATTCAGGACCTTTCATATAAAACTTTCTAGAAGCTATGGCAGTGCTCCTTACCTTAAAGAAAGTCTCCCCGCGTCACTCGATCCACATAAGATTGGTGACAGACAGCGAGGTGGTTGTGAGATGCTTGAATCGACAAGGGTCGAGGTCACCACCTCTCAACCAAGTGATGTTAGCCATTTTCCGATTGGCGGAAAAGAAGAAGTGGTACCTGTCGGCAGTTCACCTTCAAAGAGTCCGCAATGTGACAGCGGACGCTCTATCCAGGTTCACACCGATAGAGTCGGAATGGTCCTTAGACGCAGGATCATTTTCCTTCATTCTGAATCAAGTCCCAGAACTGCAAATAGACCTCTTTGCGACGAAAGACAACAAGAAGTTGCCCCTGTACGTGTCCCCGTACGAGGACCCCTTAGCGGAAGCAGTGGACGCAATGTCCCTCGACTGGAACAGATGGTCCAGGATTTATCTGTTCCCTCCTCACAACCTTCTGTTGAGGGTCCTCAACAAACTGAGATCCTTCAAGGGGGTAGCGGCAATAGTGGCCCACAAGTGGGCGAACAGTATGTGGTTCCCCTTGGCGTTGGAACTACAGATGAAGTTCGTGCCGCTACCACATCCAGTTCTGACCCAGCGAGTCCAGAAGTCGACTGTCTGCGCTTCATTACAGAAAACCCAGACCCTGCAGCTCATGATTTTCTCGCCCTAGCGGTGAGAAAGCGCTTCGGGATTTCGAAAGCCAGCATAGACTTCCTAGAGGAATACAAGTGCAAATCGACTAGAAGGCAATATGAGTCATCTTGGAGAAAATGGGTGGCCTTTGTAAAGGCAAAGAATCCGCAGGAGATCTCAACAGATTTCTGCTTATCTTTCTTCATCCACCTCCATGGCCAAGGATTGGCAGCTAACACGATTTCAGTGTGTAAATCGGCTTTGATGAGACCCATTTTATTTGCCTTCCAGATCGACCTAGGTAACGAGATCTTTAATAAAGTTCCGAAAGCCTGCGCTAGGCTGAGACCTTCAGCACCTCCAAAGCCCATCTCATGGTCTTTAGACAAAGTTCTTCATTTCGCCTCCTTGTTGAGCAATGAAGAATGTGCGCTAAAGGATTTGACGCAAAAAGTTATTTTCCTATTTGCACTCGCGTCCGGGGCCAGGGTTAGTGAGATCGTAGCCCTCTCGAGAGAGGCAGGTCGTGTTCAGTTCCTGGATGGGGGGGAGCTGAACCTGTTTCCGGATCCTACGTTTCTCGCCAAGAATGAGTTACCCACCAACAGGTGGGGTCCTTGGAGAATCTGCCCTCTGAAAGAAGATGCATCTCTATGTCCAGTAGAATGCCTAAAGGTCTATCTTCGTAGAACTTCAGACTTCAAGGGTAGTCAACTATTCAGGGGAGAAACATCAGGCTCAAATTTATCTCTGAATCAACTCAGAGCGAAAATGACATATTTTATTCGCAGAGCGGATCCTGACAGTACACCCGCAGGTCACGATCCGAGGAAAGTTGCCTCATCCCTAAATTTCTTTAATTGTATGGATTTTGAACATCTCCGTTCATACACGGGCTGGAAGTCTTCCAGGGTGTTCTTTCGCCACTATGCGAAGCAAGTAGAGGAACTTAAGAGATCTGTGGTAGCAGTGGGTCGTGTAGTTAACCCTACTGTTTAACTCTGCGAGGAACAGTGGTCTTAATTGGGACGATTAAGTCCAGGGTGAGTGTGTAGGTACATACTGTACTACAAACTAAATAAGGGCACCAAGTGCCCATATAGACTGTTCCTTCTTTCAAAGGTGAACCTTGCATAAGTTCAGACATGTGTGCCAAGCGTTTCTAACGCTAATGTGATTGATTTGTAATACAGATTTTTTATGACTTGATACCTTGGTATCTCATTAAAGTGGTGTTTAATGGTTTTTCTTTCAGATAAACAAGTTCTGTTTACTATCATACTTATGCTTAAAGTTTTGGGTTACCCTCTTTTATATAAATATATATATTTGTTGTTAACCTGTCTGTTTATTATCTGTCAATAAACTTGTTCTTGAGAACCTTGCGTCTCTTTCACCTGTGTCAATTTATTGGTATAATTGAGCATTTTAATTCTATGTATCTTATCTGGGATAATTCTGATAGAATTGTTCTGTTTTGCAAGCTATGTTGCATTGGTTTATGTAAGTCCCCTAATGGGAGGACTCCGTCCCATAAAGGGACGAGGGCGGTTTTATTAGTTTCTTCCTATGCGGATATAAACCTTTGTCCAATACAAGTATTGTGCGGATTACTGGTCAATATATTGACGCAGTGGTTCTATACAAACTATGCTTTACTTAATATAGGGCGAGACCACTATATTAGCTTGCCTGGTATTCATACATAGATATATGTACTCTTCGAGACTTTCCAGAGTCTAGTAGGACTCTTCCCTGTAGGGGGCAGGAAGCTCTAACATAGTTTATAGTTAGTTGAAAAGATGTATAACGGTAACATCTTAGGTCTCTAGGTCTAGTCGACCGGGAATAAATATCTCCGGGGAGTACGGCACGTTCTGAGAATCCACAGATACAGTAATGCTCTGGTACACTTCCATCAGGACGACATGGCTTGAGCCCAAAAAACGGATTTTGAGCGAAGCGAAAAATCTATTTTTGGGTGAGATAGCCATGTCGTCCTGATGGACCCGCCCTTGCCTTTCTAAGAAAGGGCTGTAGGACCCCTCCCTACATACAGTATCTGTAGCACCTCGTGTACGCTACAAGGAATACAGATGGCGCCAGGATTGGCGCCAGGCACGCATACGAATCGGGGGATAGGGAAGCCTTGGGAGCGGCTCCCCTTTTTCTTTCCCGAATTCGTATCTCGTCAATCTCCCTCCTACGAGACGAATCTCTGTTCAGGTCGTAGATTGCCATGTGACGTGTCTAGAATACGTCCTCTGATATGTCGCGATATCCCTTTCACGAGGGATACTCGCTCCAGGAGTTAGAATTCTGGTACCTTAAGGTAAATTCTCTGGGAATATCGCCGTAGTTGTAATATACCCTAGGAAGCTACCCTATAGGAACTTCCATCAGGACGACATGGCTATCTCACCCAAAAATAGATTTTTCGCTTCGCTCAAAATCCGTTATATGGGTATCATAAATTATGCCAATCAATATTTTGGTCCACAGAGAGAGAGAGAGAGAGAGAGAGAGAGAGAGAGAGAGAGAGAGAGAGAGAGAGAGAGAGATAAAAAATACAGCATAATAAAGATTGAAGGGAATTGACGAGAGCATCGTTGTCCGCAAGCATATATCATGTACAGATTAAAAGCTCTTTGCGAAAAATTAAGATATAAATTGAAGAAAATAATACCTGTTTGTGTGATATTTGATTGACGCCTGTTGCAGGAAGCCGCAGTTTTACGTCAGAAGGCTGAGCGTGTGAAACTCATCGTATGGAATATATTTATTGATAAATCTGTCAGGTGCATCATTTGTAAATATCTATTTATATGTTTACTTCATTTGAAATCATTTTATAATTTCCATTGCAAATAGCCCATTAATTCCTAAGGGGGCGAAATTAAGCTTTGAATTGGTTTCTCACCTGCTGTCATTCATGAGGCTGACAAGGATTTATTATGCATAGTCATTAATGGATCATCACTGAATTAATTATCCTCGTATTCAGAATCTGTTACTTCTCATTCTCCTGTTTTGTTTTATTGTTCTTCTGTAAAAGATTGGCTGGGCAAAGGTGGTAAAAAATGTTTCTTACCTATATAAGTATACGGGTTTTCCCTATAGAGGGTGGGGGGGGGGGAGTTGCAGGAAAAGTAAATCTAATGGTTGCTTGAAATTTTTAGGGAATATATTTCTTGGACTATATCCCTCTACAGCAAAGAGTTAACTCACCAGTCTAATATAAAATACTGCCCCTCTTTATTATTCAAGTCAACAAAGGTACAACAACCTTGTCAGTAAACAAGGCTAATATTTTTCTCTCTTCCATCTGCCTCCTCTGCCCAAGCGTTTTGGTATGTTCGCTTCTAACAGGATAAGGCATACTTGTAATCATTCATATTATATGCTAATCAAACACAACACCTGATGTATTTCATTAGTAATTAAGTACCTTAAATTACATTGCATAAGGTGCTATAGCTTAAAAGTAATGTTAATAAAATGTGCTGTGCTGTAAAACCTGACACACCGGACGATGTGATTGAAATTGGTTGACCTGATTGTTGGGGGGGGGGGGGGGGAAGGGGGGGGGGGGGGAGGGGGGTGCGGTGGTCCTATAGGACATTGGATAGTATTTTACTCTAATCTCTCATAAAATAAAATTTCTAATACGACAGAGTAATTATTAATTACACTGTCAGGTCATGTGGGCTTAGATTTATTGGATACGACTGTGGTAACACAGTAAGACTAAAGAGCATTAATATAGCAACCGTAAATAATTGCTGTCAACGATGGGTAATCACGCAACATTTTAATCCAGAGGCTTGCAAACAATGTTATAAATTTGCCGTAAGAAAACGGTAAAAATCCGGGAATAAATGTTGCCAGGCATTTACCCTTTAAAAACGGATATATTGACGCAAAGAACTGACATTACGGTCACTAAATCGTAGAAGATAATAATAAAGTAAGGTAATTTACGGTCGCCTGCATTTTACTGAAATACGGCTGAGAACAATATATTTTTACGGAGAATTTCCGATTAATATCACGGATTTTTTTAACAGTGCAGAAATCATGCAATTGTGAAGCGAATATAAAATTTGATACACACCCTCTTCAGACTATAAAAAATCATTGCAAGACGGGACCCCGGTTGAATATGTGATAGCTGCAGCGCCCATTTTTCAAAATGGCCATCTCTCGGACATACAGTATATGTAATCTTGGCTATCTCTGCTAATAATGAAGATAGAACTGAAATATTTGCGCCTAAACCTAAAATTCTATGGTTAAGGAATCCAAATATAACATAATTGTTTTTCTCATCTATTTTTTTCCAATATGGTGGAAAATCTTATGTTCCAAATGTAACGTTGCTACCAATTTGGCCTAAAAAAAATATTGTTTATTGACTCATGTTATTCATATTGAATCAAATGGACAATAAAATACTCTTCAATGTTTTGAATAGGGTTCCTAGCTGTTTCAGACTTGACTAATTCTATGGTGACTTGTGATTATATGCCGAACAGATAATATTCCTTACAACCTTTGCAACAAGATGATCTTATGTGTAATCTATGTCATTTTACTCTCTCTCTCTCTCTCTCTCTCTCTCTCTCTCTCTCTCTCTCTCTCTCTCTCTCTCTCTCTCTCTCTCTCTCTCTCTCTCTGTTTATATATATATATATATATATATATATATATATATATATATATATATATATTCTTTTTTTAAGAAATTGTTGTATTTAAAAGAAATGGCGAAGTCACTGAAGTTGGTGAGCCGTGATACTCCCTCTCCAGTTAACGTAAATACAGACTGGCCCAAGTGTTTTCTTGTCAGCAAGTCACAGATGATAAGCTCATATGTCCTATAGATCATAGCTATGGTTGTGGTTCATATTAAACCCGAGCAAATAATCTTCCAGTATTTAGAGCTTGGCCTATCGCCATCCTCCATTAAATTAAATCACCTTGATAATGGTAAAGGTTTAAAAAACACATTCAGAGCACATGCTAAATATCATATAATTGTTACCTGAAATACAATGAAGAAAATTTACAACGTGTCGACAGGAGCAAAGGTAATGAAAATCCTGTGCCTCATGTATCCATATTTTGGGCATCAAATTAAAACTATTTAAATGTACAGTATGCAGCAAAACTGGTGATACATTTTTATATTTTCTTCGGACAAGCGTTGCTCTTAAATTAAGTTGCCACTTAGTATTAAATGTTATATTTCACTTTGTAAACATGTGTATGTATGAGACAACGTTGGTCACTTATGAATAATTTCATCATTGATTAATGTTAAATCGTTAAAAAACAGTTCATGCTAAAATAATACCTCAGAACAAAAATTAAATATGTTACTGTAGCACGAATCCCTTTGTCAATGTGACTCCGCGAGAGTCAGAGAGACTAATCAATCTTCGAGCTGTCTGTCTGGATAGAAGGATTCAAACTGGGAAAGAGGGTGTCTAGGACTCTAGAGGAAGAATAGTTTAGGCAAAGCACTCTAGTCTAATCAATTTATGCATTTGGGTATGATTTCAAAGTTATTACTTATTTTTTGCTTATGTCGGTTTGTGTATAAAACATACGTTATTTAGGATTGTGATTTCAAAACTTGCAATTAATTATTGCAGGTTATAATCTAGACTATAGCCAACGCTACTTATTTAATTCTAGTCTCCCAATGATTTTTTTTCCAGTTTGAGGAAAAATAAATTACATAAGCTAGGTGGTGAGTTATCTTCGCTATTAGAAATACAATTAATTCTGCCTTTCTATTATTTGACTTTTACTTTAGGAACGGACGACTATAATCAGGTCAGATATATTCAGCCACACGTGTTATGTGCAGATTCTACAGAAAGACAATAACAACGTATCTTAAATTATGATAAAAACAATAATAATAAAAATAATATTGAAAATAATAACAATAATGATAATATAAATAATAATAATAATACTACTACTAATAATAATAATAATGATGATGATGATGATGATGATATGGTGGCTCTGGAGTCTAGGTCTATGCTATTGGCTTTATAACTCTTTGTCTTCTTCTGCAGTTGTGCAGCAGCAGTGTCTCTTGCCTCCTAAGATAGCTCTTCTATTTTTCTCTTTCATTAGATCGTTTAACCATCAAAAGCCGTTGTTTCGTTGATGTTAAGACGATTGATTATATCTTTTTATAGAGAACCTGGCAAATAAGCTTAACTAGAGTTACAGTTATCCGGTATCTGTTGGGTAGCTCTAGCCATATTTGACAGATGGCATGCTTGTGAGAGTGCCACCGTGAGACTGCCTGGCTGCTAGTTAGCGTAGTTGATGTCCGGTTTGATCCCGCCCACAACTACATCTCCGATATGTTCTTTACGTTAAATATATGACTATGGTGGCTAAAAGTCAGACCCGTTAAGTATATAAGTTTTCTTTATCTTTATCATATTTAAAGATTATTGGGTTAATTTTTCCATAAGGATCAAGCTGATATTTTGATAAAAACTATAGCATAAATTCTTTAAATCAATCCTTAATGAACTGTATCTTTTGATGAACAAAGTTTCAAAATGTTATGTCCCGGGAAACTAGCTTCATTGGAAATGTGAAGAATGTGAGAGTTGCCAGTTGGTGACTTTCGTATGAAAATCACTGAATTCAAGTATCACCAGTTTTGCTGTATACTGTACAATGATATTAAATGCATATATGAACGTTATCAGCATAATATTTGTGAACAACAGGAATACAATGGACAGAAAGTGTTTGTCAGTGATTGTTTCTTGGAAATGTTAGGGCAATCACTTTGAACCAGTAATAAAATCCTTATTTTGTCTTCTGCAAATCTGTGATTACTATATGTTGACAGAGTATATTCAGAGATTTCATTTTGTATATTACAAGATATATTTAAAACTTTGTGTTAACATATAAGCTAAAAAACGAACCGCCATATTTTCCAAACTGCGCTGATCGATAAAATTGGCATTTCAGGGTCCTGTTAGCTTTTAGGTCATAACATGCATTGCATCCCTAAATGTTCAATGTTACACTGAGATTTGTGTTCAGTAGATCCAGATCTTTCAGAAAAAAATAATTTGGTTGAGTTGTGAGGGTGGGGGGCGCGGGGGCTGCTGCATGTTAGCCCCATCTTTCCCACAGCCTACATTAATAAAAGATTGACCTAGACATGGCAGAAACGGACATCGATAATGCATCTACTACATAATTGGTATGTCTACATAAAAATTCTAACCCAACAATGTTAAAATCTATTAATGCTTCGAGCCATCTTGGTTGTCTACTTAAGAGATCTGGTTTCTTAAATATATATGACAATTGTTGATGATCAGAATTAAAGCAGATAGGATGTCCTAATAAAACATTCCTGAGCCATTCTATTGACCAATTGATGACAAAAGTTTCTTTATCAAGAGAAGATTGATTTCCCTGACGCTTTTACGGCTTGTAAGGCAAATGCTATAGGATGAGCTACTCTAATATCATAGATTTGTTCAATCACTGCCAATGGCTATGTCACTCGCATCACATGTAACTAAGAATTCCCTGTCGAAATTTGGAAAAAGGAGTAAACTAGCCTTAGAAAGAGCGTGTGTTTGTTTCTGATAAGCCTCTTCTTGTCTGGATGTCAATTCAAATGTCTCTGCTCTCCATGGTCGTTCAATTGGTCTTGAAATCTGACGAAGTCGTTAATGAATCTTCAGTGATAAGGAGCTAATTCTAAAAAGGGACGTATTTATTTACAAGTCGATGAGTCAATGATATTCTCTTATATCTGGATCTTCATGCGACATTGGGCATACACCCGTGTTATTTGTGATATGACCTTGAAATTGTACTTTAACCTTCAAATAATTGACACTTCCCTAAGTTACACTTCAGATTATGCCTTCAGAGCACTTCATATATGATAATGAAATTTTCCAAATGTTTCTGTATGGTATTTCTTTGTATAATTATGTCATCAAGATAAATTTACACAGCAATTCCTACCAGACCTGAAAATACATTAGTGCGTTCTTTAAACCAAAGTGCAAAGTGTTATAAGTGTACAATGAATCTCCTTCCATTGTAGTTGTTTACTGCAATTTTCAGTGTCAAGGTTAATCTGATCATATCCTGACATCAAATCAAGTTGGACAGCAATGGACATAAAACTCTTCTTATGAAGCGCTATTAAGCTTACAGTAATCAATATAAATTTTTAATCACCATCTTTCTTTTCCACCACCACTATTGGAGATTGCCTGGCAGAGTTTGGTGTGGAAATAATTCCTCTATTCTGCAAATAAATTAATTGGTGATAGGCTTCTGCTTTATAGGCATAGTAGTGATATTTTTAAGGTGCAAGTATTAACGCAAAATCTTAAAGCTGAATCACACCCTCAGATGATGTATTTATCTGTATGGTTACAATCAAAACTATATCAATATCACATTCAATTGTAGCTACCAAAGTATTCTCTTCTATGGTTAATATTTCGGGGGTGCAATTATGAAATATATTCTTTACACACACTATCTTTGCAATTCTCTGCAGGCACTGCTACAGAATCTATGGTACTCCCAAAGGGGAGATTGAACGCTTTAAAGTTAACAATTATTTCTCCACTGCCTGTGTTAATTTTAATTCTCAATTTATAAAAGGCATCCATACTCAGGATAGCTTTAACACCCGAAATATCCAAATTTGTTGGCTTTAAATGACTTAATGCCTGACAACGTCGTGATTTCATCACAAAACAGAGATATAGCATCCAGAGGATTATCAATGAGTATGAAACAGATA
>NC_090730.1:118522677-118537677 GCF_036898095.1 Palaemon carinicauda | reverse complement strand
TTTATATTAGACAAAAAAAGAATATATCATAGGATCTTTGAGCAACATGGATTTACCAGCAGGCCTTATAGGCCTAACTAACAACACTGAGCTCTAGGTGGAAGTCTTTGACTGACTCTGAGATACTTATTCTGCTAGATGTGCGCATGCCTTCTGGAGTTTGTTGAGCAGCTGACTATCCAAATATACGTTATTTCCCATTGGCTTCATGAAGAGGTCTCTGAAGGGTTTCCTAATCGGCACTGTTGCGAGTAAAGGGGCTAACTAATTCCTGAATTTGTATCATAACCTAAAATTAATGATGATGGGCTTTTCCTGGCATATGCAGTTGAAGTTAAGAATAGCGTCTAGAGACTCTAGACGTTCGTCTGCGGGTTGTATGCCTCACATCCCCTGTGGTCTCCTATGAAGGTAACCTCTCGTACAAAATTTGAAGTTCTCCTGTTTGAAATTCATAAATGTGCTAAAAGATGTCTTCAATCCTATGTTCGTATAGTAAAGTCGTCGATGATAGGACATCATCAAACTTTTTCGTGCACGTGTCTGGTGATGAAAAAAGACCGATGGGTGTCCTATGTTAATGAAAACGTTCCCATGGGGTAATGAAGATCACTGTGAGCGGTTATCCTTATCCAGCTCGACTTGATGGAAACCGCAATTGGCAACTGCTGTAGTCTTATATGGGTATATAGGAATGGTTAAAACCATGTTGAAGGGTGCCAGTGAATGATGAGTCTCCCTGAGAAACAGCCGTTAAGTTTTTTAAATCTACAGTATGGCGAGGCTGGCCTATCTTCTTGGCTACAACGACCACCCTCGCACACCATTCTGTTGCTTGTCCTGCTGGATCTGGTTCTATCACTCCCCTCCAAACATATTTCTCAAGCTGGACCTTGACCTCCTTTTCCCAGTGTTTGGGAATTGCTTCTGGCATATAACAAGAATGCAGTATACAGTACCAGAAAATAAATACACGTGGTGCTGCTTACACAACATTAAAGGTATAGGCTCTCTGGCTGTATTGGAGGTTGTAGACCAAAGGCGACAGCACAGCTAATTTTCTTGTCTCGGGATGTTTTCCCCTACTGGCAAGATTGTTACTGTAATCGGCTTCGTTGTCTGAGAAGGGTGGGGCCAGAACAGTACATTTAGGGTCCTTTCAACTCAGGCGGTGGGGGCGTAGTGCCATAGCCACTGCACCATGGCCTTCCACTGTCTTGGGTTGCTTGAGGATACACTTGGGGACGCCATTCTATCTTATTTATGTTCCTCTTGTTTTGTTAAGTTTTTATAATTTATATAGGAGCTATTTATTTTAATGTTGTTACTGTTCTTGAAATATTTTATTTTTCCTAGTTTTCTTTCCTCACATGGCTATTTTCTCTGTTGGAGCCCCTGGGCTTAGCAATTGAATATATATATATATATATATATATATATATATATATATATATATATATATATATATATACAGTATACACATATATATACATATATATATACATATATATATGCATATATATGTACATATATATATATATATATATATATATATATATATATATATATATATATATATATATATAATTATATATATATATATATATATATATATATATATATATATATATATAATTATATATATAACATATATATCCATACACAACTTTACATATGAGACATACTTTACACATTTCATAGAAGTATAAATAATACATGCATCAAATGACTTAGATATTTTCAGGGGAAATGCTGTAAGTTATTTGCATTTGTTTGGAATCTTTAAAAAACTATATTATATATGCTGGTATATTTCAAGTAAAAATAAATAATCTAACAAATAAAACACAGCTTGGGATCTCCATATTTTCCACCCGAGTTCATGGCATCGAACCAGTCATTAACGAGTGAAATAAAGTCTGAGGTATGTGACCAGTTATCTTCTAACATACCATTCTAATCCAAATAGGTAATTGAAGAGGGCAAGATTTTGATAAAAGTTTAGCTGCTAAACACACAACCTGTCTTTGATACCCTGACCTTAAGATTTATTTCTGATATCTTATGAACTATTTCAAGTTTATCTTTAGTTTTCCGTATATTCCGTGCTGATACATATTTCCCAGAAGCTAAAATAAATCCTGAACCAATCAAATATTTAGGTTTCTTAATAACCTAAGCATACCTGGTGCATCTGCAAAAACAAATAGTTCTCTATCTGCTGTTGGTATTTCTTTTAATGAAATTCTATTTGAGTTGATTGGGTCTATACCAAAATGCTTCCATATTCTCATATCAGTAGGTCCTAGGTCATGAAAAATAGCAACAATGAACTGATGGCACAGCTGTACTCTTTATGCATTTAGGAGAATTTCTAAGTATCTGGTCCTTTACATCTTCAAAATCCTCTTGCTGAAAATGAGGGGAACAAACCCGAGCATGTTTTATATTATTTTCGTCCTGGCGTCTGCAGCGAATCACCCACACTTTCTGTGTTGATTTGTCTCCAGGAAACTGGAAATATCTTAAGCCTTTACATCTTGAGTTATTTCGGACAATATTACAACCGAAAACAGCGCAATAAGAAGGCCTCTTTCATTAATAATGTGCATGTAGTATGAAAGGTGTAGCTCATGAAAATGAAAGCCTTTGGCGTCAGGTAGCAGTCTGGCCACATTAGACGCCTATGACGTTGCACAAGGGGCGGAGCTATGTTTAAATCCGCCTCGTGAACAGACCGTATCTGTATTGACTCTAGGTGGGGCTGTGAGACTGGCTCACTCATGATGTCTGCTGATGTAACAATGGGGAAATGGATAGGAAACCCCAGTGGCACCAATCCAAGCTCCTTACAGGCACTCAATACCATAAAGGCTCTTGGCTGATGGCATAAAAACCTCCAGCTTCGTTCGTCGCCCTACTAATTCAATAGTACATGCTGTAAATGCGAGGTTTATCACTCGCAAATTGGCTAGTCCCTCAGACCCGTTTGAGGTTGTAGTTCCGGTGGATATATTTGCATAATTAAAAGTATTGTGGCTCTGGCTCGCAGATCTGGGATCTTGTGTCTGCTACAACGAGATGCTATAACCATGTAATAAGAAGGGAGGAGGTGGGACCACTCAAGAGAGCTAAGAGCAAGTGATGGGGAGGAGGATTGTGAAGCGTCAGTAAATAAGATGGATGGATGTGACATGGATGTTTAACGAAGGAAGAGATGGCAAGGAATAGTAATAGATGGAAAAAGTTGACTCAAGCGGCTGATTTTGCTATACTGTATATTTATACATAAACATATGAGTATATATAAATAGAATACACACACATACACACACATATATGTATATATATATATGTATGTATATATATATGTATATATATATATATATATATATATATATATATATATATATGTATATATAAATATGTATGTATGTATATATATATATATATATATATATATATATATATATATATATATATATATATATATATATATATATATATATATATTTTTGGGCTCAAGCCATGTCGTCCTGATGGAAGTTCCTATAGGGTAGCTTCCTAGGGTATATTACAACTACGGCGATATTCCCAGAGAATTTACCTTAAGGTACCAGAATTCTAACTCCTGGAGCGAGTATCCCTCGTGAAAGGGATATCGCGACATATCAGAGGACGTATTCTAGACACGTCACATGGCAATCTACTACCTAAATAGAGATTCGTCTCGTAGGAGGGAGATTGACGAGATACGAATTCGGGAAGAAAAAGGGGGGAGCCGCTCCCAAGGCCTCCCAATCCCCCGATTCGTATGCGTGCCTGGCGCCAATCCTGGCGCCATCTGTATTCCTTTTTGCGTAGCTTAACAACTCGGTGTTTTTTCCTGTTTTTCTCGCAAATCTTGGATTTATTCAGCTTTTCATGGCTTCTCCGTCTTCGTTGGCCTCGGATAAGTTGAGTATAGTGTCTGTTATGTATAAATGTAGGCTCTTGGTAAAATTTTGAGTGATTAATAGGATTAATCTTTGATACAAGAGCCGTAGCCTACCAGAGGTGTCCTGGACACTGTCACTCGCTAGGTATAAATTAGTTAGTCAGAGTGACATTCCTGGTTGTTTTGCTTAATAAATTTTAGCTATTTAGCTTTACATAGGATTTCCTTTCGTGC
Source organism: Palaemon carinicauda (assembly GCF_036898095.1). NCBI lineage: Eukaryota > Metazoa > Arthropoda > Malacostraca > Decapoda > Palaemonidae > Palaemon > Palaemon carinicauda. The sequence continues at coordinate 118,533,506 of NC_090730.1, read as the reverse complement.
TTAGTATCATTTGGCGAAGTATTCGCCATTCTGGCCTACGCTAGGCCATGTAGCCTAGTCGTTTGGTCCTAGTACTTAATGCATGATTTTGGTTTTTCCGAGTGTAATTAAAAGTTTATTAAAGCTTTAGGCTATATTTTATACATTTTAGACTGTGTGGAATATTTCCAAGATTGTATACGTGAGAGTTTCGGTGAATTAGGTAATCGATTCTCTTGGTGCCTAGGTTAATTGCTTATGGAGCCTTAGTATACTTTATTATTCTCCCCGGTTGCTTTCTTTTCTTCGGAGAAGGTATGCAATCCCTTTCCCTCTGTTTAAGCCTTGGGCTTATCCCTAAGTGGTTTTTTCCGAATTTATTTTCGATAAAACTATACTAGGGTGTTACTGTACCTTCCTGTTCCAGCAAAGTCTGGTTCAAAGAGGGACAGAACAACAGAGTTTTTTAGTCTGAGTCCGTGTTGTCTGGCTTGGGGCAGAGTTCCCCTCGCTGACCTAACACTTATAAAGGGAGCTTAGCTCCCTTAGGTCACTATCGAAGGTTTCTGTAGTATGATTCCTCCTTTTGTGATCGACCAGACTAAGTCCTGTTGCTGTTCTTGGGGAGGATAAAATCTTCCCTTGGGAATAGCAACGCCTTCCTTGCTTTGGTGCTTTGGAAGCTGGCAAGTATTGCTGGCCCTTTCCCTTAGATCTCCCTTAGGCTAAGACAGAGTTCTTGGCTGCGGGTGATCTGTCACTAAAGCAAGGTTGGCAGGACCCTTTTGTCCCTTCCCCCTCTATCTCCGTAATGGCCTTGCCATTACTGTACTGTACCTTGCCGGCCGGCAGAGCTGGCTGGCAGGGGTATTACTGTACTGTACGTCATTCTACTTCTGGACCTAGTATAGGTTGGGATATGGAATTGACTAAGGCCATTGCCGGCCGGCTGAGATGCTGGCCGGCAAGGGTCTTATGTTTTCGAGTGCTGCCCGGACCTCTCTTGGTCCCTCATCCATGCCTGCCGACAGAGCCGGACGGCATTGGTCAAGGAAGCCTGAATTAAGTTTCTCCCCTTCCTTATATGCACTCTTTCGGTTGCCGGGCTTGGGGGGTCGTGTACACTCTTATCCCGGCACCCATTCTATTTTCTTCTAGTGCTGTACCTGTCCCGGCTGCCGGCCTATGAGGCAGACAGCCGGGCAGGTGTAGTCTTCTGGTTCTTTTGCTGCCGGCTGGCATCGGTCTTGTACCTTTGCCGGCCGGCTTATGTCAGTCCTTGTCTGCCGGTCACCAAGAGTGTGGCCGGCAGCTAGGTACTACCTTGTGTAGTTACTGGCCGGCAGTCATTGCCGGCCAACACTGGCTGTTGCTGGCCGGCAGCTACTGCCGCCGGCACAGGCATTTGAACCAGAAGGCTGCCCCCCTATAGCTGTTAAGTAGTATACTTTAAAGCTAATTGTGGTGTGTGCCGGCCGGCAAAGGCAGGCCGGCACACATCCTCCTATATTGTACTAGTATTCTTCTGTATAGCATATACAGTAAGAAGAAAACTATAGTAAAAGTTTAGGTACAGCACTGTATCTTCTAACACTATTGTGTTTTCTTGCACAGCCCTTTGCTGTTGCCCTCAGACAGGAAGCAGAGTCTTCCCCGTCTATTATCCAGGATTTTAAAATCATTGCCTAGGTGTGAGCTCCACCTGTTTCCTCTGGAAACCTTGCATTGGTTACTCTAGTAGAGATAAACCAATTTTGATTTTATTATCTGGAAAGCTGCAACAATGGGTTGTGAGGGAAACACAAGTGTGTGTCTTTCCTTTATGAATTGTTATGCTATACTATGTATATCTAGTGATACATAGTTCACTTGATACTCATGAAAATTTTTTCTCTTTACAGGAGGACCCTCCGAAGTGCGGAAATGTTTTCTGCAATGTCCGTAGCAGGAACCTCTGCGGACATGAGTGTTGTAGGAGACACGCAGCATGCGCTGTCTCCAAGGATGATCTCCAGTATTGGGACCCTCAGGTATGTACTGTATGCACTAACCTGATTACTGAGGCTTTTGATTCCCCTAGAACGGCGGAATCAAGGGATATAGCTAGGGAAAAGCTCCGTACTTGGGTAAGGGGCTTCAAGAAGAACACCTCTGGCCCTTATCTTCCTAGTGAGAAGATGAGGGCGTATCTTTTTCCCCAGGCATCAGCTGAAGCAGTGATTCCCCAGCCTCAAGAGGAGATCCCCCAAGACCTAGTCCAGGTGGACGAGGAAGTCGCAGATGCGATGCAAGACATCCAGTTGTGTGACAGGATGTCTGATGTGGACGAAGGTTTGGAAGAAGACCTCCTGGCAGAAGGTCAGGATCAAGTTCAAACCCCGGATGTCGCAGAGGATGGGGTCGACGAGGTGTCGGCTACTCCGGTTCAGATGCCGGAGCCCATCCCCTCAACATCCGCTGGTCTCTCAGTAGAACTGGGACAGGCCCTCTCTTCGATTGTTGGAATGATCCAACAAATGCAGAAGGAGAATCAGGAGAAGGCGGCTGCAATGGAACTGCGTATGCAGTCCCTAGCAGAATCACATGGGCCCCGGAAAAGGCTCAATGTGAAAGACCTTCCCATATGCTCAGATGCTAACCCATGGAGGTATGCTGAGCACATGCCAATGACGACTGGTAAGATCGTCATTTCGGATAAGCTGGGTTCAGTTCTCCTAGAGGAGGTAGAATTCTGGCCCAGCAAGGCATCATATCCGGACTGCTATGTCCGGCTGAGAAAAGAACCAGCTTCAAGGGAGGAGACAGAGCCGAAAGAGGTCATTATTATGGACCATGCTAAGGCTCAAGCCCTACTTTCATCCTCGATGAAAGAGAGGGGCTTCTCGAATTCGAAGGTAGCAGCATTGAGCAAGAAGCTCCCTTCTTTTGTGTCCTCTTCTGATAGAGCCTTCCCCTTTTTACAAAAAGGGTTTGCGGCTGTCCTAAAGGCAATCGAGGCCGGCAAGCCTTGCCCCTCCCTGGAGGAGTGTAAACCCTTGTCGCTGGCTCTGCCTATGGACCACAAGGACTGGAAGGATGTCCATCTGACATTCTCAGTGGGAAAGTTGGAGGCTGATATTGCCGGACGGCAATTCGGCGAGGACCTCCCCAAATTGTCCGAATTTCTTTTACGAAGAGAGTTCGAGACAAAAGAAAGACTGGCTGCCTCAATGTCTCATCAGACTACTCTTGAGACGATGGCAAGTGACCCTAAGGTCCATGAAATGTTCATGGTTGTGGCTAAGTCTCACCTAGCCACAGTGACGAAGGACCTTTATGGCTTCGTCAAGGCAAGGAGAGCTTGCAGGGAGTTCGTGTTCACCGGGGCTTCGGTGAGACACGAGCCAAGGAAGTTAATATCCTCCAACATTTGGGGAAAAGACCTTTTCCCTACCGATGTGGTCAAAGAGGTTGTTGATAAGGCCGCCGTGGAGAATAGAAACCTTCTCCAGAAGTGGGGCCTGGCTATCAAAAGAAAATCTTCCCCGGATGAGGGTCCTCAACCAAAGAGGAAGAATATGAGGACTAGGCTACCGTCTCGGCCAGCCAAGCCTTATAGACAGCAACAGCAACTGCAATTGCCTTTGCCTCCAGTGCCCCAGATGGTGGCACAAACCCCGACTACTTTTCAGTGGGTACCCCAGGCTGTGCCAGGTCAGTCAACCACATTCACCCCAACGTTCGAAGGACAGTCTTCTTCCTTTCGTGCAAAGCCTAGAGGAGCAGCCAGAGGCTCGTCTAGGCGCCCCTCAAGGGGAAGGGGATTCAGAGGTGGTCGTGGTCAGGGAGGCAAGACCTCAGGACGGCAGTCCAAGTGAAACGATACCGGTAGGAGGGAGACTAATGAAATTTTGGGATCGCTGGACCTTCGATCCCTGGGCCCAAAGCCTACTCAAGAATGGACTGGGTTGGAGCTAGTACAGCACTCCACCCCCATGCCTTCGGTTTTTCCAACACTCCACCCCCATTTTGGAGGAGTACGTTCAAGAACTGTTGGAGAAAAATGTGATCCGAAAGGTGAAGTCCATCAAATTCCAAGGGAGGCTGTTTTGTGTTCCCAAGAAAGACTCGGAAAAGCTCAGAGTCATTCTGGACTTGTCACCACTCAACAAGTTCATAGTGAATTGCAAATTCAAGATGCTAACACTGCAACACATAAGGACCTTACTGCCCAAGAGGGCATACTCAGTCTCTATAGACTTGTCAGACGCCTATTGGCACATCCCAATCAGCCGTCGACTCTCCCCCTACCTAGGGTTCAGGCTACAACGGAAACTGTACGCCTTCAGAGCCATGCCATTCGGGCTAAACATAGCCCCAAGGATTTTCACGAAGCTTGCGAGCGCAGCTCTCAAACAATTACGCCTAAAGGGAATTCAGGTAGTAGCCTACCTGGACGACTGGCTGGTGTGGGCAGCATCCGAGACCGAATGCTTACAAGCTTCCAGTCAGGTGATCCAGTTCCTAGAGTACCTAGGCTTCAAGATCAACAAGAAAAAGTCTCGACTTTCTCCATCCCAAAAGTTCCAGTGGCTGGGAATCCACTGGGACCTTTTGTCACACAGTTTCTCCATCCCAATGAAGAAAAGGAAGGAGATAGCGGGCTCTGTCAAGAGACTTCTAGATTCCAAAAGGATATCAAGACGCGAACAGGAGAGGGTACTAGGCTCTCTCCAGTTTGCTTCAGTGACAGACCCAGTGCTAAGAGCACAGCTAAAGGATGCAACCGGAGTTTGGAGAAGGTATGCATCAAACGCGCGAAGAGACCTGAGAAGACCAGTGCCGCCTCGGCTACGTACTCTTCTCAGACCTTGGTCCCAAGCCAGACATCTAAAGAAGTCGGTTCTTCTTCAGCCACCTCCCCCGTCGATGACGATTCACTCAGACGCCTCAAAGGAGGGATGGGGAGGTCACTCTCATCGGAAAAAAGTCCAGGGGACTTGGTCCAAGCTATTCAGGACCTTTCATATAAACTTTCTAGAAGCTATGGCAGTGCTCCTTACCTTAAAGAAAGTCTCCCCGCATCACTCGATCCACATAAGATTGGTGACAGACAGCGAGGTGGTTGTGAGATGCTTGAATCGACAAGGGTCGAGGTCACCACCTCTCAACCAAGTGATTTTAGCCATTTTCCGATTGGCAGAAAAGAAGAAGTGGTACCTGTCGGCAGTTCACCTTCAAGGAGTCCGCAATGTGACAGCGGACGCTCTATCCAGGTTCACACCGATAGAGTCGGAATGGTCCTTAGACGCAGGATCATTTTCCTTCATTCTGAATCAAGTCCCAGAACTGCAAATAGACCTCTTTGCGACGAAAGACAACAAGAAGTTGCCCCTGTACGTGTCCCCGTACGAGGACCCCTTAGCGGAAGCAGTGGACGCAATGTCCCTCGACTGGAACAGGTGGTCCAGGATTTATCTGTTCCCTCCTCACAACCTTCTGTTGAGGGTCCTCAACAAACTGAGATCCTTCAAGGGGGTAGCGGCAATAGTGGCCCACAAGTGGGCGAACAGTATGTGGTTCCCCTTGGCGTTGGAACTACAGATGAAGTTCGTGCCGCTACCACATCCAGTTCTGACCCAGCGAGTCCAGAAGTCGACTGTCTGCGCTTCATTACAGAAAACCCAGACCCTGCAGCTCATGATTTTCTCGCCCTAGCGGTGAGAAAGCGTTTCGGGATTTCGAGAGCTAGCATAGACTTCCTAGAGGAATACAAGTGCAAATCGACTAGAAGGCAATATGAGTCATCTTGGAGAAAGTGGGTGGCCTTTGTAAAGGCAAAGAATCCGCAGGAGATCTCAACAGACTTCTGCTTATCTTTCTTCATCCACCTCCATGGCCAAGGATTGGCAGCTAACACGATTTCAGTATGTAAATCGGCTTTGATGAGACCCATTTTATTTGCCTTCCAGATCGACCTAGGTAACGAGATCTTTAATAAAGTTCCGAAAGCCTGCGCTAGGCTCAGACCTTCAGCACCTCCAAAGCCCATTTCATGGTCTTTAGACAAAGTTCTTCATTTCGCCTCCCTGTTGAGCAATGAAGAATGTGCGTTAAAGGATTTAACGCAAAAAGTTATTTTCCTATTTGCACTCGCGTCCGGGGCCAGGGTTAGTGAGATCGTAGCCCTCTCGAGAGAGGCAGGTCGTGTTCAGTTCCTGGATGGGGGGGAGCTGAACCTGTTTCCGGATCCTACGTTTCTCGCCAAGAATGAGTTACCCACCAACAGGTGGGGTCCCTGGAGAATCTGCCCTCTGAAAGAAGATGCATCTCTATGTCCAGTAGAATGCCTAAAGGTCTATCTTCGTAGAACTTCAGACTTCAAGGGTAGTCAACTATTCAGGGGAGAAACATCAGGCTCAAATTTATCTCTGAATCAACTCAGAGCGAAAATGACATATTTTATTCGCAGAGCGGATCCTGACAGTACACCCGCAGGTCACGATCCGAGGAAAGTTGCCTCATCCCTAAATTTCTTTAATTGTATGGATTTTGAACATCTCCGTTCATACACGGGCTGGAAATCTTCCAGGGTGTTCTTTCGCCACTATGAGAAGCAAGTAGAGGAACTTAAGAGATCTGTGGTAGCAGTGGGTCGTGTAGTTAACCCTACTGTTTAACTCTGCGAGGAACAGTGGTCTTAATTGGGACGATTAAGTCCAGGGTGAGTGTGTAGGTACATACTGTACTACAAACTAAAATGAGGGCACCAAGTGCCCATATAGACTGTTCCTTCCTTCAAAGGTGAACCTTGCATAAGTTCAGACATGTGTGCCAAGCGTTTCTAACGCTAATGTGATTGATTTGTAATACAGATTTTTTATGACTTGATACCTTGGTATCTCATTAAAGTGGTGTTTAATGGTTTTTCTTTCAGATAAACAAGTTCTGTTTACTATCATACTTATGCTTAAAGTTTTGGGTTATCCCCTTTTATATAAATATATATATTTGTTGTTAACCTGTCTGTTTATTATCTGTCAATAAACTTGTTCTTGAGAACCTTGCGTCTCTTTCACCTGTGTCAATTTATTGGTATAATTGAGCATTTAATTCTATGTATCTTATCTGGGATAATTCTGATAGAATTGTTCTGTTTTGCAAGCTATGTTGCATTGGTTTATGTAAGTCCCCTAATGGGAGGACTCCGTCCCATAAAGGGACGAGGGCGGTTTTATTAGTTTCTTCCTATGCGGATATAAACCTTTGTCCAATACAAGTATTGTGCGGATGACTGGTCAATATATTGACGCAGTAGTTCTATACAAACTATGCTTTACTTAATATAGGGCGAGACCACTATATTAGCTTGCCTGAGATTCATACATAGATATATGTACTCTTCGAGACTTTCCAGAGTCTAGTAGGACTCTTCCCTGTAGGGGGCAGGAAGCTCTAACATAGTTTATAGTTAGTTGAAAAGATGTATAACGGTAACATCTTAGGTCTCTAGGTCTAGTCGACCGGGAATAAATATCTCCGGGGAGTACGGCACGTTCTGAGAATCCACAGATACAGTAATGCTCTGGTACACTTCCATCAGGACGACATGGCTTGAGCCCAAAAAACGGATTTTGAGCGAAGCGAAAAATCTATTTTTGGGTGAGATAGCCATGTCGTCCTGATGGACCCGCCCTTGCCTTTCTAAGAAAGGGCTGTAGGACCCCTCCCTACATACAGTATCTGTAGCACCTCGTGTACGCTACAAGGAATACAGATGGCGCCAGGATTGGCGCCAGGCACGCATACGAATCGGGGGATTGGGAGGCCTTGGGAGCGGCTCCCCCCTTTTTCTTCCCGAATTCGTATCTCGTCAATCTCCCTCCTACGAGACGAATCTCTATTTAGGTAGTAGATTGCCATGTGACGTGTCTAGAATACGTCCTCTGATATGTCGCGATATCCCTTTCACGAGGGATACTCGCTCCAGGAGTTAGAATTCTGGTACCTTAAGGTAAATTCTCTGGGAATATCGCCGTAGTTGTAATATACCCTAGGAAGCTACCCTATAGGAACTTCCATCAGGACGACATGGCTATCTCACCCAAAAATAGATTTTTCGCTTCGCTCAAAATCCGTTATATACTGTATATATTTGTGTGTATTTATTGAATAAATAATTTATGTATCATTTGAAACTATCCTAATTATCTATATATATATATATATATATATATATATATATATATATATATATATATATATATATATATATATATATATATATATATATATATATATATATATATATATATATTGGGTATGAATTTTCTTTATTAAGTGAGAATGGAAAGTTTTGTGGGAATTCTCTTGGAAAGATACTGAAGTTGTAGAAAATAAACGGGATTTTATGAAACGCGTTAGTAAATATAATTGGAATAGAGAAAATGTCGTGAAACTGTATTTTTTATAGACTAGATCTTAGTAGAGATTAGATGGGAAAGTAAGTTCATGAATATAATGACGAGAATATTAGCGACTGCTGTTATTACTGATCCCTAAAGGTTGAAAAAAACCTTCAGGAGTATGGAAGTTGGAAAGGAAAGCTCAAGAAAATAGCTGCATATTACAGTAAGATAATTCAATAGAATAAAAAGGAAGTAAAAATAGTATAAAAGTGAAAATGGATGAATAACTGATTAGGCTTGAAGAAACTGATGTGGAAAAATCACATAAATAATTTCTATAATTATTCGATAGAGTAATGTGGTCAGCAGCAACAGCATTTCGTTATTGTATGGCTGGATGAGAGAAAAAAATAGAAATTACTAGATTCATTGAAAGAAAATTGATTATTTGAGGTAGTATTGAATGATAAAAGAGTAGAGCAGTTTCAGGTGTAGAAAATGATGTATAGGATATGTAAAGTTTAATGTGAGCGAGAAGGAGATTGAAGAGCGGCTTTATTGGAAAATAAAGATAGAAATGTAGTTTATATTCAGTGGAGAGATTATTCTATAGATTTGTTGAATATATAAAGTGGAAGAGTGACAAATATGAGTAACGTTTGTATTCATATTCTTAGTGTAAAACTGAAAGGGCTTGTGAAAGCTGTTGCTGAGTACATAAGAAAGGATATTAAGAGACTGGAAAAAGGCAAGATACTAGGAGTTGGATGGAGTGGATATGAGATGCTGTATTATAATAGTAGTAGAATCATTGAGAAGCTGATCAATGTTCATATGATATATTTCACTGAGGTTAATGTTCCTAAGGGAATGAGTGAAAGGACTAAATTTACCATTGTGACAAATGCGAGTATTGAAATTAAAGGTACACGATCTTACTGCAATTGGGAAACTGCGTAGTAGAATTTTGGATCACACATCAAAATGCTGACAAAATGACTAGGTAATGGAGGTTTGAGTCAGGAAAACCTCATGCAGATCAAGGGTTTGTTAAGAAATAATTGTGAGAAGTTTCAAAGGACAAAAGCTGTATGTGGCTAATGTTAACCTACAGAGAGCTAATATAGAATCAATAATCAATGTGGTTGGCACAGAATAGATAATGAAGAGTGTGTTAGAGAACGTAGATATGAGAGTGACTGGTTTAGGGTGAAACTAAGTCGGAGACAAGAGTTTGTTATGTGTCCATAGCTGTTGAGAATATTGGATTTAGGCTTGTTAATTTATGATGAGATCGTTTAACCTCTGCTACTATTATACTTAGGCTATTAAGAGGGGTGATTAACCAACCCAAGGAGAGAGATTTTCTCTCACAAAGCCGTTTTTTGGAGCATAACAAGTATCATCATCATCATCATTACTATTATTATTATTATTATTATTATTATTATTATTATTATTCCTAGCTAAGCTACTGCCTAGTTGGAAAATCAAAATACTACTTTTTCGAACTGCAAGTAGCGCTCAAAAGTTAGACCCACGAATCGTGAGTCCGTTAGTAGCCGTCTGGTCATAGCTGGAGTAAACGCAAGAGCCCGTGGCCTGCACCTTCAGTGCATGTCGCTCTAATAGCAGTAACAGTAGAATAATGTGTAGTATTGAGCTTTATGATGCAGAAGACAAGAAAGTTATAACTAGCTGCATACCTACTACTAAGTACTGAATGGTACAGTCAGAGGTGTGAATGCAAAGGATGGATCAACTGAAAAATCTTATGAAAAATGCTCAAAGTAACTGAACGACAGTATTCGAGATTAATATCTAGAGCATGGATTATTAATTTAATAAACCATAGAATATTTTCCAACAAATTAAGATGAGAACCAACAGACGAAGAACAGACAGAAGAACGATATGCAAATCATGATAGAATGAAGTAATCAAATCGTTTCTCCAGGAAATTTTGATCAGCAGAAATCTAAAACAATAAATTTAATATACCAGTTTTGTATGTAATTGAGAAAAACAGATCATATAACTTTATCAAAACTTAATTTGCAATCATGAATCATAATTAGAGTTTTAAAAGACATATTTACATATTATCTTACAAAGCAGGTCTAGTAAAAGAGTAAAAATTTTATTCTTGTATTTCATTTGTGTATCTAAGATATGTATAGCCAGCTCTTAAGATGAGTTCCACTCATGTAGTTTAAGTATTGTATGTAAATTACATAAAACTAGTCATTTGTTTAACTGTATTTTTCATTCAATTCAGTATATGTAAATTTGCGTTATTTTTAAGAATTGACTTTTTATTTCACGCAGTTTCGTTACGAAGTCTTATGTAACATCGTTTAGGTATGCTGTATGACACACACGAGGAATACACACGAGGGATTACACCTTTATGGTTCCACTTGGTTAGAGAGTACAAGAAAATTTTCGAGTTAGATTTACTCT
>NC_090730.1:118507677-118512677 GCF_036898095.1 Palaemon carinicauda | reverse complement strand
ATGAAGTAAGCGATGAGGAGACATATTTCAAATGAAAGCTTGATTCATTCATTAGTTATTTTAGCATTCGTACAAAATATGCGGTTTGGTTTGCATCCCATTACCAAAAATAGGAATTTCTTTAAAATCAAAGTGAAGACTCCATTTCCCCGTACGCGTAGATTATCAGGGGTACATATTAAAGCTCATGTACATGATAGTAGTTCAGCAAACTCCATCATCAGTCGTAAGTTGTAATTTGCACGTGAGGAAATATCCGCGTTTCCTCTCTGTATTTGTATTTCCTACTCCCCTTCCTTACCCAAGATAATTATACAAACCAATACATTTTACAAACTTTTCCTTGTTTGAAGAAAAGAATTATCAATTTTTAGAGCACAAACTATTCAGGTTGAAGCAAAGTTAATCAGCGTTAAGTCTATTCACCATTTGCATCGGTAACCAACAAGAACAGCCTAGCGCTGTAGCCTCTCCTTGAAATCCAATGAGTAGAGCATGGTGTTGGTAACCTTAACTTCAAAATGTTTGCGAATAAACACACAAGTGCGCGCGCACACACACATACACACACATACACACAGACACGCATTTACATACACACACACACACACACACACATATATATATATATATATATATATATATATATATATATATATATATATATATATATATATATGTGTGTGTGTTGTTGTGTAATCATCAAGAGTATCTAGCCCACTGCACGAAAAGGGCCTCAGATATGTAAGAAAAAGTAATGGACATGTGAAGGACATAATTATAGCCTAATGAAAATGATGGATAGAGATGAACATTCAGAATAGCAGAATGGGTCCACAGAGATGGTAAAAGGAGCAAGGGAACGAAAAAGAAGACGATGGATTGACAAGATATATGCTTGTATGTATTTATACACACACACACACACACATATATATATATATATATATATATATATATATATATATATATATATATATATATATATATATACCGTACAGTATATAAATACATACACACACACTATATATATATATATATATATATATATATATATATATATATATATATATATATATATATATATATGTGTGTGTGTGTGTGTGTGTGTGTGTGTGTGTGTGTGAGCGTATATATATATGAATATATATCTATATATATATATATATATATATATATATATATATATATATATATATATATATATATATATGACTGTGTGTATATACATATATATATATATATATATATATATATATATATATATATATATATATATATATATATATATATATAATAAACAGACACGCACGCACACGTGTATAATAGGGCACATTTTATAAGTTATTGTTCATGTTCAACAAACAATCTTGTTATTTGAGGTACTCTTTTCCTGCATAAGTACATCCACAAATATACGTGGACTTCACCATGTGGCAATTGCAAAAATAAAATAGGGCACATAGCCATTATTAATGAGAAGGAGAACTGTAAGAAATGTAAGAAGCTATAGAGGTGCAAATATTGATAGTGATCATCAACTCCTCATTGCCACACTGAAATTAAAACTGACCACACCCAACAGAAATATATATAGATTACCTTGTTTGATACAACTAAGCTTCTAGAAGATGAGCAGAGGGAAACCTTTACAACTGAATGTAGGAATCGAATTACGATCTTAGAGACTTTAAGAGACAAAGAGCAGACAAATTCTGGTATTCAAAGAAAGTTTATAACTTATGCTGAGTGTAATTTATCCCAATTTTCGTTAAAATATGTGAAAAATTACAAAATTACAAAGTTTGCATCCGAAAACAAGCTGCTGTCGTTGACTTCGGCGGATTGTGTTATTAAATTTAGACTTACCAAGACGATTCTTTATAATATATTTATTCTTTTACATTGTTTATTGACAAAACATATATCTGATGGAGAAATATAGGTTAATACATAAGTTTCGATTCACATTACTTGGTGATTATTCGAGAACAATGAAGGTGTTCGGACAAAAATACTTCCGACCAATCAGGTATCAGGAACCTTTCCGAGCTAAAAGGGCACCCCTGTGAGTGGGTGCAAATATGGACCGCTATAAAAAATAGACTATAGGTCACACTGCTCTGTCATTCCTCTTCCTCCTGTTTCTTGAAGTTTTAATAGTTCATATATGAAAGATCTGATTCAATGTTGTTACTGTTATTAATAGATTTTATTTTGAACGCTTATTACTTCTCTTGGTCTTCCCCAAAGCCAAAGCTAAATCCTTCAAAAAGAAGGCAACCGTGTTACCCCCATACAAATGGGAAAAAGGCACGCTAGTAGATGATGATGATGATGTAGTTTTTATTTTTTTTTTCCTTGACTTTATAGTATCTTGCTTTTCTAATTAGGGTTACAGCTTGGCTTGTAATAATAATAATAATAATAATAATAATAATAATAATAATAATAATAATAATATTTCTATTTTCTCATTCACCTAACAACAGTAGGCTAACCAATTAATTTTTCTTTACTCGAAGAGTTAACTACTGTACTGTAATTGTCCAGTGGCTGATTTTCCTTTGGCAAGGATAGACTATACATTTTTACTATGGTAAGCAGCACGTTTTGGAGAACACTCTAAAATAAATCCATTGTTTTCCAGTCCTAGGTAGTGCCATAGACTCTTTACCATAGTCTTAGGTTATACTTCTATTGCTTGAGGTTACACTCTGACACACCTCTTTCTGTTTTCTGTTCCTTTTTCTTAAATGGTGTGTTGGGTAAGTTAAGTTGATGACTGGTGCTTTATGAAGAGGTTGGCTTTCCCTACCTGTTTCTTTATCTCTCTCTCTCTCCGGTATTCATTTTCAAAGCATTCGTTACTGTCCTCCGTTCAGTTGAAGAGGTTATCATACAGTGTAATTAGCCATCCATGGTGTATCGGGTCAGCATTGTTGACCAGTTTTATCTAACATTTTGTCTCTAGTTTATTAGCTGTATGAGTTGTTTTATATATACTCATGTACATATCGTTTTTGTTATTGTTATTATCAAGTACGAAGATACATTTTTATTGCTTTCAAATCCGTACAAAAGCTCTTGATTATGGTGAACTATTATCTTCAGCTCCTTCCAGCCATCGCTGCCACTCCTGCTCCCCCCTACAACTCCTTCAATGGCAAGTCATAAAATCAGAAGTGTGGCCCTCTTCAGAAGGCAACCTTCTTCAGCACAAAGCCCTATCAACTGATACTGCTCTCGCCTATCCTATGCCAACTACACCCCTCCTACTCTCCTCCGAAGCCAGTGACGTTGTTGTGAAGGAGGTACTCAAAAAAAAAAAAAAAAAAAAAAAAATTATCAACGGATTGCCCCACCCATTGGCCTTATTCAGCAAAAGCTTTCCAAAGTAGAACTAAGCTGCTCCATCTTCAGCTGCGATCTACTAACACTGTATTTCGCTGTTCTTCCTTCCATCATTCATTATTTCCACTGAACACATTCCCCTTGTGCACTCCTTCACTTGACAGTTCGATGACGGATCCACCCATCAATGCTTATATTTCTCGGCAATTTTTGAATAAAACTTTACCATTCAATACATCCCTGGTACACTGAACCTCATTACTGACGCCCTTTCCAGAAATACTTTGGCTGTTATCCACTTTCAAAGAGACCATTGATGTCGCAGTGGCTTAAATTATACCTGGAGGTTGGCCCAGTGGATTTTTTTTTCTGTCTGCCACCTCCTCTGATTTACAGCGTCTATGTTGGGAAATCTGCGCCCTGCAGTCAGACTTACAAGCCCCCATCAAAGCAACAAATACAGAAGGAGTGCAACACGCGTCTTCATTTTCACCAATGCTTGCATACCACCACTTTTGTCCCCATATATGATCCTATTCCTTGTCATCTGTCGTACTCCAAAAGCCATCTTCCTCAATGTTCATGGTAAAGATGATTGGATCAGCATTGACCACCTATAACATACAGTGTGTATTCCCTGCAAACATTACCACGCTATAGGGCAGATCACCCTCTTTCCCATACATATGTGTTTCCGGGGGAAACCGTGCAATGTACATTTAGCAAGCAATACGCATATATATATGAAGAAGTATGCCCTATTTATGTTTCTTCTATGCTGCAACTGCCATTGTACTCCACGTCAACAACTTGTTGAAGTAACAAGCTTATTTCTACTTTATCATCCTTCTGTTGATATATTAACTGTTTTTATGCCAATGTCAACCTTACTGAAAAAAGCCGTTAAATAATTACATGCAATTATCACTCTTATGTGACCCTTCGTGGTCCTATAAATACCAGTGTTGTCTTCAAAATAGAGTTAGTTTTTTTCTGGAGCTGTCTTCGCATTAATTCCTCTTCTACTACAATCACAATATCAACAAACTTGAGTTAAAATCTTTCTCGGATTTGTGCTTCCCAACTTTTAAAGTAATATGTTTTTCTTTTTTAAATGAACCTTTCAATAACTTTTCGCTTATTTCATGAAGATTACTGTACATCTTTTACCATAAAAGATATACTCTTCATTTATCTTCAAGTACATAATTATGTGAAGAAGTACATTTGTTTAGTTTTTATCGAATAAGTGACAACAACGAAAAGGATATTCATTTTAATTTGTCAATAAAAATGGGATGATCAAAGTATTTTTGTTTATGTTTTAAGGCAACTTAATGAAAACTTATTACAAGTAAAATGTTGCTTACTAAAAAACACATTCAAAATTATGGTCAATACTACGAGCATCCATTATCCGTTAGAGACAGCTGAAAGGTATAAAGACTATCTGCAAATAATCTTTATACTTCAAAAACCATATTTGAGTTTAGCGTCGACGGGGAAGTTTCTGAAACTCCCTGAGGTTCAAAGGATTTGCTCTGAAGCTTTGGGTATTCTTATCAGAAGTGAAGTTTAATGTCTTTCATTCTTCTCGCTTTTCTTTAAGTCTTGGGGACGTTTCGAGATACACTGACAGGTTTAGC
>NC_090730.1:118497677-118505177 GCF_036898095.1 Palaemon carinicauda | reverse complement strand
TTTTTTTTTTACTCTATACGACTTTTATAATTTTAGATGTAAATCTTGACAGGAAATTTATTTTTGGGAAACATGTTCTTTCCTTTTCTTCGCCATTAGCACACAAAAAATGGCTTATTGAGAAAGTCTCTAGAGATTTTCCATGATAAATTTATTCTGAAGAAGTATTTTAGTTCTTTCATTCTGCCTTGTTTTGAGTGTTGTTCTCCTGCCTAGTCTTCAGCTGCCGAATCTTCCCTTAATTTATTGGACAGGAGTTTGCGGTCTATCATATTTTTTATCCTAGTTCTAGATGTCAATCTCTGGTAACCGTCGTTCAATTACTTCTTTCGTAATTCTGACCATCCTTTACATTCAGATCTTCCCAGACAGTACCATCTTGCACGTAATACTAGGCATGCACTTAATTCTAACAAATATGCCACCCCCATCATAACGTTTAACGCTGCAAAATATTCTAGAATTTTTATTCCAGTTATTACCAGATTGTGGAATGATCTTCCTGCTAAGGAAGTTGAATCGGTGGTACTCTGGAAGTTCAAACTGACAGCGAATGTATTATGTTAAAAATGTTGACACATGTCTTCATAGTTTATCTATAATAGATATATTTTTACATTTTACAGATCTTTTATATTAATCATTTATTACTTCTCTAGCAGTTTACTTATTTCCGTATTTCATTTCCTCACTAGGCTATTTTTCCTTGTTAGGGCCCTTGGGCATATGGCTTCCTGCTTTTTCATCTAGGGTTGTAGCTTAGCCAGTAATAATAATAATAATAATAATAATAATAATGATAATAATAATAATAACTAGACTGCAACACGCTAAAGCCAGTGGCGGAGGATTCCCCTGCAAAATAGGTGTGGATATGCTTTCGTCAATCAGTAAAAGATATTGTTTAATGGTTTATTGGCCTAATGACCCCTTGAATAAATTTTGAGTTATGTTAAACTATTCTAAAGCAATTTATCTGCATAATAGCAGGTAAATGGAGGTAAAACATAGGCAAAACTGACAAATATAGAGAAATTGACCTTTGAACTTGAAGACAATAGGCACTTAAAAGGTCATGTGAAGGTCACGGGTTAAATATGACCCCATATTCCAAAAGAGCATGTGCGAATGGGGGTGGGGGCGGCAACAAAACATCACCTTTAGCCTACGTTAAAATTTCTCCATGAAATAGCCAAATGACCTTGAAAATGAGGGTCAAGGTCAAATTTGACATTTGATTTGGAGGTTTTATGCATATGTTTGGGGTAGTTTACTATAGCATGCTATGACCAAAAACCAGTATTTCATGGGAAAATTGCCAAAGTCACGATTTCTGCAATGTCAAAAATAGTTAAAAATCTATATTAAAAAAAAAAGTAATTAAGCAGACGCTACTAAAGTTAAGCTAACCTTAGATAAATATGTAGGGCATCATATGCCACAAAGATCAGGGTTCTGGGCCTTCCGGTTTTTGAGATCTCGGAAACAAACCTGTTTTGAGCCGGTTCGGCCATTAGCGACCTTGACCTTGACCTACTTGCATTAAAGTAGGGCAATATCTGGGGATTTACCTCTGTATAATTGTCCATAAGGCCCTTAGCCATACGGCTTATACTTTAGGCCTAATGGCAATTTCAAATTTTACACATTTTGCCATTAAAAGCCCCTTTGACCTTGAAAAGTAGGTCAAGGTCACTTAAACTGGATTTATGGCATATTCTTACCATAGGCTACCAGCGAAAAAAAAAAAACACGCAGAAAGAATAAAAATACTACTACCCAAAACAATAGTATTCCCTTATGGGGAATCCTAATAATAATAATAATAATAATAATAATAATAATAATAATAATAATAATAATAATAATAATAATAATAATCGATGGATGATGTTGACTCCAGTGGCTAACCCTACCATACAGTAGGACTTATAAAATCGAAAGATGAACGGCAGTATTCCAGCATGGCATACCCTTTCAATCGTAAGTCATTATTTTAGGATAATATTGTTAACCCTGCGTTCTTTTTTCAGCATTTGAATCAGTCTTGCATTCTCCATTGTTATGTTCAACACTACACAGTATTCTAGAAGTTTTATTTCATTTGTGAATTATAAGATCATATTCATCGTAGTTTAAATGTCATTTATTTTAACGTTATTACTGATCTAAAGATATTTTGTATTCTTTATTCATTATTTCTCGTGCATAGTTTAGTCTTTTCCTTATTTCCTTTCCTTACTGATCTATATTCCTCTGTTGGAGCACTAGGGCTTACAGCATTCTGCTTTTACAACTAGGATAGTTGCGTAGCTAATAATAATAATAATAATAATAATAATAATAATAATAATAATAATAATAATAATAATAATAATGGATAATGAGTATTATTTGCTGACTGCGTCTGGTGATCCATTTTCGCTTTCGATGAAAAAGAATATAAGCACTTTTGGATAGTAAGACAATTAAAAGATATTGAAAAAAAATGAAACCTGTAGTTTATGAAATAGTCATCAAAATATATTCCTTATGTAATTTATTCAGTATTTATATACAGTTCCTGTGTTTGAATAATTGATTAAACTCAATAACCCAATTACAACTTGATATAAGTATCTCCACCCAATAGAGAAAATTGCAAATTTCCATCTCAAGTACTAACCATTTAAGACCCGATGTACCATCGTTTTTCGGGAATATGTTTAAGGCTATTAGTTGGACAGTTATAACAGTTTAACATTGTTTTCAAACCCGCAGTAATTCATGGTGTTATAGGAGTAGTCAAACATATGTACTTTAGTCAGTGAAAACCCACAAACCTGTGCAACATCCGTGTGAGGTAAGGATGGGGGGGGGGGGGCCTATGGATCTATCTGCATTGTCATCAGCAGCCATTGCCTAGCCCTCTTTGCTCCTAGATTGTGTGGAGAAGGGGCTTGGGCACTGATCATGAGTATATATGGTCAGTCTCTAGGGCATTGTCCTGCTTGATAGGACAATGTCACTGTCCCTTACCTCTGCCATTCATGAGCGGCCTTTAAACATTTAAAGGTTGGGATTAGGCGACTTACGCCTTTTTCCCTTCATCAGTTGCCTCCATCCCCACCACAGAACACTTCCTCACATCTCCTCGCGCACACCCATCCTTTCATTTCCTCTCTCCCCTCCCACCCCTGTTCCCCTCCAGTTCTCTCTCTCTCTCTCTCTCTCTCTCTCTCTCTCTCTCTCTCTCTCTCTCTCTCTCTCTCTCTCTCTCTCTCTCTCTCTCTCTCTCTTGTAAATTAAACAACACATTGGAAAACATAAATACAAACACACACTTATAATAGAAATATGACTGACTTAATAATTGAAAGCATAACCATCTATTTGGATGTTTTACTTTTAATATGCAAATACAAAACTCATGTTAATAAAGAGTAAATCAAAGAGTATGCATCGAACAGTAATGATGTCATACTAAAACACTGAACATTTAACATGATTTTCAAAGGGTCTTTTTTTATATTGCATTTTAAACTTTTTGGATGTTTTAAACATTCGTTCTGCAATTTATTCATGATTGCATTCTTGTTCAATTAATAGACTGATTTACTCTTTAAAACCTTATTTCTGTATTTGCAGAATAAATACAAAATATTCGAATAGATGATTATGCCTTAAGTTACAAATCAGTCAAGTTTTCACTAGATGAAAGAAACACTTTGTTTGTGTCCCGGGCAGTGCATGGAACAACAGGCAACGGTAAAAAAAAAAATAAAAAAATGTTTAATTATCATTTATACCGAGGATTTAAGATGTCAAATAGTAGCACTTGGTTTCTCTTCTCCTGTAATCATTTCCCTTAAACCAGATATTACATATCTAATAATTTTTACTATTATTATTATCATCATCATCATCATCATCATCATCATCATTATTATTATTATTATCATTATTATTATTATTATTATCATCATCACTTGCTAAGCTACAACCATAGTTGGAAAAGCCAAATACTAAAAGCCCAAGGGATCCAACAGGGAAAGTAGCAAAGTGAGGAAAGGAAATGAGGAAATGGATAAACAACAAGAGACTTAATGAACAATCAAAATGAAATACTTAAAAAATACAACAACATTGAAAAAAAATTTTCATATAAAAACTTGAAAAAAAAACTGAAGAAGAGAAATAAAATAGAATAGTGTGCCAAAAGCAACAGAACTCAACCGCAAGACAGTTGAAGACTATGGTACGGAAGGCCTGTGGCACTACCCAAGACTAGAGAACAAAGGTTTGTTGTTCGAGTGTTTTTCTCCTCGAAGAGCATCAATTTCTACGTTAAACATATATATATATATATATATATATATATATATATATATATATATATATATATATATATATATATATATATATATATATATATAGAGAGAGAGAGAGAGAGAGAGAGAGAGAGAGAGAGAGAGAGAGAGAGAGAGAGAGAGAGAGAGAGAGAGAGAGAGAGAGAGAGAGATATGATCATAAGAGGGGAAATATAACCACAAGATAGGGTAAAGAAATAAAATGATAATCAACGTGATATCATATATATATATATATATATATATATATATATATATATATATATATATATATATATATATACACACACACATATATATATATATATATACATACATACATATATATATATATATATATATATATATATACACACATATATATATATATATATATATATATATATATATATATATATACATATATATATATATATATATATATATATATATATATATATATATATATATATATGCTGTGTGTATGTATATACATATATATATTATACATATATAATGTATATATATATATATATATGTATATATATATATATATATATATATATATATATATATGTATATATATATATATATATATATATATATATATATATATATATATATATATATATATATATATATATGGTATATGAATACATAAATATACTTTAGTTTGCTCTCGCATCCATTTCGCTCTTTTTCTGTCCCTTAATGTTAATCATATTATTATTCTTTCGATAGTTCTTTGCGATTTCACTAGCTTATGTTCTAATGTAAAGGTTTAGTAAGATTCAAGATTTCTGTTGTATAAGTTTGCACTGGTATGACCATCTGGTTGATTACTTTCTATTTGTACAGAAAGTTGCATTTTAATTTTCATAATCTCAATTTTATTTACCGAATGCTCTCTATCCTATGTCTATGCTTCTTTTAATTTCGGTCTCATGTCCTGAGAAAACTCGTAATGTCCGTCCTAAGTACGCATATTCATTAGCAATCTTTCGAGGCTCGTCCATAACCCTTAATATATCGTTTCTCAGCACTTTCCTTAAACATTGGCTTAGTTTTTTTTTTTTTTCTTTACTCATATTTAATTTCAGTCCTGCATTTCTGCTTTTCCTATTCAATTCTCTTATCATATTTTACAATACCTCCCGTGATTCACTAAATTTCTATCTCATTTGCAAATCTTAAGTTGTTAAGGTATTCCCCATTAATGATAATTCCTACAATTTCCCAATCTAATTTCTTAAAACATTTTTGGCACGCTGTGAATAATTTATGAGAGATAGTGTCTCCTTGTCTAACTCCGTTTTCAATCGGAATTTTCTCACTATCATTATGTGTTTTATATGTGAGCGTGTGTTTATACAATTATTGTTTTTATTGCAGAATTTGGAGATACATTACAGAATCATCCATACTCATTGTTGTGATTGTATTTTCACACATACATCTCACTGAAAATAGCATTTTGGAATGAAGCAAAGTAACAACTATTTCATGACTTTAATCATCCTCTGAAGCAACAATAAAAAGAAAAAAAAATATAAAAAAAGTACTGTGGTTAAAATTGTTTGAAAGGCAGACTTCCGCATTGAAAAGATAAGTTTCTCCTAAAGCAGGCGAAATGAAAACAAAATTCATCTAATTGGGTATAGAAGACTTAGACGTATCTAAAGGAGACATCAAAATCTTCAGTGGTAGCCCTCCTCCGCTAACAAGGGAGAAATGAGAGTGAAAGAAAAAACTTCAAGATAGAGTGAAGCTGGTATCTCTGCGAGACGCTATTCGACCTTTTGGTTCAACTTCGAAAAAGATTTATTTTTTTTTCTCCTTCTTTCTCTAAGTTGTTATCGCCAAACCCTTAAAATCCCAAGTTCTGATCTCTTTAAAAATGGTTGATATTTACAATCTGGAGGGAAAACTTCTTGCCTTTCAAGATACGCCATTGGTTTAGGGGTTGTGCTTAGAGTTTTTCCCTCCTAGAATTTTTTGCTCACGGTGACATCTCTTTCACAGGATGTATTCCTATTGAGGATGGTCGTGTGCGTTTACGTGTGCCATTGTTTGTCACTAAAAGAGAGAGAGAGAGAGAGAGAGAGAGAGAGAGAGAGAGAGAGAGAGAGAGAGAGAGAGAGAGAGAGAAATTATGTTTCAAGTCATTCGACAAATAACTATTATAAACACATGAAAACTAACTCTATCCTGACTATTTCATATAGTTGACCTTTTAACCTTTAGCCGTCTTTCCCATGAGGCAGTTCAACAATAACAGGGTCTATGACTCATTCACAATTTAACACAATCATACAGTGACATAAGACTCATCTACGAGCTAAACCTCCATACACTCACTGCAATATTCATTCGCTCTCATGCTTCGTGGGCTTAGAAGCCCTTCCTTTTTTACTCCACTTCCACACCACCAAACTACTATAATACTTCAAGTGTCTTCATCTCCTCCTTATCTGCAACATTTTCTAATTATACAATCTTTCGGTCATTCTATGGTGCTACCTGCATTCATTATAGCATGTCTGAATCATCTTAAAACACAATATTATCTTTTCACCAACTCTAACGTTTTAAATGCGCCTGGGAATCTTAAAATTTTTCGCCTTTTCACTTCTTCCTTCATAAAACATAAATAATTCATACCTATAGCTTCAATGTTTCTTATTTGATTTACGTTGAAAACTTCCATAGTTCATTTTCATAGGGCAGAATTGCCTCTGCAATTCCTTAATAATTCCTATCCTAGTTGCCTTACAATCAAATATTCCTCCCCATCCTTCACACACTCCTTGCTACCTTCCTTACTTCTGCTCTTTCACTCACCACTTTCCTTATCCTACAATCCTCATAAATATCAAAACGCACCAACGGCTCTCATCTCTACAACATCAATATTTACTCAATCATCATTATTTCTGCTTACCTTCATATCTTAACCCTTCCTCTCATCAAATCTCTACTTCATTCTCTTGAAAACATTGTCAAATTATTTCTCTAGCTTTTGAAGTCTCCATTCAATATCACTAATTAGCACTTGATTGTTCACCAGTTATTCTTCACTCCATTCACGACCAATATTATTATAAAAAAAAAAAAAAAAAACATTGTATCAATAATTATTTCTCATCTCCATTCGTCAGGAGAGATAATTAAT
>NC_090730.1:118480177-118495177 GCF_036898095.1 Palaemon carinicauda | reverse complement strand
AGGACCTTACATGAGAAAAGTGTGAGCAATTTAGGAGGATTCTGAGAGACAAACTAGTTGAAAGTTGAACCTAGAGAGTGAATAGGGTAACAGGGTGGAAAATTTTCTATTGGGTATTAAAGAAATATGTGTAGGGGAAACGGAGGAATTAGTGGGATAAACCAGCCGATATTGTGTTTCGAAAGGAGAAAAGTGGTGGTGGAACAGACAGGTGTAAGAATCAGTTAATAGAAATTCAAAGGCATTCAAGTAATAGAAAGTAAAAACAGGCAGAGGGAGCAGAGGAACAGTACAGAGCAGACGAAAAATATTTTAAGAGGAAAGTAGGTATAGCTATTGGAAGAGCAGTAGAGCAGTTGAAAGAAAGGCTAGGAATAACGGAAGGAGAAAAGGATATTTATAAGATTTTAACCTTGAGGAAAGGACATAGAAAGGATTTGGGGTAGCTGGTAGTCATCAGGGATAGATATGGAAATATATTGACTAGAGATGAAGACATTAAGAGGAGATGGGGAGAATATTATGAGGAACTATTGAAAAATGAAAATGAGAAAGAGGAGCTGGGAGCAGCACAAAGGGTGGAAGGTTAGTGATGGAGATACAGAGCAAAGAAGTGAAGAGGGCATGGAGTAGAATGAAGAATGGTAAAGCACCAGCCACATCAGAGTTTCAAATTGAAATGTTCAAGATACTAGCAACCGAGGGGGAAGAATGGAGGCTGGATTTATTGAGAACAATATAAAGAGAGAATATAACGCCTGAAGACTGGGAGGAGAGTCTAATGGTATCTTTATTTAAGCAGAAAGGTGACATCAGGGAAGGCAAAAACTACAGGGGAATGTAATTAACAGAGCATGGTCTGGAAATGTTAGAGAGGGTACTAGATGAGAGATTGTAAAGGCTGGGGAACAGTAGTATGGGTTTATGAGGGGGAGAAGGACTGTGCATGCCATCTTTATAGTAAGTCAGTTACAAGAAAAGGGACTGGAGGGAAACCAGAATCTCTTTTCTACTTTTGTATATTTAGAGAACGCTTATGACAGAATTCCAAGAGAAGTGATGTTTTGGTGCTTGAGGAAGAAGAAATTCCTGGAGACGTTGGTTAGAATGTTAGAGATGATTTAAAAAAGGACAAGTATAAAAGCAATAACTGCTGTTGGAGAAACAGAAACCTTTGAATTTAGTGTTGGATTACATCAGCGGTCAGTATTAAGGCGGTTTATTTATTTTTTTATTTATTTATTTTTTTTTTTTGATGTGTTAAGGAAAGGGATCAGAAATTAAGAGTTGTGGGAATTGCTATATGCAGATGATTTATTGATTACAGCTGAAAAAAGGAAGAATTACAGAAAAGGGTGGTAGAGAGGCAGGAGACTTTGGGAAGGGTTGGTTTTAGGGTGAAGGTGGATAAGACTGAAGCCATGGTTAGCAGTAAGGAAGCTAGGGGCAGGATAGCCATACATGAAAGTAGAGGAGTAGCTATAAAACAGGTAGAAAAATTTAGATACTTGGAACTACCATCGTTAGTTAGCTAATTGTTTTCACTCTTATTTCGGCGGTCTTTCCATTCAGCAAATACACACACACACACACACACACAAATATATATATATATATATATATATATATATATATATATATATATATATATATATATATATATATATATATATATACACATATATATTGTAGCTTATTGCTCGATTCCTTTTTTTTCGTTCTATAGTTACGTGTTTGCGCCAATATTAGTAAAATAAGGGCCTCTCGAATTGGTGTCAGCTACTATACTCTATTTTTTATAGCGGTGCATATTTGCACTTGACTCACAGGGATGTCCTTTTAGCTCGGAAAGGTTCCTGATACCTGATTGGTCGGAAGTATTTTTGTCCGAACACCTTCATTGTTCTCGAATGATTACCAAGTAATATGAATCGAAACTTATTTATTAACCTATATTTCTCCATCAGATATATGTTTAGTCAATAAACAATGTGAAAAAATAAATATATAAAGAATCGTCTTGGTAAGTCTAAATTTAATAACACAATCCGTCGAAGTCAACGACAGCAGCTGCTTTTCGGATGCACGCTTTGTAATTTTGTAATTTTTCACATATTTTAACGCAAATTGGGATAGATTGCACTCAGCATAAGTTAAACATGTTATTATAAAGTTTCTTTGAATACCAGAACTTACCAAACACATGGAATTAATAAAACCCAATATTTGTGAAAACTTATGGGGAGGTAAAAGAACAGCCTCTAGCGGCCTGGCGGAAAAAACGATCCCTTCTGAATTGTAGACGCTGTTTTTTTTTTTCTTTTGTAATATAGTTCGGCCTATTCCTTTCAGTTTAGATAGTCTTACATTGTTTCTCTTCGTATTATTTTGCTTAGTATTTTCCCACATTCCTGTTCCTCACCGAATATCTATCTATTTTCCCCGATATCCCTTCTTTCATATATGGGATATTCCTTATTTCTTATCCTCTGTCGAAAGTGATGGCTTGAAGGGAAGCGCGTGCTAGTCTCTTTAAAATAGTGTAGAGGCGGGAATAAAAAAATACTATGCTTAATATCAGGTTTACAGAATAGGTTATACTTGCTACACAGCATAAAATTTATGTTGTTATTATTATTTACATGCTTACTGACGTAAGGTAAAAAACATAAGGAATCGTAGTGCGGATATCACATAGGCCTATATGAAAGAAGGGATATCGGGGAAAATAGATAGATATTCGGTGAGGAACAGGAATGTGGGAAAATACTAAGCAAAATAATACGAAGAGAAACAATGTAAGACTATCTAAACTGAAAGGAATAGGCCGAACTATATTACGAAAGAAAAAAAAACTGCGTCTACAATTCAGAAGGGATCGTTTTTCCGCCAGGCCGCTAGAGGCTGTTCTTTCACCTCCCCATAAGTTTTCACAAATATTGGGTTTTATTAATTCCATGTTTTTGGTAAGTTCTGGGATTCAAAGAAAGTTTATAATAACATTTTTAACTTATGCTGAGTGTAATCTATCCCAATTTGTGTTAAAATATGTGAAAAATTACAAAATTACAAAGCGTGCATCCGAAAAGCTGCTGCTGTCGTTGACTTCGGCGGATTGTGTTATTAAATCGAGACTTACCAAGACGATTCTTTATAATATATTTATTCTTTCACATTGTTTATTGACAAAACATATATATGATGGAGAAATATAGGTTGATAAATAAGTTTCGATTCACATTACTTGGTAATCATTCGAGAACAATGAAGGTGTTCGGACAAAAAATACTTCCGACCAATCAGGTATCAGGAACCTTTCCGAGCTAAAAGGACATCCCTGTGAGTCAAGTGCAAATATGCACCGCTATAGAAAATAGACTATAGTTGGCCCTCTTTCAATGTATAATTTCGGACTTTGATAAAGTACTCATGTTCGGCAAAATATAATCATATATGCATGCATTCAATCTATAATCTCAATGGGTTAGCTATTATTAAAATGTATTTGTTGATGTAAAATTATTATTATTATTATTATTATTATATATATATATATATATATATATATATATATATATATATATATATATATATATATATTTAAATATATATATATATATATATATATATATATATATATATATATATATATATATATATATATATATAATAATTTTACATCAACAAATACATTTTGATATATATATATATATATATATATATATATATATATATATATATATATATATATATATATATATATAATAATTTTACATCAACAAATACATTTTAATAATAGCTAATCCATTGAGATTATAGATTGAATGCATGCATATATGATTATATTTTGCCGAACATGAGTACTTTATCAAAGTCCGAAATTATACATTGAAAGAGGGCCTACTAGTAGCTGACACCACTTCGAGAGGCCCTTATTTTACTAATATTGGCGCAAACACGTAACTATAGAACGAAAAAAAATGAATCGAGCAATAAGCTACATAAGTATAAATAATAATATAGGTAGCCTAATGATCAATAGGATTTAATACAAATATATGGAAAATTACAATATGAATAATAGTATACCAATTATTTGTCTGCTGTTATAGTAACATTTGAACACTTCAAAATGCGGAATACCGTAATGTTTTTTTTAAGTTACCGAGTTAGTTGGGCTCGTTGGTAATAGGTGTCTCTAATCAGTCACTGGGTGAGCTCCAGAATTCATCCTAGATCCTTAGGAGGAGCTGTAGTGGAATTTCGTTGAGAATTCAAGATATTTCTTCAATCCAAGGTACTGCAATTGCATTAGAATTAGGAAGCTTTGAGGGAGATCTACACTTCAGTTATATATTGAATTTCTTTGAAAAGGAGAATTTTGCAATTAGATTTCAGTTTCTAGGATTGTTCTGTCATTATGTAAACATTGTGTGTTCTGTATAAGGATTCCCTGTTGTTAACATAAGTAATATGCTAAAAGAATTATCTAGTAAATGCAACACAATGAAGAGGAATTCCATATTATCTCTCAAATCCATAGAAATGGAGATTATAAAAGATACAGGAGATTGAATACTTGTCTTGAAATAATGCTTTACCATTTAATGGAATATAATAAGAGAATTATAATGCTAAAAGAACGCAAATGCAAACACACACCCACACATTATGTATGTATATATACATATATATATATATATATATATATATATATATATATATATATATATATATATATATATATATATATGTATATATATATATATATATATATATATATATATATATATATATATATATATATATATATATATATATATACACATATATTTATATACATATATATATATATATATATATATATATATATATATATATATATATATATTATCTTACGAAGCTGGTCTAGTGTAGAGTAAATACAATGATTTATTCATAATTTTATTTACATTGTATTTTTTCTTATATGTGCATTGAAGAGATGATCCCCAGCCCGTAAAATGAGCCCCTTTCGTGTAGATATAAGTATTTAATGTAAATTACGTAAGACTTTTGTTGTGAATTTCATTGTGCTTTCTTATTCAAGTTAACGTATGTAAATTTACGTAATTTTTAAGAATTAACTTTTATTTCACATATGTTTGCAAGGACGTCTTACGTAGTCTATTTGAAAGTGTTGTAGGATTCGCGCGAGATATGAACAAGGTCTTAGGTAATGTTCTTTTATATTTTATACTGTATTGTGTCATGTTTGAGCGAGAATGTTCAGTAATATGCTTTAGAAGATTCTTTACCATGTGCTTTAGAAACTTCATGAAGTCCCGGCGAGAGGATGTTACTTTTTTTTCTGGGACAAAAGTTGGGCAGAGCTAGCTGGGAGAGTCGTCTCATTGGTGCGTTGGTGTGCATCTGAGAGTTGCCTGAAAACCCCATGATTTGCCTCTTGACATTTTTATCTAGTTAGAAACTCTGATGCCCTTAGGTACAGCCCCAACTCTACCAGAACTCGATCCTGGAATGTTCTGTAAGCAGTTAGATTTCATAAATATGGTGACCCAAGGTTGGTTTACAGTCAGATAGAGATGGAGATAGAGACAGATAGATATCGAGATATAGAACTGCAGCCTGAAAACAGCCTCTTCCCCTCTCCCTCTCTCACACTCACAACCCAGTGTATTATTGAAAGTGTTCAGTAAGTTTTAGTGTGTCCTCTCCTAAGTGACTCTGTGCCCCAAAGCAAATTGTGTGTCGAAAAAATACTCAAGATTAAAAGGGGATTTTGAATTCATTGTATTAGGGCGAGTGTTGGCATTGTCTAACTTTTTGGTAAACGGCTCTGTAGGAAGAATACATTTTAGTAAAGTGATCTGGTTACCTATCATTCATTAGGTGTCAAACGTGAACATTGTATTATTCAGAATTATTTCAGGCTTTTGGATAATTTACATTGCATTATTTCTTTTCTTAGGCTACGGATTATACAGATATAATAGTTCAAGTCAAGTTATTATATAATTTTCATATCGTAACATTTTCGTTCTTATTTAATTTTTCCAGTGAATCTTTTTGCTATTGTGTAAATTCTTTCAAAGTGTTGTAATTTATATAGAATATGTTCATTTTTGTAAATAGTGTATTATTCCAATTATCATTATTTAGGATCAGATTCCGCTCGATTCCTGTTAAGAACCACAGTGAATGTTAAATGTGGTTTAATAATAATTAAGAGTAATCGCCCAGTTTAGTTTGAGTGTACTAAGAGACCTTTGGATATTCAGTGTTTTATATATTGCTGTCTGGGAGTTATTTAAGTCTCAGAATTCGAGAGGTTGATTAACTTGGCAGTCGTAGTATATATAATATTATATGTTTGGTTCCCAGCTACAAGCCATAGTTTAGTATAATTTTAATGACCAGACTTCAGGAGTTATATCATATAATATATTTTGGTGCCCAGACCCGGGAACCATCATTATAATCATACAATATATTATAGGTGCTCAGACCCGGGAACCATATCATATAATATAATATATATATATATATATATATATATATATATATATATATATATATATATATATATATATATATATATATATATATATAAATTTTATGATATGGTTTTCGGGTCTGAGCACCCAAAATATATTTTACGATTATGTTGATGATTCCCAGGCCTGGGCACAAAAATATATTATATGATATGACTCCCGAAGTCTGGGCATTAAAATTATGCTATACTATGGCTTGTAACTGGGAACCAAACATATGATATTATATATACTAAGACTGGCAAGTTAATCAACCTCTCGAATTCCAAACTCCCTTGTTTGCTTTTACATTAAAACTATTATACTTTAAATCATTAATAAACAAATTCTGAGACAGTTAGATAACTCCCAGATAGCAATATATAAAAAACTGAATATATATATATATATATATATATATATATATATATATATATATATATATATATATATATATATATATATATTTATATATATATATATATATATATATATATTTATATATATATATATATATATATATATATATATATATATATATATATATATATATGTATGTATGTACACTCAACAATAACAATAACAGCAACAAATGCAGTGGTTTCTATTCCACTGTAGGACAAATGACTCAGACATGTATTTATTCATGTCTGAGGCTTGCCCAATTTTCATCACCACGCTGACCACTGCGGATTGATGATGGAGAGAGAATTTTGGAAACTCGCTCAGAGCAAACCAACCTAGTATAGGTGGCCCAGACTATTAAAGGGTTGCTGATCATGGCTATACAAAAGTCCTTTCATCACGTTAAGGTATCCCCATTCAGAAAGAATACACACACACACACACACACACACACACACACATATATATATATATATATATATATATATATATATATATATATATATATATATATTACCATCAGGCATAACTAATCTACTGCAAGACAAAGGCCCAGGATATGATCTTCCACTCCCGTCTATTTAAGGTAATTCTATGCCACTGTATACCAGTAAATTTTCTTTGTTCGTTAATCCATGAATTCTCTTCCTTTCCCTGCTTCTTTTGCAATCTCTATGGACCCATTCTTTTATTCTTGATGTTTAACTATTATCTGTCCTTTTCATTATATGTCCTGTCCATGTCTGTTTCTTTTTCTTTTATGTTATTAAATTCAGATTAGCCTCTGCTTTAGTTTGCTCTCATATCAATGTTCCTTTTTCTGTCTCCCTTCATTATTCTTTCCATAGCTCTTTGAGTTTTATCTACCTCATGTTCTAGGTTTTAGTAAGGCTCCAAGTTTATGATGCACAAGTTAATACTGGTAAGACCATGTAATTAAATACTTTTCTTTTCAGAAAAAGTGGCATTTTAACTTCAGAAAAAGTGGCATTTTAACTTTCCTAATCTCATGTTTACCAAAAGGTCTCCATCCCATGCTTATCTTTCTTTTTATTTCGATCTCATGGCTTGGGGAAATGCTTACTGTCTGTTCTAACTACAAAGTTCATTAACAATATCTAGAGGTCTGTCCATAACCATTACTTGTTACCTCTCGGGATTTTCATTGAACATTATCTTAGTTTTATTAATATTCATTTGCAGTCCTACATTTCTTCTTTGTCTATTCAAACCTACTATTATCTTTTGCAATTCCTCCCATGATTCACTAAAAAACTTATGCCATCTGAAAATCTTAAGTAGTTAAGGTATACTCCATTATCATTAGCTCATATAGTACCCCAATCTAAATTCATAAACACTTCTTCTAGACGGCCTAGGAATAATTTAGTAGAAATGGGGCGTCCCTGTCTAATTCCCATCTCAATTGGTATTTCCTCACTATCTTTATATAATTTTAGGATTGCTGTATGTCCTGTATAGATATATTCAAAAGTCCTAACATGAGATTAATTTATTCCTTGTATTTGAAGTGCTTTCCTTACTGCAGAAGTTCTGGCAGAATCAAAAGATTTCTCATAGTAAATAAATACCATGCATAGTGATTTTTCATAAAATGTTTATTTTTCCATTAGCTGCTTAACTGAATGGATATGGTCAGTTGTTGGATATTCACATCTGAATCCTGCCTACTGTATTGGTTGATTAAAGGCCACCTGTTTTTTTATTCGGTGTAATAGGATCTTTGTAAATATTTTCATATATTATAAGGTAAACTTGTAGGACGCAAATTTTTCAGGTCTTTTGTGTCTTTTTTTTTTGTGAATTAGTTTAATTATAACGTTGTTGGTATAGAGCATTCTTGCAGACTTTTTGTTCAAAGGTCAGTAAGTTTTACAAGTATCCAATCACCTTCATCTATTACTAAATCAATTGTTTGGCCATCTTTTGCTGCTTTGTGTTTCCTCGTGCCCTTTAATGTCTTTTTTCTTCTCCTACTGTTATGTTTGGTACTATCTCAGGCGTTTCATTATTTCTATTGGCAAGGTCTTTACTTATGTGCTATTGTATAACATTGTCTAGAAACCCTTTGCAAATTGTATCGTTCAATATTAGTGTTGATAATTATTCCATTTTCATTCTATAAAGCAAACATCTGTTGGCGCTCTGTATATATATATATATATATATATATATATATATATATATATATATATATATATATATATATATATATATATATATATATTTATATATATATATATATATATATATATGTGTGTGTGTATATATATATATATATATATATATATATAATATATATATATATATATATATATAATTTATATATATATATATATATATATATATATATATATATATATATATATATATATATATATATATATTAGAGCTAAAATCTTTACTTTAATACATATTCCTTTACATGACTTTCAAGATATACGAATATAGCAAAGGATTAAAATTCTCTCTTGCAGATATTGTCGCCTTACTGAAGATTATCTCTTACAATATTGGCTCTATTATTAGTACAGGAATCCTCTTGATCTTACCCAGGTTTTCTTTCCTCTCTTATTTCCGTCGTTTTACTTCTTCCTTCTTTCTCTAAATTGAGGTCTTCAATCTACAATGGCTAGATATAAAAATCAACGATCCTTATCTCCTGGTAAGCTTTTGTTTTGTTTAGCAGAGATACTAATAATCCGTATGTTGTTCGGTTTACGTTTTGTTATTTTTTTTCTTTAATGTAAATTTCAAATGTGGTGATTTGGACCTGATATCTATTAGAGGGTGTTAAGTACAGGATTATCTGTTCTCAAAATTTAGCTTTATTATAATCAGTTAACAATTTAAATTTCTTTTGTAGACTGAAGTCCTTGTTATACTAAATAAGCTTTGCAACTATAATATTTCATGTTTATGTAATTGCTACGATTATTTTTTTCCGCAGCAAAACGGTAAAATATCGGTTTATTTAGACACAGGGATTTCAAAGAATATTTTCTTGGTCGCACAATTTGATAATGACTGGTATTTCTTACCACATGCTCAAAGGTACGATATATTTTCCCTATATATCCCGTTTGAGATAACACCAGAAATACAATTCTACCATATTTTCAATAATAAAAAAATCTCAGATGACTAAATCTCTAGTTGATTTATCCCATAGATTAGCCTCACTTACTTCCATGTTTCACAGGATTCATCACGGCTTTTATATCTGATGATCAGAGTTCGATATCAGGAAGGAAATAAAATTGAGATTTATCAACGATTTATAACTAGATTAAACAAGCTACCAATACACACACACACACACACACACACACACACACATATATATATATATATATATATATATATATATATATATATATATATATATATATATATATATACACACACACATATACTGATATATATATATATATATATATATATATATATATATATATATATATATATATATATATGTGTGTGTATCTCTCTCTCTCTCTCTCTCTCTCTCTCTCTCTCTCTCTCTCTCTCTCTCTCTCTCTCTCTCTCTCTATATATATATATATATATATATATATATATATATAATATATATATATATATATATATATATATATATATATATATATATATATATATATATAAGTTATATATCATACACCTCCTAACATCTGGATTCTCTGTACCTCGGGATCAGAGACCCAAGGGGAAACCAAATAAAAGACAATAGCTTCTGGTCGGCAAGGGAACTGAACCCGGATCCACGAAACTGAGGTTCCATTGATTTAGCAACTCAACCACAAACAGAGATAACAGTTGATGACAATTCTCCCATACTTTTACCTGTCGAATTCAGTTTGTAGCTTGTTTTTAAGTTTGCTTGGCTATGATGAATGATGATTTTGCACATTTAGACCTACAAGCCACATATTACACGCCTCCTAAAATCTGGACTGTCTCTACCTTGGGATCAGAGACCCAAAGGGGAACCAACTCAAAGCTAATATATTTTGTTCGGCCAGGGAAGCTACAAAGAGAGATTAAATTTAATGACAATTCTCCCATACTTATACCTGTTGAATTCAATTTTATTTATTTTTTATTTTCATTTATTTTTTAATACTTAGACTCGAAATCAACCCATCTTTGCCATTGTAGCATGTTGTTAAGTTTGTACTTGGCTATGATTAATGATAAATTTTCACGTTTAGACGAGTTTTTCATATATATTCATATAAACTATATATTATACACCTCGTAATAGCTGGATTTTCTTTTCCCAAGGGGAAATCAACTTAAAGATAATAGCTTTTGGTCGGCCAGGGAATCGAACCTGGACCCAAGAAACTGAGATTCCATTGACTTAGCAGCTCAGCCACAAAGAAACATAAAAATTGACGACAATTCTCAAGCACACACACACACACACACACACACACACACACACACACACACACATATATATATATATATATATATATATATATATATATATATATATATATATATATATATATATATATATATATATATATATATATATATACACATGTATAAACAGTATATAGATAGATAAGTTTATATCGGTATATAGTTATAGATATAATATGAAACGTCTTGAATCATTTCAAAATCGATTGATGCAGGTTCTCTCTTCGGTAACAGCAAATCAAAGGTATTTATCTTGATATGTTAAATAGTCGACTAACTCTCCTTTGGAAACTGTAATTATAAAATTTGCTAGAGTGTAATAGTTTATTAATATTCACGAGTTAAATAAACTAAAGTGTATTTCTCAAGTAACCTTTTTTGGTGGTGGTGTAAGGCAACATATATTCTAAATTTAACATTAGATTAACCCTGAAGAGAGATATTGAATTATGATAAAGATGGTTTCAAAGTTCTATTATAAAATCTAGCACCTCCTAGGGCTTTTATTTTGGTTTTAAAATTTATCATTCAATCTAAATTTTGCATAATCTATATACATTTAAAATAATTTTAGCACTTGGGTGCAAATGATAATCTATTCAATAATCCGAATTATCGCCACCAATAACAGACGTCAAAAGGGCTGGTTTAAGAATACCATATTAAGCATCCTAGCAAGGCAATATATAATCAACAGAAAATTTCAAATAAACTAGTTCTGTTACAATTCTAGAAGAAATCCTTTGCCCTTCAAATATCTAGGATGTTCAGGGAACCCACAAGTATAACAGCTGCTGTTAGATTCAAAGTTTTAGTAGCTGATGTTGTTGTGGAACAACATATTCCTTATCATTTTCTGGATCATCTTTCTAAACTTATGACTAAATTATTCTTCAACTTAAATTTACCTGAAGCTTGTGGAAGCAACGATCTAAGTGTTCAGCTATTAACAATAACGTACTTGCGGCAAAATGATAGTCTCAGTGCTCAATATTACTCACATATAACAGATACATCTATAGATATTTCAGCTGGTACTTGCATAGAAATAACAGTTAAGTATTCTTTTTGTAATTGGGAATTTCAACTCACTCATTAGGGCCATGACCCTTAAAAGGAGAATTTATAGCAGAGCTATTTCAATTGTGGTTTGGTGATTTAGAAGCAAATAACTAACCTTATGCTTGGAGTAACTGACAACGCATTTAAAAATCTTAGGGGAAACAACCTGGTAAGATTTTGGGTATGTGTTTGCCTTTGTATTTCTTTAGTAGTTAGTTATGTCACTAAGGAGCTCTCAAAGAGCTTCGGACAACAACAAAAATTAATTCCTCTTTCAGTCTCTTTTATAAATGACTGAAAGATTCCAATGACGACAGTGCCAGCAACATTGCATCCTGTAACTGCCTAACATCTGCTAGTTTTAAATCAGTAGAAGGTGTTCCACATTTATTTACAATCACCCTTTACACGGGATAGAGTTTAAGACTTTTGACATTCTGTATAGAGAACTCTCAAACCCTTACACCCAACTTTATTTTTTTTCTGAAATACGCCCCTACGGTGACCAATACATTGAATATACTTTCTAAAAGTTCCTTTTTATGAATACTTCATTTAGGGAAACTCCAATTCGGCAGATCGTGTACTTTAACCACAAAACCTTAATAACCATCTCTCAATTGTTCCGGTTTATGGTGAAATTTAATATGAAAAATTGTTGGCGAGTACGACAAAACCAAGAAATGGGCGGAGAACTAATCAGATGAACGAGTGACTCCAATAATATTCAAAGGAGTTTGCTGTGCAGCTGCAGAAATACAGTATTAAAAGCTTGTTCTCCTTATTTTAACTTCAGTATCCAGATAATTTCATCTATAGTCTATTGTGTGTCAAGTCCGCAAAAAAGTATGGAGAGCCAACTGTAATTGGTCAGGTATTTATGGGTGGTAATGACTGGAAGTGTATCAAGCTGCACAATGGTGACATGACATGCCACACGTGCAGTCTGACAAGTAAATAGGCAGATCTCCGTATACGTACCATCCGTTCTTGATTGTGTGTGGGCAAACAAAAATCTGTGTTGTCATCTCCAATGACACTAATGTCTTGCCGTATTTTGTGTTAATCTTTCTTCGGGAGGGAATAGAGGAACAGTGGGTGCAAGCAGGGAGATGCTCCACTATCCGTTTCGTGTCCCTAAACATTCTGTTTACATACCTGGATCATAACTCTTCCGATGCTTCCCGCAGAACTCCTCCATACAGGGTGTGACATTAATAGCAGAATTAACACGAAAAATAGGAGCACTCAAGGGTGATCCTCCTGTTTACTTAAAAGGATTTGGTGCAACTCCTTTCTATGGTCCGTCATGCGGAACAGTATTTGGTGAGAGTTGTTGATGTCAGGAGCAACTCAAGCAACTTTCGAGAACTTCGGAAGGAGCAGCTTTATTTCTCTTATTCTTCTTCACACCAAAATATGGTATTAATTAGTCACGGTCTTGAACCCCACATCTACCGTGTACTCCACAATGCACACACCATTATGCATGCCCTGGATAACAAAACAAATAACCAAACAGAAGCACTTGATTCACTGAATTATGGATTTACATTAGAGAGTAGAAATCTTGTGCCATTATCCACATGGAAATCCTGAAGACTCGCTGGTCTGTGATGTGCTATTTTGACAAATGTGCTCGTGTAACATGTCCCTGTTAAGCATCCAGGTAAAATTCTCAGATTTCTGCACTTGCAAGAAAATTGATAACTATGAAAGTCCTTACAAGTTAATTGATGCATTTACTTGCACTCCAATTTCTTTTGGTGAATAAGTGCAAAGCAGAATGTGAGCAAGAACTATGAGTCTTTGTTCCTATTGATGTTTGTTACCTTAACATTTAGGAATTGGATTATGCATTTATTTACATGTTTATAAGGAAAACAGCTCCCAGTGTACTTTATACCAAGTCGAAATAAGCGTTATCATTTACCTTTAAACCGATACGGTAACTACAAACTCTTTGAATGCTAGGCTATTGTACCCAGTGAATTTTATAATATAATTGTTTTTAGGTATAGCATCACTAAATTGAATATGATAGATAGTATGTGTAGCATTTCACAATTCAAACAATATTAGGGGTCACTGAAGATCAATTTGCAATCTATCAGATAATTGTTAGATGTCTGATAACAATTTACGGTGATTAATGAAAATAAGATGTTAAAATTCTGAGTCAACGAATCAATATAATGGTTATTTTGTAAGTAACTTGCCTATTTATAACCTTAATATGAGCTTATTCCTAATAAATCTTTGACCATGAAAATATTTATTTTATATGCAATTTATAGTGTTTCACCATGATTAACCGACTTATTGTGAAATAGGATTTTGGTATTTTACAGTTATTCGGAAGTATACGAAAATATTCATATACGTCTGAGAAAACACCTGACCACATTTCGGATTGTGACCCAAATACTTATGAAAGGCCTTTATATGTAAAATAAGAAAATTAAACGTACTTCGGTACTTTTGGGATGTACACAAACTCCCCACAGATCCAGAAGTAACCACGTGTTATAAACCTACAATTCAT
>NC_090730.1:118472677-118475177 GCF_036898095.1 Palaemon carinicauda | reverse complement strand
TGTTTATGATAGACTGATACTGCAAAGGATTCTATTTCCCTCTCCTGAAATTAATCCTAGAAGTCATAAGTTATAACTGGAAACACTAATGTGTATTATTATACTCTCATCTTTCTTGGACACCCCTGGCTGAGAGCAAAACTTGCTGTGATCTTGAAATATGAATCAAGTGTACATAGCAGTATTCCTTATGAGGCTTTATGGACTACCTGTCCGGGTGATGTTTTGATGTAAAAAAGAGAAAAAAAGCTAAAACAGCTTTCAAAAGTACACGCAAAAAAAGTTCCTATAATGGATTTTCAACCGCAATACTCAAACTTTTTCCCCAGAGAGATTTTCCTAGACTTTTTGGGCCTTAGACTTCCTACACTAAAAGATGAAATAACTTTTATTTTATATTCTAACCGTGTATAAATCAGACAGGGAAGTTATTGTAATTTATGTAGTGTAGCATAAAAAAATTAGTAATTAAAGAAAAATTACGCAATGAAAAGGATCGAAAAAAATTGAGAGAGAGAGAGAGAGAGAGAGAGAGAGAGAGAGAGAGAGAGAGAGAGAGAGAGAGAGAGAGAGAGAGAGAGATACTAAAACTCACCTTGACATTCTTGGTACATACGAACGACACTAGCAAAATCTAGGTCTTCATCTTAAGTTGCACCTTTCAGCTACATATCCTATTCTAACCAAACCTCCCCCTACTGGCCCCTTAACCTCCTTCTACCGGAAGTACTCAGCGGTCACAGCCGGAACTGCCAAAACTGAAATGACCCATGAACGTTCAACTTTCGCGAATTCTGGGTGGATTTTAACAATGGCCCTTAGCGAGGAATGTGTTGAAAATGCTTGCAGACTTCTATTGCTTGGCAAAGTTGAAAATCTTCATTTGTTTTAAAGAGTTTTTGCTCTTTATTGAGTACTTCCAATAGTATTATATTCATTCTATGTTCGGTAGAGTAATGAAAATATACGAAACATAAAATAAATGATCTAGTATATGTAATGTCACGGATTCATTACATAGATGACTTAAATCAAAAGGAAAACTAGTGTCGAACGCTCTTGTGTTGCAATGTACCCTTATATTGTGAATGGCATAAAACTAGTTTGTATACAAAAAGATAAGCTATAATTTATGATCAATAAATAGAATAAAATAGAACGAATAAAGATGACACAAAAAATAGCATGGAAAAACAGAATACAATATTACCAGTTTGTTTTTAAAAAAAATGACTAACTTATATTTCTGGATATAAGATACTTTGACTATGCCTCTTTGTATCAAAGTAAACAAAATGTTAACGAGTTTTTTTGGGTAAAAAGAAAACAAATGCAATTTTTCTAATCGTAACACAATTAGAGGCTCCTTTTTCCTCTTCATAACAAGATTACGCTTGGGAATGGATTTGCCTTTGATGTAATTGCTGAATCTCATCAGATATGCCTCTAAACTAACTGATAATTTTACGAATGAATTTGGTGATATCATATTTTTCTATTATCGTTATCTGCAATTCTACGAGTTGTTCACCTCATTCTCATGTATGATGAAATCATTTTTGTTGCTCTTACATTTGAACCATAATTTTGTACCGAGAGTATCTAGGATTCCTCAATTTTCCTATTATTTTTCATTGTTATCATACGCGATTGACTGTGTTCTAATGTTTATCGTCGGTGAAATATTGATATTGCTACATAATTTAGCATGAAATTAAGTAATGAGAGGATTCATACAATATCAGAATATTGTATCCTAATGCATTAGGCAATCATGAAGGATACAAACTTAACTGCGTCTTCACCGGTAATCGAGTCCTGCTGAGGGGGATAAAGGTTGTGTTTTCAGGTTGCTCATAACAGGGAAATGAAAGAGACAGGACAAATTTCTAGAGCCTGAACATAAGCACATAAATATTATCAGTGCTGATTCCGCTCTCCAATCAAGCAAGAATCAAGAATGCCCAGACTATGGATGTCAATGACTCAGCATATAGACCAAAACTAATACAAAAAGATAGGTCGGACAAAGGATTATCCCTGAGTCACCCTTCTGGGCTCAATTTCATTCAAGAACCCAAGTGCTGACATGGAAATATATGTTTTTGCCGACGTTATTCACATGATAAAATTATTCAGACATAACTTATTGATTCAGGCCTTTTTTTGGGCAGTGATTTAGTTTTTGACACCAGCATCTGTGAAATATTGGCAAAATCTAGTATAGAATATAGAATATAGAACAGACAGCACAGGCAACGTGTCAAGCATGCTGTGCAATCATTATAGTCATCTTGTGCAAGTGCTTTAAGGTATTTGGGAAGTCGAGGTCTGTTGGAATCCAATAACTGACAAGCCCTTTTGAATTTTATCCCAATGGTAAACGACCGGTTTGATATAATGAAATCACACAACATAAATGGCGATATAACAGCAAGAAATGGTTTTGGGATTAGTCAATTATTTGAAATTATTACTTTGGAAACGGTCATAAAGTCTT
>NC_090730.1:118447677-118470177 GCF_036898095.1 Palaemon carinicauda | reverse complement strand
AGTCTGGTGTCCTAGGACGTGCTAAGGGTTTCGGGGTACAGGTATGCCAGAAGTATACGGTTGTCAACAAGAATGATAAGAGAGCTGATTTGTCATGCTGGATGCTTTGACACTGAGTTGATGTGGCGGGCATAGGGCGAATGTGTTTAAGGTGTAGAGTTTGAGATGGATAGTTCTTTTTGTGTCGGAATGACTCTGAGGACCAAAGAAAGGGCACACTGTGTTGTAGAGATAAAAAATTTCAAGTGTGGCGGAGGTAAAACTTGTAACAGCAGAGTAAATTAGTGGTCTGTGATGTATTTGTTCTTTGAAAAATCTTATGATAGGATCGATAAGGAGGCAATGTGGAGAAGGTTTGAGAACATAAACGTTCTTCAGAAAGAAATGTCTGTTTGAATATTTAGGAGGGCAAGATACTGGTTTGGTGGGAATGTAAGTTTGAGATTATTGTATATTATATCTTCAAGATATATTCGTTTAACTTACTGTAATGCTTACAAATTCTGTGTAAACGCAAAACGGAACCTACCATGGTATTTCCTGCATTATTCAAACATTGCCTCTCTGTAGTACGCCCATTTCGCAGTTTGTCTGATCGGTAGCTTTTGACATATCTGTATTTTTTTCTTAAGAGGAACATATCTTTTCTATCATTATTATTATTATATTCTTTATCATCTAATAGTATCATCTGTATTGCAATATTCGTGGTCTTCATGCAAATATCCAAGACCTTACAGTTGCGTCCAGACAGTATGATATTCTTTTGTGCTCAGAAACTTTGGTTTCTAATATGAGGCACTCATCTGAGCTCCTTATAACTGGTTTTAAGAAGCCAATAATGTTGAAACGTGATGCCATCCCTAGGCCCAGGGGAATGGCTGTGTATATTAGGACTGAGTACCCTGCTTCTCATAAGTCCTGCTATCAATGTGGATGTCATGAGATTCAGGTAATAAAAGTTTGTGGCAGGCATAACAACTTTTATTTGTGTTCGATCTACCGGAATCCAGACATGGATGATTCTATCTTCGATTGTCTTCTTACCATTATGGCTAAGATACAAGAAGATGATAGAAAGGCTTCTTTTGTCTTTGTTGGTGATTTTAATGCTCACCATAGGGAGTGGTTAAGTTCTATCTCTCCTACCGATCGCCATGGCTTAAGAGCTTTAGACTTTGCCTCGGAATCAGGCTGTGAGCAAATCATAAATGAAGCTACTCACAGGTCTGGTAATTGCTTGGACCTCGTATACACTGACTCCCCTGGCGTTATAACTAGTAAGGTTGGTTCTCCAGTCGGGACATCTGATCATGCCTTGATTTCATTATTAGTGAAGACTGAGCAGCCTGTCCCTGATATATCATATTCTTGTAAAATTTATATGAAATCCCAAGCAGACTGGAATGGGATTTTACATGATATTTTATGCTTGAATTGGTCACAATTATATAATAGTGTAGATCCTGTTGTCCCTTTGAATGAGAATCTAGTCAACATAATTGATAGGCGTATCCCTTCTCGTGTGCTAAGGTACCGAGTGAAGGACAAACCGTGGTTCAATGATGATTGTAGACGTGCTTATTTGGAGAAACAGGAGGCCTATCATCTTTGGAAGGGTAACAGATCAGATTTGACCTGGAACAACTATACTCAGCTTCGAGCTTTTGCTCAGAGAGTTTATGCCTCGACTGAAAAGGAGTACAATTTAACCATAAAAGAAACACTTTCTGGTACAACTCAGGAACATAAATGGTGGTCTACCCTTAAATCTGCACTCTTTGGTGTAGATGCAACAGTTTCTCCTTTACTTAAACTAGATGGATCAGTCACTCACTGTCCAAAGGAAAAGGCAATCCTTTTGGCTGATGTTTTTGACAGTAAACAGAGTAATGAAAAACTTGAACTTCCTCCTTCCTGTTTTCCTGAGGCTAAACTAACTAGTTTAGCTTTTCGATCTCGTGAGATTAAAGCTCTGTTGGTGGAGCTTGATGCTTATGGAGGTGTAGACCCAAATGGTATTTTTCCTTTGTTTTTTATAAAGACAGCAGATTTCTTAGCTCCAAAGTTATCTGTTATTTTGCGCAAGTTAGCAAGAAGAGGAGCTTTTAGCACTAGTTGGAGAATTGGTAATGTTACTCCTCTATGTAAAAGTGTTTGTAGTAGCTCAAGTCCCACTGATTACCGCCCAATTTCCATAACTCCCATATTATCTAAAGTTTTTGAACGTCTTATGGCAAAACGTCTTAATAGGTTTGCTGAAGGTAATCATCTCTTCCCTAGTTTGCAATTTGGTTTTCGTAAAGGCCTTGGAGCATGTGATGCCCTTCTTACAATCTCCAATGCTGTACAGAAATCCCTTGATTGTGGTCGGGAAGTTCGTATGATTGGCCTTGATTTTAGTGCTGCCTTTGACCGTGTTAATCATGAGGCCCTTGTTTTCAAACTGAAACAGTTGGGAGTGGGTGGGTCGTTTCTTAGCATTATTATTGATTTTTTAAGTAATAGATCTCAAAGAGT
Source organism: Palaemon carinicauda (assembly GCF_036898095.1). NCBI lineage: Eukaryota > Metazoa > Arthropoda > Malacostraca > Decapoda > Palaemonidae > Palaemon > Palaemon carinicauda. The sequence continues at coordinate 118,467,657 of NC_090730.1, read as the reverse complement.
TGTTGTTGATGGGCACCATAGTGATTACAGGAATGTGATATCCGGTGTTCCACAGGGTAGTGTTCTTGGCCCATTACTTTTCATACTATATACACATGACATGTGGTTTGGCCTAGAAAACAAGCTTGTTGCATATGCAGATGATGCTACTCTCTTTGCATCAATCCCATCCCCTGAATGTAGATCTAAGGTTGGTGAATCCCTTAATAGAGATTTAGCTAGAATTAGTGCATGGTGCAAATTATGGGGTATGAAGTTGAATCCTAACAAAACTCAAAGTATGATTGTAAGTAGGTCAAGGACGGTGGCTCCTCAACATCCGGATCTCAGTATTGATAATGTTTCTTTAAATATGTATGACTCTTTCAAAATTTTAGGTGTGATTCTCGACAGTAAATTTACTTTTGAGAAACACATAAGGTCTGTGTCTTCTTCAATTGCACAAAAAATTGGCTTATTGAGAAAGTCTTTCAAGATTTTCGGTGATCAATCTATTCTGAAGAAGTGTTTTAATTCTTTCATTCTACCTTGTTTTGAGTATTGTTCTCCTGTCTGGTCTTCAGCTGCTGATTCTCATCTTAATTTGTTGGACAGAAACTTACGGTCTATTAAATTTCTTATTCCTGATCTAGATATTAATCTCTGGCACCGTCGTTCAATTAGTTCATTATGCATGTTGCTATAAGATTTTTCATAACTCTGACCATCCTTCACATTCAGATCTCCCTGGACAATTCTATCCTGTTCGTAATACTAGGCAGGCAGTTAATTCTAATAGCCAGGCCTTCTCCATCATAAGACTCAATACTACGCAGTACTCTAGAAGTTTTATTCCAGCTGTTACCAAGTTGTGGAATGATCTTCCTAATCGGGTGGTTGAATCAGTAGAACTTCAAAAGTTCAAAGTTGGAGCAAATGCTTTTTTGTTGACCAGGCGGACATGAGTCTTTTTGTAGTTTATTTATGACATATTTGTTTTTGATGTTGTTAATAGTTTATATATGACATGTCTGTTTTGACGTTGTTACTTATTTTAGAATTATTTATTGTTAATTTGTTCTCTTCATTTATTTATTTCCTTATTTCCTTTCCTCACTGGGCTATTTTTCCCTGTTGGAGCCCCTGGGCTTATAGCATCTTGCTTTTCCAACTAGGGTTGTAGCTTGGATAGTAATAATAATAATAATAATAGTAATTCATAGTATTTCTCTCTCTCTCTCTCTCTCTCTCTCTCTCTCTCTCTCTCTCTCTCTCTCTCTCTCTCTCTCTCTCTCTCTCTCTCTCTCTCTCTCTCTCTCTTTCTCTTTTCAGAACCCACGATTCCATGTGATCTGGCTATTTCTTTTTTTATGGCAGAAAGGGAAAAATAAAACCTATTGTTTAGGAATTGTAACTTAGCGCTTTACTCGCTTTCCGATGTTTCAGTCTTGCAACCTGAAAATGACTGGACTCAGATTGCCACGAAAAAAAAAATATAAAATTAGACTGGTTACTTTTATTCAATAAAAAAAAAAAAAAAAAAAAAAAAAAATGGACGAATTCTATGTAGGGAGAATCCTATTTTCTTTTTTGCGTTTTTTTTTCCTTTGATTTATTTGTTCGTTTCACTTGCTCCTGATGACTTTAGCGAGCTCCAATCTTCCTTTGTGCTTCTTCCAATTCTCTTGTTTTCTGTCGTTGTCGTGTTTGATATCTATCATTGGTTTCTATTGTTTTCTGCATGTTGTCATATCCAGGTTGAAACCTTCTTTTGTCATTGTTGATACTTAATTTTTGCTTCTTCATTTGTTTCACTAGTTAAATCTCCTAATTTTTCTGTTTTATTTGTCTTGCCGCATTTGTTTTTAATGAATCCTCTCCCTCGTTTCTTTGTTCGTCCCTTTGTTGGTGAATTAGGTGTTCATTTATGTGTATTCATTATTTCTGCTATCACGTTTGCTGGATCATTTAACTAATCTCTTTAGACGATTACTCCATGTGATCTTGGTCATTATTCCGAGAAGTTTACCTTCATTTATGCATAATCCACTGCTAGCTTCTCATACATTCCTCCATATACTTATGCCATCTTTCTTTATTGTTTTCTTCTTGCAGTAGGACCTTGGCTCAATTTACTAATCATGTCTTTCCCTTCTTTTCTATAAAACAAATGTAATAACCGAGGATATATGGCTATTTTACAGCAAGTTTATTCTCCCGCTCCAGTACACTCATTTATTCTAAATATTTGTATATACATACACACACACACACATATATATATATATATATATATATATATATATATATATATATATATATATATATATATATATATATATTAGTTCATTTATTCCTTGTTACAAATAGATTTTTAGAAGATTATTTGGAATCGATCTCAACGAAGGAAAATAAAGTTCTCAGGATAGTGTAGCAGAAGAAATCTGTAATTCTATAGATTTGATAACTTAATTATGACAGGACAAAGCTCTTTAAGAATAGTGGATAATAAATTCCACCAAATAGAGAATGTACAGTTATTCCTCATGTATACATATACATATATACATATAAGTAATCTCAAAACAAAACTGGGTAATTAACATTAAGAATTATTTGCAACAGTTTCTTACCTCGATTCTTTAACAGAATACGAGCGAATATTAAATAAACACTGGTGATTGAAATAATACACTCTTAACAAAAATAAATATATTCTAAAAAATTACAAAACTTTAAAAGAATTTACATAAAAAGGAAAATAAATCACTCGAAATAATAAGTCTGAGCAAAACTTAGATTGAGACAAAAATGTTACGCTCTGAAAAGTATATAATCACTTGACTCGAAATATCAAATCTACATAATTATTATTATTATTATTATTACTATCCAAGCTACAACCCTAATTGGAAAAGCAAGATGCTATAAGCCCAGGGGCTCCAATAGGGAAAAATAGCCCAGTGAGGAAAGGAAATAAGGAAATAAATAACTGAAGAGAACAAATTAACAATAAATCATTCTAAAAAAAGTAATGTCAAAAGAGATATATCATATATAAACTATTAACAACGTCAACAACGAATATGTCATATATAAACTATAAAAAGACTCATGTCCGCCTGGTCAACAAAAAAGCATTTGCTCCAACTTTGAACTTTTGAAGTTCTACTGATTCAACAACCCGATTAGGAAGATCATTCCACAACTTGGTAACAGCTGGAATAAAACTTCTAGAGTACTGCGTAGTATTGAGTCTCATGATGGAGAAGGCCTGGCTATTAGAATTAACTGCCTGCCTAGTATTACGAACAGGATAGAATTGTCCAGGGAGATCTGAATGTAAAGGATGGTCAGAGTTATGAAAAATCTTATGCAACATGCATAATGAACTAATTGATCGACGGTGCCAGAGATTAATATCTAGATCAGGAATAAGAAATTTAATAGACCGTAAGTTTCTGTCCAACAAATTAAGATGAGAATCAGCAGCTGAAGACCAGACAGGAGAACAATACTCAAAACAAGGTAGAATAAAAGAATTAAAACACTTCTTCAGAATAGATTGATCACCAAATATCTTAAAAGACTTTCTCAATAAGCCAATTTTTTGTGCTATTGAAGAAGACACAGACCTTATATGTTTCTCAAAAGTAAATTTGCTGTCAAGAATCACGCCTAAAATTTTGAAAGAGTCATACAAATTTAAAGAAACATTATCAATACTGAGATCCGGATGTTGAGGAGCCACCGTCCTTGACCTACTTACAATCATACTTTGAGTTTTGTTAGGATTCAACTTCATACCCCATAATTTGCACCATGCACTAATTTTAGCTAAATCTCTATTAAGGGATTCACCAACCCCAGATCTACATTCAGGGGATGGAATTGATGCAAAGAGAGTAGCGTCATCTGCATATGCAACAAGCTTATTTTCTAGGCCAAACCACATGTCATGTGTATATAGTATGAAAAGTAATGGGCCAAGAACACTACCCTGTGGAACACCGGATATCACATTCCTATACTCACTATGGTGCCCATCAACAACAACTCTTTGAGATCTACTACTTAAAAAATCAATAATAATGCTAAGAAACGACCCACCCACTCCCAACTGTTTCAGTTTGAAAACAAGGGCCTCATGATTAACACGGTCAAAGGCAGCACTAAAATCAAGGCCAATCATACGAACTTCCCGACCACAATCAAGGGATTTCTGTACTGCATTGGAGATTGTAAGAAGGGCATCACATGCTCCAAGGCCTTTCCGAAAACCAAATTGCAAACTAGGGAATAGATGATTACCTTCAGCAAACCTATTAAGACGTTTTGCCAGAAGACGTTCAAAAACTTTAGATAATATGGGAGTTATGGAAATTGGGCGGTAATCAGTGGGACTTGAGCTACCACAAACACATTTACATAGAGGAGTAACATTACCAATTCTCCAACAAGTGCTAAAAGCTCCTCTTCTTGCTAACTTGCGTAAAATAACAGATAACTTTGGAGCTAAGAAATCTGCTGTCTTTATAAAAAACAAAGGAAAAATACCATTAGGGTCTACACCTCCATAAGCATCAAGGTCCATCAACAGAGCTTTAATCTCACGAGATCGAAGAGCTAAACTAGTTAGTTTAGCCTCAGGAAAACAGGAATGAGGAAGTTCAAGTTTTTCATTACTCTGTTTACTGTCAAAAACATCAGCCAAAAGGGTTGCCTTTTCCTTTGGACAGTGAGTGACTGAGCCATCTGGTTTAAGTAAAGGAGGAACTGTTGCATCTACACCAAAGAGTGCAGATTTAAGGGTAGACCACCATTTATGTTCCTGAGTTGTACCAGAGAGGGTTTCTTTTATGATTAAATTGTACTCCTTTCAGTTGAGGCATAAACTCTCTGAGCTAAAGCTCGAAGCTGAGTATAGTTGTTCCAGGTCAAATCTGATCTGTTACCCTTCCAAAGGTGATAGGCCTCCTGCTTCTCCAAATAAGCACGTCTACAATCATCATTGAACCACGGTTTGTCCTTCATTCGGTACCTTAGCACACGAGAAGGGATACGCCTATCAATTATGTTGACTAGATTCTCATTCAAAGGGACAACAGGATCTACACTATTATATAATTGTGACCAATTCAAGCACAAAAGATCATGCAAAATCCCATTCCAGTCTGCTTGGGATTTCATATAAATTTTACACGAATATGATATATCAGGGACAGGCTGCTCAGTCTTCACTAATAATGAAATCAAGGCATGATCAGAAGTCCCGACTGGAGAACCAACCTTACTAGTTATAACGCCAGGGGAGTCAGTGTATACGAGGTCCAAGCAATTACCAGACCTGTGAGTAGCTTCATTTATGATTTGCTCACAGCCTGATTCCGAGGCAAAGTCTAAAGCTCTTAAGCCATGGCGATCGGTAGGAGAGATAGAACTCAACCACTCCCTATGGTGAGCATTAAAATCACCAACAAAGACAAACGAAGCCTTTCTATCATCTTCTTGTATCTTAGCCATAATGGTAAGAAGACAATCGAAGATAGAATCATCCATGTCTGGATTCCGGTAGATTGAACACAAATAAAAGTTGTTATGCCTGCCACAAACTTTTATTACCTGAATCTCATGACATCCACATTGATAGCAGGACTTATGAGAAGCAGGGTACTCGGTCCTAATATACACCGCCATTCCCCTGGCCCTAGGAATGGAATCACGTTTCAGCATTATTGGCTTCTTAAAACCAGTTATAAGGAGCTCAGATGAGTGCCTCATATTAGAAACCAAAGTTTCTGAGCACAAAAGAATATCATACTGTCTGGACGCAACTGTAAGGTCTCGGATATTTGCATGAAGACCACGAATATTGCAATACAGAAGACGACATTGACGAAATCTAGGACGTACTGGTCCCGGATTTCGCTCAATGTCTCCAGACAGCATAAGAATTAATAGAAATAAAAAAGAGACATCATACTTAAAACCTAGATTAACAAGAATTAAAACAAAAACAATATGTACAGAATAATAATAAAAGTGATTGATGATATCCATAGACTATAGTAAAAAGTCGGAAAAACTGGTCAACATGGAGGAGCCGATACACCATGCAAGGCTAAATACCCTCCAGGATAGCCACTTCAACTGAAGGGAGGACAGTAAGGATGGTTTTGAGAAGAAAAAATCAGAAAAAGGAAAAGACAACCTCTTGATAAACCACCAGGCATCCATGGCCCTTCTATTAAGCCTGCCCAACACACCATTTCAAAAAAACATGAGGAAGAAAAAAAAAATAAGATAGAATAGTGTGCCCGAGTGTACCCTCAAGCAAGAGAACTCTAACCCAAGACAGTGGAAGACCATGGTACAGAGGCTATGGCACTACCCAAGACTAGAGGACAATGGTTTAATTTTGGAGTGTCCTTCTCCTAGAAGAGCTGCTTACCATAGCTAAAGAGTCTCTTCTACCCTTACCAAGAGGAAAGTACACTGAACAAATAATTATACTCTGAGATTCAAATAATCACTAGACTCAAAATATTAAATTTGCATAAAACCTTAGATTAAGAAAAAATAAATTATTACACTCTAAGAATCAAAGTATATAATCACTTGACTCAAAATACTAAATCTGAATAAACCTTAGACCAAGACAAAAGAAATAATACTTATGAGAATTATGCAATCACTTTTTCACTTGAAATTAAATTTTACGGAAACATTTAAGTTTGATAATTAATGAAAATAGATAACCAGATCACGGGCCAGTTACAAAAACTATGAGAAAATTTTTAGAAATACTCACTAAGTTTACAAAAACCCGTCACACCGAAACTTTGAGATTTCACTGAACACTTTTATGACAATACACTGGGCTAGGACGAGAGGGGTGAGAGAGAAAGGAGGAGATGACTATGACTTATGGTTAGAATTCTCTATCTGATCTAAGCATTCCTGGTGTTGCTATATATTTTAAACATAGCTACTTCCAGAAGATTCTAGAAGTTTGGGGGTTGACCTAAGGGCATAAGAATTGCCAAAGATTGCTCTCTCGAACATGTGCCAACACACAGCGAGTCGACTCTCTATCAGCTAGCTCCGCTCACCTTTGTCCTCAGCAATAAAAAGAAAAAAAAAGAAAAAATCTAACACTAGAGTTTTAGAGAATCTTCCAAAACATGTGACCAAATATAAGAATTGCATATTTTCTCTCAAACATGATGCAATACCTCATAAAAATATAAAATAAACATTTACACAAGCCCTTGTTCCGTTCTTGTTTGGTCACATAACACTCTCAAACAATTTACGTAAGACTTCGTAAAAAAAAAACCTCAATTAAAAAGTTATTCTTAAAAATAACATAAATTTACATATATTGACTTAAATGAAGAATACAATGAAATTAACGAAGAAAGTCTTACGTAATTTAAATACAAAATTTATGTCTACATGAGAGGAACTCATTTTACGGGCCGGCTATTCACCACTTCAATCCACAAATGAAGACATATAAAATCATTAATAACTACTGTATTTACTCCACACTAGACCAGCTTCGTAAGAATATATATATATATATATATATATATATATATATATATATATATATATATATATATATATATATATGTATATATACATAAATATACACACATACACACACACACACACACATATATATATATATATATATATATATATATATATATATATATATATATATATATATATATATATATATATATATATATATATATATATATATATATATATATATATATATATATATATATATATATATATATATATATATATATATATATATATATATATATATATATGTATGTATATGTATATATATACAGTATATATTGAAAAGCTAAGACCTTCAACAAAAGGTGAGGATCAGAACAAAAAACACCCGCTACTTGATTGATGAAGGAACAATAGACATGCTAAAGAAAGGAGTTTCAAAAAGACACTGAATATTTGCTTGATGTTGAGGTTCGTCTGCAAGATCACTGATCTTCGATTTTTTAATTAAAAAAAAATTCTTGAAAGTTAGCCGAGTGAAAGACTGGTGAAGGCAAAAGTCAAAAAATAAATTCTAGAAAAAAATAATCTATTTCAAACAATTATTTGTTGTGGTCATAAATAATACCGGCAAATATTCATGATAACAATTTGAAAAAATAGAGGAAAAAAAACATCAATTTAAAGAAAAAAAATGACAAAGCAATAAATGAAATGAGCTTGGTTAAGGGTATTCAGTTGAAGGCATTATGAAAGAAATTGTCATGTGTTCCACCTTATTTGCAAATATTTCAAAACAGTATTCACTTTACCAGGGATGTGTTAAATGGTATAGTTATATTCATAAAAGGAATAGAAATGTCACCATTGATGGTAGGACCAGTCGTCAAACTGTCGAGCGAAAGCAGGCAGGATTGGCAAGGAGTCTGTGAGAATAATGAAGGATGTGCTCTTTAATAAGTAACGGATTTAGCACAAAGCCAAATACACCGCCAGAAGTTCGTGGTCAAAGGTAGAATAGCTGAATTCCACTTTGGAAAATTTTCTACTAAAGAAGTTTAATGTGCCAGGTGATCCCTTAATCATTCGTTCGATTACAGACCCTTCAGCGACATTACTGGCATCAGTGGTGATTATTTGGGGTAAAGTTGGCACGGGAAAGGTGAGGTTAATGGAAGTTAATAGGGACCCCACTTGAGGTTTTTTGACTTGCCAAAGAGGGAGTCGTAGAGGGGGCGCCAGGAGTGGCGGACATTGCTGGCAAGAACCGTTGATAATAGTTAACCAGAATTCTTGCAGTGCTTTGACGATCGAGCGTATGGGGAACATCTGTACAACTTATACTTTCTCAGAGAGCAAATGACTACAGTCAGCATTGATGGAATGACCCAAGAATACCACTTCGTTGACATCATAGGTACACTTGTTTTACCTGTCTGCAAGAGCATTCTGCTACAGGCAGTCGAGAATGATATATAGATGATGTAGGTGTTCTTTGGAGGGGGGGAATACCAGTATGTCAATAATGTAACGTACGCAGAATGGGAGGTCCCCTAAAATGTCCTCTATAAGTCATTGAAATTTAACCCCTTTTTTATGAAGTCTAAAGAAGGATTCATTGAATGTATCTCCACAAGAATGTCGGTATTAATCCTGTTTCAGGATAAAGTGTACGAGTAACGACCATGGGATTGAGGCCTTTAGACGATAGTCCCTGTATATTATTTCAGCAAATGTACATTTAGAGGCTGCTAATCAATCTGGTGCTATATGTATGAATCTTGCAAAATCTGTGGTCCCCGTTGTCTTGGTATGGTGATAAATAACATTCTTATCAGGAATCTTGGTCTTCTGGGGTAGTTTTTGGCAGAACACCTCGAGATATAAAATTAAGAGTTGTGTGTAGACCTTTTTGGGCGTACTGATGTGGAGAGCAGGTTATAATGATGACCAAGTGTTGATCTACGACATCAACCAGAATGTGGAAAGGGCCGAGGAAATCTGCACGGAAAAGAGGCAGTAGACCATTAGGTGATGATGGTATTCAACAGGTACTAGCCACCGATCCATTGGCAGTCACCAGTCAGACATCAGCGGTCTTAAAATGAATACGTCGCACCCTCAATAGGGAATGTGGCAGAAGGAATCGGCAGGCACCAGTATCTACCAGAAAATTCACATTAGATCAGGAATCATGAAAAATTAAAAGATTAGTTAATAAGAGACTACCAGCACAGGCGATATCCAACTTATACTTTTTTGACCATTGACATCTGGTAGCACATTTAATCTGGAATGATAGAAACAAAACTGAGGGCGTGAGGCGTCATCCAGTTGCTGTTGATTACGTTAGTTTAGGTACAATTATGTCGCTGCATAGGTGGGTGGTGGGCAGCTTTGTTGCTGCCCAGGTATGTCACAATGTAGGCGTCGATGTCCAACAGCATTGGAGTACTTGACATTAGGAAAGTAACGGTCGTCAACTCTAGTCCTGATGTCCTTCATGGGTAAGGTGTTGACATCGGAAAGGGTGGCTTGCACAGCTTCCGGCAGGTGTCATACCCAAAGGGCATGAAGTAGGTTCACTATACGAGGAGGGTAAAGGTGAGCAATACTAAGATTTCTCGAAGGGTCATCAACATCTTTTAATTGTTGAACAGTTGTTGAGAGAGCTGAAAAATCTTGGCGACACGCACGGCTGGTGACGGCGAGTACTGCAACAGGAAGTATGATTTGAGGGCATCACTAATGTATGGGGTGTCCATTTGCTTGCAAAACCAATTGTTGAGGGTGTCATCGGGAATCACAGGGAGGATGTAGTCTGCTTTGTAGCTTGAGTGAGATATGCCTTTGATACAAGCTGAGCTTTTGTACAGATCCTTGCAAATGGTAGGAGTCTCACTGTAGCAGCATGGACAGATGAGTCGAAGTCAGTAGTCGACATTGTTGGAGGATACGGTAAACAAAGCAGTGAGCTGGGAGGTGGGTTGGGTGTTTGAGGCAGTACATAGGTTACCAATGTGATGAACCTTAAGGAAGTGTGTGTCAAGGACAAGCTCTCGAACAACTAACTTTATCGAGAAACAACACAGGTTTTATGGACACCAAAGGGTCAGATGAGGGTAACAATTGCATGTATTCATTAAACGAATTGTCAGTAAGGTTGACATAGACATAAAAAATTGAGAATATAATAATGGTAATGAAAATAGAGTTGAAATTAGTATGTCACATTCAACAACTTTTATCGTTGAGTTCATTGGAATGTTACATAGAATAACATGTAAGGAGGGCATTCTTTATTTTTATGTGCATTGCTCCCTGCAAGTGCTTTACAGAGTAATCAACCGACTATTTTGGAGTGAGAATGGGCCAAACACAAGGTTGTGGTAGCTCTCGGTAGTATATGAAAAATATATGCATTGGATTGTGGAATGGTTCACATTTGTAAATTATAATGCGTTAATAACGATGAGTGAAAAGTTAGAAAATCTTTGCAAGAAGAATAATATGGAAATAAAAATTATCAACGATAAGACAATAAGAGTAAATAGAAACCATGAAGACGGAGCAATGAATATTGATATTGATCGCGGATTTATGTGTTGTGGAGCTAATACAATGGGGGATGATAAGATGGATGGTGAGCAGAATACAAGAGTAGGTGAAACAAGAAAGGTAGCAGTATGCATGCAAAATATTAAAATGAGACTTAAGTTATATTTGGAAGTCAATGTACAAATACAAGGAAGGGTACCGTAGCTAAATACACATTTAAAAAACGTGAATTGCAATTGTTGAGGATTTTTAGATATATTTATTGCATGGTGTGATAAGATACGATACTGTGAGAAAATTAGGGAATTGTAGAAATAATAAAAAAAAGAATACAGAAGAAAAGACGGAGCAGAGCGTTTTGAAGTGGTTGGGTCATGTGGAAGGAATGATGCTTTATTTTAGTTATAATCATTACAAATCTTTCAAATATTCGAATAAAAAAAAACGTGAACCCTTCTCGGTTATTGTAAGAATGTTGAAGAAAAATATTATTTACAATTTGAAATCATATTGAATAATATAGTTTTCAACTAATAAGTAATCAGTGCCTAATGGAAGAATAGGTTTAAATGACGTAAGAGGAAGAGATTTAAATTCTATCGGAACTTGCAATTCTTTTTTAGCTATATATTGGTCTTGTGAGGAAAGAAAAGCATGTTCCCTCTGTGAATATATGTACTTAAGACACCAAGTTCTAATTATTCTGGTAATTGCCAAGTCAGATAAACAATTCTATATTGCCATGAATATGTTCCTAAAGTCATTTAAATTGTGACCATATATTAAAAAATACAATATATGATAACATATTAACTTCCAGAAAAGAGCAACACATCTTACCGGACCACAAATCGAATCTTTGGCAGAAATAAAACGAAGACAAGAAACATGGCAATTGCCACCAATTCAGACATGGTAAAGACATAACAATGCGAAGGAGAAAGAGATGAACATAACTTCCAAAGGAAAAAAAAAGCGAAAAATTTTAACGACACAATGCAACAGAAACTTTCCAGACCACAACAATCCCCATAACAACCGAAGCTCGACAGTTGATGCCAAGGCGGCACATCTCGAGAACGTTGAGTGCCAGATATCTTACAATATAACTTCTTTGTATCAACTAAATATTTAGGCCATTGGTGGCAGAGTTTGGGATTGGAAAGTGAGAGGGAGGGAGGAGAGTTAAGGAGGAGGGATTGAAATGACAGCAGAAGAGCTGAGGAAGAGGAAACGGGAAAAGCAAAAGGGAGAAGCAACTGAGGAAGATAATTAGGAAAAAGGTTTGGACGCTGAGGAATAATGTAGGTTTGGTGTCACATGAAAATAAGGATTAGTAAGAGTAGAGCGGCCGGTGAAGAAAAGGATTCGCTTCTTAAGAAGGAAAAGGGAGAAGTAGACGAAGAATCTGCAAGAACAAGGAAAGAGAGGAATAAAAAGACTATGGGAAGGATATGCGACCGTTAAAACCTTATATCAGGTAAAATATACTTCGAAAAATAGGCCACAGGAGTCATAATAAGATAAAAGATTTTAATATCAGAAAATGTAGTGGGATAGAAACCAAGAGTTGAACCGGAAGGACTTAAAAATGGAATGGGACTTTTACAAGTAAAAGAAAATGAATAAAGTTCACATCTCAATCAAGCAAATGCTACGTATTGAGATGATGGCTCGCAGAGAGAAAATGGGATCAGATAAAAAATGCGGCGTACAAAATAAAATAAAAAATTAATGAAAATAGCTACGCTATTGAAGATGATTTTTACGGATGAAAAATTACCTTATAAGTAATAATTCGGTATGTATGTGTATGTGTATACATACATACATACATACATATATATATATATATATATATATATATATATATATATATATATATATATATATATATATATATATATATACACACACAATTATGTTTATATTTTTATACGGATTAGGTCAACGTACATATATATACAGAAACTGTATCGAAAAACCTAAATATCTAACTGTCATCCGAAACACCATTTATTAACACCTGGGTAATGAGGTATGGACCCCACCCACTAATGCCTGAAAATATAAGCCAGGTAGTTAGTTTAGGTGTGGAGTCTTGTTTTGTAAATATCTGTATGTATGGTTGTACTCCCACTGTATCATATAAAATGTAAAGAGACTTCGTTATTTCAATAAATCAGAATCAGTTCTCTGAATAAGTATCACGAAACTATTCACGAATTAATTTTAAACTTTTTATTTAATTTTCTCTGTGGTTCTTTTGCATCTAAGTATTCGGTTTCCCTGTAATTTTACACACACACACACACACACACACACACACACACATATATATATATATATATATATATATATATATATATATATATATATATATATATATATATGTATGTGTGTGTGTGTTTTCCTGTATGTATATATATATGCTAAAACGGTTCCATAATTATATAAGACGTGTAAAAAAAAGTTTTTGTATTTTTGTAGATTACACAGCGGTCTTATTTCCTTTCGTCCATCATCTGTGGACTTGGTCACTAAAATTATTATAAACATAAAAGTTAAGTACTGATGTAAAGAAAATTATATAAACACTTCAAATACAAAGCAATACTGTTAAAACAGACTGAATACTAATTATAGAAGAGTTTCGATTAGTTGGGCCATTATCCTTTCCATAAATCTTTGAGATATTCTAGGCATTATGTTGCGATGGTCACCATCCATCTGGATGTTCCGGTAGTTCTAATCGATAGTTACTTACTAAGCAATCTGTTGAGGATGCACCTGTGAAGAAGAAACAGGGGAAGAGGCACAATCCACCATGGCACATATATTCCTATAAATTAGGATTTTGTTGACATCTTCTGTTATTCCCGTGTTGGTGCCAAAGTTCTTATTTTATTAGATCACAGCACCTTCTCTCGTTCTTCGCATGCATTGGCCTGGCACGACACTTTGTAAATAAATTTTGCTTTTTGAAATATATTTCATGACTTTTCTCCCCATGGTGCTGTAGTAATTCCCTGTTCTGCAATCTGCAACTTGCTTCCATTTCTCTCTTCCTTAGGCAGGACATATGATGAAAATGACATAAAATAATTCTAAATAATAATAACAGATTGAGTCCCTTTTGCAAAAGAAGCAGGGGAAGGAAGAGGAGACGATATATTAATGAGATGAGATATTTTGCGGATATAGACTGTCATAGAAAAACCATTACCAGACGAAAGTAGAAGAAAATGGCTGAGGCCTTTGTCCTACAGTGAACTAATTACGATTGATGATGATGGTGATACATATGAATATGAATGTATATATACACATATTTTATGGCTGATGATGATGATATCTTAGAGGAATAATCCAATTATTCCTTCAAGGATGATATATATATATATATATATATATATATATATATATATATATATATATATATATATATATATATATATATATGTATATGTCCCATGTCAACGGATATTGAGACATCGGAACATGGTTTTTTTTTTTCACTTTAATACAAAAAGGTACGTGCATTCACTGTGTACAGCTGATACTCTCAGGTGAGAATATGTATATATATATATATATATATATATATATATATATATATATATATATATATATATATATATATATATATATATATATATATATATATATTCTTACGCAGCTGGTCTACCATGAGATTAGATTATTTTCATTCACGTGTTTGATTTGTAAATTTAAAAGATTTATAACCAGCTCGTAAGGTGAGTCCACTAATGTAGGATTAGGTAAATATGTAAATTACATAAGACTGTCGTCATTCATTTATTTGTATTTTCAAAACAGTTCTATATATGTAGATTTAAGTTAGTTTAAAGAATTAAATTTTTATTTTGCATAGTTTTGCCACGAAGTCTTATGTAACCTAGTTAGAAGGTATGCATGCCACACAAGAGATATAAAACACTAGGGATTGCATCATGTTTCCAAGTTGTTGGAAGTTGCATGAAGGTTCTAGACTAAAGTTATTGTCTTTTTTAATGTTACGAGAGGAGGTGGGCGGAATTAGCCGAGTGTGTTCCCTCATCAGGCGATGATAGAACCATACTTCCACTGCCAAGTTGGCAACCTGACGTCGTGATAGGCCATCCGGACCATGCCCCCACGCTATGAAAATACTTTGCTGGAAAATTCCAGAATATATTAGGATGACATATATGGGCTTGACATTGCATAGGAGTCCAGAGAGATCCAGCCTGACCTTCCGAAAGATCAACGCCCAACAATCCTCTCATAAGCATCTATTCAGCCATAGTGTTTCCTCTCAAACGTAAATAGTGTTTTCTCTCAAACGTGTATAGTGTATAGTAATTGTTAAAACATTTGGTTATTTTTGATTTTGCAAGAAGTGAAGGGAATTTGTGAGTACAGTTTATATTGTAAAATTGCTTTTTATTTTTTGTGACTGGCCCTGTGGGATTTGGTTAAACAATGAAGTACATTAATTTTTTTCTTTAACCGTTGTGTAATCTAGTGTGAGCACAAAGGGCGTAAGAGTAACTATTACGTATATGTAAGTGTAATTATAGTTTATTTACTATAGTGTTAAAGTATCAACTTTTTTCATTAATTGTCAAAGTTAATATTTTCATACAATAATTTCTAGTGAAACTAGTGATTGTAAAATTCTTGAAGCATCTTTTGTTATAAGTCTAAGGTCTACTTTAGATTCAGATTTCGAGTGATTTATTTTTGGTATTACTTTGCCATTGCTATTTTTAATGAATATATTTATTTTTTTAAGGTGTGTATTATTTCGACCACCAATAGTTATTTCAGTGCTTTGCTCGTATCCCTGACTTAGAACCGAAGTAAGAGGTTGGTTTTAGAATAGTTCGGGTTAAAAGTAGAGTAATCTCCCAGTTTTGTTTTGAGAGTAAAGAGACCTTTAGATATTCAGTGTTTATATATAGTAACGTCTGGGAGTTGCGTATTATTCTCAGAGTTCGGTTGTATTCTCGTGTGTATCAGATTTAAGTAATATAAATATAAAACAGGTAAGTTTGGGAGCTTGGGAGTTTTACGTAATTCATTATTCGTAATAAATTATATACATATATACATATATACATATATATATATACGCATGTATATATATATATATATATATATATATATATATATATATATATATATATATATATATATATACACATTCGATATATATATATATATATATATATATATATATATCTATATATATCCATATAATATATATATATATATATATATATATATATATATATATATATATTATAGATATATATATATTATAGATATATATATATATATCTATATATATACATATATAGATATATATATATCTATACAATATATATATATATATATATATATATATATATATATATATATATATATATATATATATATATATATATATATATACAGTATATAGTATATGCATACACATACATTCACTTACCACACAAAACTTTTGGTTAAATGCTTCGGATTCAAACTGCTAAGAAAAGAGCTGACTAGACGCTTTGACAAAAGAATAACTCTGTAAAAAGATTTCCATGCGAGTCTTACAAATAGCCTAATTTTACCCCTCCCTGCAGCGGACCCCCGCCCCCTCAACAATTCAGCCAACTTTTGTCACCCATTCATAGGCAACCAATAGCCCTTCGTGTCGAAGGATGGTTGAAAATGATGGCTGGCCAATCGGAAACTTCAACCAGTCTCTTTGACTCTGGGTGCTGATGCTCGGAGATGAAGGACGGGGAAAAGGAGGAGGAGGATAATTTTCTTCTCTTTTCTATTGTTCTCTATTTTCCCATACTGGAATTTAAAGGTTGTTCACTGTTTTCGGAAATAACAATAGTAATAACAACAAATTGCAGCAGTACGAGTGTACAATTCATATTTTTCTTTAGTGTAAGTAGATTTTTTTTCTTTTTTTTTTTTAACCAGAATACAGATATTTGTGTTCACAGGTTTACCTGTGTCTGTATTATTTTACTGAAAGATGCCATGTCTACGTCATATTTGGGTGACCATAGTGATTCCCACTCAAATATACTCGGAACTTTGATTTATTTAGTATAATATGGAGTTTCCCTAACCAAACCTGAACCAGATGATATTAAGAAATAAGGGTTTGCATAATGCTTCAAGAAGAGAAATTCTTAATTGATTTCTCTTGTAAATGTTGCTACATTTATAAAGTACTCTTATATTCAGTTTTCTTCAAAATGGCAATAAAGTTTAAATGACATCGTAGCAAACTAGATAAAAGGTAATTCCTTTATTATTTTTTTTTTTTATGAAACAAAACGTTAAAAATAGTCCCAAAAATTATACATTATACATCCAATGTCTAATATGTGATTTACTTTATCTATGCCGTACTTTTAAAAGCATATGAATTAAAACCAAAGAGCCTCATGATAAGTCTTTAAAGGGTATAATATAAACTCTCTAGTTATCCAATATACTGAAGATTAACAAATTAAAAGCCAACACACAACGCAGAGAAATATCTTGTAAACAATGCAAATATTTGAATAAAAAGGCCGAAATTCAATGGTAACTCGTTGCCTTTAAATAATTAAACTTTCAATATTAAATATTTATGTTAACTCTTGTGATTTCTCATATATATATATATATATATATATATATATATATATATATATATATATATATATATATATATATATATATATATGCTGTAAATTTATAAACCTGAATTCGACAAGTATAAGTACAGAAGGATTGTCATTGACGCTCATCTTTCTTTGTGGCTATGTGCTATGTCACTGCCATTACAAGCTTCCTGGACCAGGGCTAGATTCCCGGCCGATCAGAAGCTATTGTCTTTGAGTGGTCCCGCTTTGGGACTCTGATCCCGAGGTCGGTCAGAGAATCCAAACGTTAATGTATTAAAATATATGGCTTATTTGAATATATATATATATATATATATATATATATATATATATATATATATATATATATATATATATTAATATATATATATATATTAATATATATATATATATATATATATATATATATATATATTAATATATATATATATATATTATATATATATATATATATATATATATATATATATATATATATATATATATATATATATATATATATATATATATATATATATATATATGAACATAACTGGAGGAGGTTGATCGAGAGTTTGATATAACGGACTATGAAAAAAAATTTGCAAAACGTTTTTAAAATAAACCTATATTGTTGGTAAGAGTCAAGATAGGAAAGCATTGTTTAACAAAGTCTTTTATAAAAGTAAAAAAAAATGGGGAGGTTGAAACTTTTAGGATGTATGTTTGTGGAGTAAGTAAGGGGTAGGAAGTTTGTGTGATTAGATATGAGGGGATATGTGGAAGTATTTCAAAAGGATTAACCTGAATGCTTTTAGTTATTTGATCAAGCTCTACAGAATAAAAACAGGTGTTATTAGATAGTAGAGCAGCACTCAGTAGAGAGTATGCCGTCGCCACGCCTATCAGTCTTATTTAGTTAACTCCACTGCGTACTTGTATTTCGATTTAGTTTCTTCAAAATTAGAAGGATTTTTCCTCGGGTAATAACCATGTTCACCAAGTTTCATTGGAATTGGTTCTGTAGTTTGTGCATAATGTTGTTCACAAACAAATAATAACCTAACAAAATATTTGCCATTTACCCAACATTGCTGCTATTTTAAAAGTAACGCTGCCTACTTGTATTTTGATGTACTTTATCCAAAAAAGTTGCTCACATGCAAACAAAGAGACATTCTATGCCAGTCTATACCCGGAAATTTTCTTAGTTCGTCAATCAATCGTCTTCTTTTCCTTCCCTTGCTTCGATTGCAATCTCTATGGACCAATTCTGTTATCCTTGTACATTTATTATCTGTCCTTTTTATTATATTTCTTGCCCATGTCTCTTATTGCTACGTTTGCTACGGGCTCAGGTGTTTCATTATTTTTACTGGAGTGTCATGAATATATAGCATTTTATAGAAATCCTCTGCAGTTTTCATCACTCTGTCGATAATGTTTCTATTGTCATCGTTTAAAGCAAAAATCTATTGGCAATCTGTTCCTAGTCATCTTTTCATCTGTTCAATTCTTCTTCAAATCTAAAGTGTTTTCTCAATTTTTCTCTGATTGTGTTTACAAAAGTATTGAAGAAATCTTGCCCTAAGCCCTTTTACATTTCATCTGGCGGGACTTGTGAGCTATAGTCTTGAAGCAGACACCGTCCCAGAAATCCCCAACCTAGTATTTGGCACACAGCCATGTGTATACGCGCTTGTGAGTTCACCCTCTTGAGTGCACAAAAGATCTATATATACGCCGCATGAAAATATCTATACTCAAATACTTGTTTTGTATTTATAAAAATTTTCATTTATACGACACGATAACTGTTCTTTCACCCAGAGATAAACACCGAACCGTCTGGTAATAGCTTTGGGGATATGGAATTGACTATCGCGTTCCCCGATGAAGGCAATGCTAAGTAATTCCGCTTCCTTTAATCCCAATGGAATCCTCTTCACCGCAACTGCTGCAGAAATGAATGAATATTTCTTCTTTTTTTTATTTCTTATTTCTGTGGGGTTCTAGTTGGAACTCATTCCCTTAACAAATGTGTTTTTTTTTTTTTTTTTTTTTTCGTTTCCTTATTATAATTCCTCTTTAGGAAGTACTGTATTCTGAAAATTAATCAGGGATTGAGAAAATGATCATAGGGGTAAAAGTCCTTCTTACATTTTTCCTCGAAGGCTTTCTTGCTTTGAATGAAAATCTTACTAAGTGAAAATGGTTATCTTGTCATCTGTAATTT
>NC_090730.1:118430177-118442677 GCF_036898095.1 Palaemon carinicauda | reverse complement strand
TATATATATATATATATATATATATATATATATATACACATATATATAATATATATATTAATATATATATATATATATATATATATATATATATATATATATATATATATATATATATATAACCGCATGAGTTCGATCCCGATATTAGGTAGAAATTTATTTCTATTGAATAGTAGGCCTACAGTGTTGATTTTCATTATATATATAGATATATATATATATATATATATATATATATATATATATATATATATATATGTGTGTGTGTATGTATATACATATACATTATATATATACATATATGTGTATGTTGGTGTGTGTGTGTGTGTGTGTGTTCTCGGCAATCGAATAATCTTCCATGTTCGATATTTTTTTCAATTTGACTGGGGGTTGGAATATCAAGGTTGTAATTCTTTTAGGATTTTATTTATTTCAGACTTTAAGGACCTGGGCGTTCCATCCGTAGCAAAAGATTGGAAAGAAATTTATCAAATGCATATATTAAATAGAAATTTATGTTTAAAAGGGTTTAAAAGAAAAAAAAATTATGTTAGGGATTAAATCAGTGAAGAAACTGATGCGCTAGGCTTAAAAGTTGCCACAGTCGATGACAAGACAGATTAAGGGCCTCTTTTGAGCTCAGTAGCATAGTTTTACATCAGAGGTTTCTGTAGAATGTCCGGAAATATTAGCATTCAAGCAGTCTTGTCGCGCTCTGCAACCTTATATATGTAAATTAAAAAAGAAAATAAAGGTACAAGAATGAGGTGCGAGCAAGGGACTGCATGATATCTGCTTTGTTTAGGGAGAGAGAGCTTGACGTTCTCATGATGTTTAAGACCAAAAGTAAGGGTGATACAGAAGGAAAACTAATGATTGTGTTTGAGAAAGATGAACGTTTACAACTACCTATTACCAATTATACTCCAGCTTAAGCCACCGCTGACTATATTTTTATCTGTTTTAAATAAATATTGAATACCTATTCATTTCACCGTGGCATTGACCAAGGACGTATGAAAAGTTGTAATTCAGATTTTTTTGCGGCAGGATTTGAACGGAATAAGTATGAAAGATTTTGTATTTCAGTGTTTGAATCTGAACTTTATTTTTTTTCTTTTTGCTTGTTAGGTAAAATGAAAAGGCATCTAAAAGAGAACCTGATGCTATTTTGGGCAGATATGGGGGTCCTGAAATGAAGGATAATGGATAGTCTTGAGAAAATAATTTTAAAAAGTCACTTGTTTCTTTAGATACACGGATTTCGAAGAAAAAAATACCTAAAAAATACCTATATAAGAAAACATCTGTTAGAATCTTAACCTTCTGATGCTTAAAGACCCCCAATGGATTGCCTAATATGTTCCCAGAGCGCCCTTCACTTGACTGTCGAAATAAATATCACCAATCCTATTATTTGCCAGTACATCTAGAATATTTCAATAACTTGAATTTACTGTACTTTACATACGGATAGCTAGGAATAGAACATGAAATAAAATCATAAGTATTGATACCTTTATCATATTTGTTTACTGAAAGCAATATAAAAAGATGACGAGTGACAATGATGCAAACATTTACAACTAGTTTACAATATGACTTTAATTATCTTGTTTCAGATTATAAATCAACAATTTTATTTCTTACAGTTCAGTTTTATTACAGTTTTATTAATGAAAAGTGGACGGAAGAGGAGGTTGATTGGTGCAATGCAGAGAGGTGTTTTTAATTATAATTTAGTTATTACAAATGATATGGTATATTGAAGAGTAAGTTAAGAAGAAAGAGTCAAACGCAGCGGTAAAGGTATAAAAACTTTTGAGTATATAGAAAATCAATATAGCTTTAATCAATAGAATTAGACGTTTATGATGATAAGTTTGTAAAGTTTCTTTATCAATCATAGTGCTAACAGGTAGTGTGTGAGGTTTTAAGGAGAGTGGGGAGAGCATAAAAAGTAATGAGTGGAAGTATGAAACAGAAGATCGATTGATGAGAAACAGAATATCTGAGAATTGGTTGGAAGAGAGAGGAAGAGTTCATGGATAAGAAAATGGAAATGGAGAAATGTTCTCTCAAGTGAGGGCCATGAGGGATTAATGAATGTGGAGGAGACAATATAGAAAGAACAGAATGATGAACACACGAAAAAACATCTAAAATCACTTAGATCACAATTCAAAATCAAAATCTATAGCACTTATAGCGATTAGAACAATCATTTTGGTGAGTCATGTCAAGTAACTTTGGTTTAAATATTTTGTCTGGACATACCAAGTATTTTACCCTAGAAAATACAAATATAGTATTATTATTATTATTATTATTATTATTATTATTATTATTATTATTATTATTACTGTCTAAGCTATAACCCAGTTGGAAGATAAGAATGCTATGACCCCAACGGCTCGAACAGAGAAAAATAGCCCAGTGAAGAAAAGAAACGAAGCAAAAAATTACAAGATATGTAATGAACAATGAAATGTTTTAAGAACAGCAGCAATATTGAATTAGATCTTTCATATATATATATATATATATATATATATATATATATATATATATATATATATATATATATATATATATATATATATATATACACACACTACAAAAAAAGGAAGATAAGATAGAATAGTGTGTCCGAGTGTACCCTCAAGCAAGAGAACTCTAATTCAAGACAGTGGAAGACCATGGTACAGAGACTAAGACACTTCCCAAGATTAGAGAACAATGGTTTGAATTTACTGACCATAGCTAAAGAATCTTCTACCCTTACCAAAAGCAAAGTAGCCACTGAACCTTTCAGTGTGGAAGTTAACCCCTCGAGCGAAGAAGAAAGCTTTGGTAATCTCAGTGTTGTCGGGTGTATAGAACAGAGGAAAATATGGTAAGAATTGGCATGAACATTCAGTGCCAGAGTAGGAAAAGTCAAAAAGAGCCGTAACCAGAGAGAGGGATCCAATGTAGTACTGTCTGCCAAGTCAAAGGACCCAGTAACTCTCTAGCGGTAGTGTCTCAACGGGTGGCTGGTGCCCTGGCCAAACTGCTACCTACGAAATGTGTACAAAATAGAATATGTCTCCGTAATAGAGAGAAATTACAAAGGTATAGTGACTGAAGGAACAAAGACGTTGAAGACTGGAAGGTCACTGCAAGCTGAAGAAATGCTAAATTAGATGATGCAATATGATAGTGAAATAATAATTGAAAGATTTTTTAGGTATATTTAGTTAAAGGCGTGAGCCCAGAAGAATTAGTGAATGAAACAGTTGTTCTTTGTATAAAGGTAGAAAAGAAATTGTCAAAATTATAAGGGATAATATTACTTAGAATAACTGAGAAGGCTTTAGGTAGAATTTTGAAAGAAAAAAATAAAACAAACCATTGATATTAGTGTATATATACTGGTTGCTGTAAGGATTAAGTGTCTGTTGTGAAATACTTATGTTAAAAGGTGTTAGAAATTGTAGGTGGGAAGAGGGACCAGTGTAAAATTAAGTCTGAGGAGTAACGTGTATATTGTGACTTTGGCCATCCTCCAGTCACACACGTCACCCATGATTGGTTGGTTTGGGTGCATCACATTATGACCACAGCTTCCCTCCCAAGCAAAGCCTACCATGTGATAATGCTATTGACTGGATGATTAGTAAATTAGTGTCAAGAATCACGACAACATAGTTGACTTCTCTGGTAATGAAAATTGTCTTTCAACATTTCACTTAATTAAAGTGATGTGAAGAGCAGCTATATTTATGTTAGGTGGCGATGCTTGCATGATGTATAGATGAATGTTATATTTCAAAGCATATCATACCATTAAAACGTTCAACAAACATATCGTTCATCTTGAAGACTATTTTAAAGATGATCAGTACTTATCTGCAAGATCTAATGGTCTGAAGTGTCTTAATTAAAAAGCTGTTCCTTACAAATTTGTGAATGAAACCTCAAATCTTAAGGAACGACTGCACCCCGGAAAAAAAAAAAAGAGTCTGTCATATACAGAACGTATAGATGCACCTGTACGAGTGTATGATGAGCACTGTTATGCTAAACCACTGTTAGCTCTTGTTTAAAATGAATCAGAAAATTTTCCTTAAAAATTATTATCCTTTCAAACGATTTCTTTTGTTTTGTTTTTAAACCTGTTACGAAACTATTATACACATATACAGTCTATACATATATATATATATATATATATATATATATATATATATATATATATATATATATACATATATACATATAAATGTATATATACACACATATATGCATATATATATATATATATATATATATATATATATATATATATATATATATATTTATATATATATATATATATATATATATATATATATATATATATATATATATATATATATATATATATATATTGTAAGTGTACACACGCAAACGATATTCTCATAATCAGGATAGTCAAGATATAAGTTGCAAGTACAACAGTTTCAGAATCATATGACACACAACTATATTTAATTCTCTTTAGTGAGGCAGATTTGCACCGACTCGCACGGGTGCCTTTTTCGCTAGGAAAAGTTTCCTGGTCGGTGATTGGTTAGACAATATAATTCTAACCAATCAGATAGTAGGAGTTGGTGCAAATGCGCCTCATTAAAAAAAAATTGAGTATAGACCCTACAAGTATTTTTTTTTTTTTAAACAGTATTTCAGAGAATGCGGAAATGGTGAAGAACACGAGTTAAAAATGACAAGAAGGTTTTTTTTTTTCTTTACACTTCATATATCTTAGATAAATAGTCACTACACAAAAGAAACCCCTTCAAAAAAAACTGCGTTTCAGATAACAGCATGGTGGATAGATTGCTGATGACGATGACGTTACTGTTGACAAAGATAATATTAATCACAAAATTAAAGGTGTCATTTCCTTCAACCATTTCGGTACACGAGCGTGACAAAAGTGCTCAGTCTCAGGACTTTTGGCTAGGATGGGGTGGGGGAGGGGGTGGGGTGGGGCGAGGGTGGCGAATTTTACACACACGCATATAATATCCTCCAGTGCCGCAGTAAGGCCGACCTATAATAGAAACGAACTTTTAGTTTATTGCAATATGCAGAAAAAATGAGTATGTTTTCATGATGAAATCAATATATTTTTGCAATGTTTAAAAGTATTAAAATACGAAAAGCTTCAAAATTATGTGAAAAGCATAAAATATATCTTTAAAATACTTAAACTTACATCAGAGGGGAAAATAAATATCTATAAGAAACATGAATAAGACCTACATGTATGGTAAGGAATAAATTGAGCAATTGTCAGTAAATTTTTATTTCTATGTAACTTAATTTAAAATAAACCTTTTATTTTATATCAAAATGCTCTTATTTTTTCATAATTTTGTATACCATGTGAAAATAGAAAGTTTCCTTTTAAATTGTATGTTGAACATTACAATTGCAATTATTTGCAAATAAACAAACGTGCATAATAAAAATGATCTATGCATGCATAAAATTAAGGGTAAAAACGGTCATCAAGCGGTATTGCGGGGAGGATATCTATGCTGCCACTTTGTGTAATAAATAAGCAATGAATACCGCTACGAAAAACTAAAGAGTAATGGAAAGCGGAATGAATTTATTATTTAATTCATCAGTAAAACATATGGGTTTTGACATCAAGAGATTGAGCTGTTTTAGAACAAAGGTAGACAATACATTTTTATCGTTATACAACTAAATTAACGATAATTTTTTAGCAAAATATTCATATTTTTTCCATATTTTTTATACTATGTGAAAATTCAAAGAATGCCCATTCAACTGACAATTCAAATTAGTTGCAAATGTTCATACACACGAGAATACTATCTATATCAGTGGTTCTTAGACATTTTTGCCTTGCATAGGTCCCACGCCCCCCCCCCACCCCACCCCCCTTGAAATTTTTGCCAAAATAGAAAGTACAGTATGTATGTATTGTTTTTATAAACAATATGTTGCGTTTTGTATGCTAATATACTTCATTGGTTATGTGAGTATAAGGATGGATGATATAATTTTATTTCATTGCTGTTGATTTTTTATAGGAATGCATTGTACTATATTTCAATAAAATAAATATTGTTCATATGATGAAACAAAATTTTATCATAATCTTTTTTTCAAACTATTATAGCATTATGCAGATTACAGTTATTACATTGATAGAATATATTGGAAAAATACTAATTACTGCAAAAATAAACATAATTTTTACTCTTAATACAATCATTCATGGATCATGACCACATCAAAAAATATTACACATCCTCCCTAGTAATTGATTTATCCATATTTATGTAGTATCGTAAAACAAAAGACATCATAATTAATACATTTTCATTTTCATTGTTACTATTTTAACTACTTGCGCCCCCCTTGAAAGCTCCTGGTGCCCCCTAGGTGGCAATACACAACGCTAGAAATAATAAAGATGGCAATGGAAACCTGAAGAAATTTCCTATGTGATAAAATCAAATAACAGATAGGTCAGCTCTAGGTCAAAGTGTTTGACCTACCTATATATATATATATATATATATATATATATATATATATATATATATATATATATATATATATATATATATGTAAATATATACATGTATGTATATATATATATATATATATATATATATATATATATATATATATATATATTTATATATATATATACATATGTATATATACAGTACATATATATATATATGTATATTATACAGTATATATATATATATATATGTGTGTGTTTATATATACACATATATAAGTATATATATATATATATATATATATATATATATATATATATATATATATATGTGTGTGTGTGTGTGTGTGTGTATATATATATATATATATATATATATATATATATATATATATATATATATGAGAGAGAGTATATACACTATTCGCGCTAGTTATAAGGGCTTCTAGTGACTCATAAATAATTCTTTAATATATTTCTATATATTCTTATACAAAAATTTAAACTAAATATGTAAGGACATTGAAACGAATTACACATTGCCGCTAACTTCGCCTCCACCAAATGGAAATAGAATTAATGTTATTGCTCAGTGCTAAAGAACACATGATTGGAATCCGTAATTGCTTAAAGAATAACGACCAGTACATCTAACTTCCTGTTTCATTGATTTAATGTAATCTAATTTTTTACCTCACGGCTTTTTTCTCTCTTCCCTCATTCCTTCTAACTTATATTTACTACGTTCTCTCTCTCTCTCTCTCTCTCTCTCTCTCTCTCTCTCTCTCTCTCTCTCTCTCTCTCTCTCTCTCTCTCTCTCTCTCTCTCTCTCTCATATCTTTTTACTTATAACTCTTTTCAGCACCCCGAAAGAAATTAGGTAGGAAATGAATTATGTCACATGTTATTTTCCTTTTCTACTGCAAGAGTTGCTGAAAAATTTGCCACTACTTGTTTTATATATATATATATATATATATATATATATATATATATATATATATATATATATATATATATATATATATATATATATATATATATATATATACTCACCTAAGCATTTACTGCGAGCAGTTTTTATACATTGCATGTATCTTCGTAGTATTCGATAGCTATGAAAATTACCATGAAAATTTTCGGTTCGAGAGCTCAAATCTGTAACACGAGCATCAAATATTGCACACCTAGAGTAAATAAATATACAATATATTCACCAAATATGAAAAATTACTTCGTATCAAAATAGTGATACCCGAAAAAATGAATTACAATTAACAGAGAAATGCTGGCAAATTAGTAATGCATTGTTTTATCTATATACGTTGAAAGAGTGTGACTCAAGGGCTGATGATCCGATCGATAGATGATTGCTAGATATATTGTATGTATTTATCTATTCATTTAGTTTTTCAGACATTAATTTTGTTTAATCATTAACAAAAAAAAATTATAATTATGTTCAGACAATTTAGATTTTATAAAAACAAAAAAAATTATCATAATTTTCGAAATGCAAAAATAAAAGATTTTAAAACACAACAGCCTCATCTGCATTACAATATGTTTTGCCATATTAGAGGATATGAGAATATCAACTTGAAATTTTAACAATTAATATATTTTGCTAATAGCTACAGACCATCTTTTATCATTTATGGATCTTGCTTTAATCAAAATTCCCTCCAACTGGGATTGAGTTACTTTTTTTTTCCAAATAAAGATTTATCATCAAATTTGTCGTTAACTGTTTTTCAGCATGATAGGTTTCAGCACATTTCTTGCTTTACTTGTCTTGATAATTTATCCTTTTATATCTAGTTCATTTCCTGATAAGGAATTCATTGTAGTGATATGTAGCCTAAACATTCCCAAACTTCTATCTTTCCAGAATAAATTTTGATGTTAACTTTACTGCTTAATTATCAACTGTTCTTCACAGATTTCCTATAAACAAAAATTCAAAAAATATGAATTTTCACCCAAATTATACATCTTACTTGTATTTTATCTTTTATCTTTAAATGACATGTATAAGTAGTCATAATATATACAATTTACTATATATATGTATATGTATATGTATATATATATATATATATATATATGTGTGTGTGTGTGTGTCTATATGTATATTTATATATACATACATAAATATATATATATATATATGTGTGTGTGTGTGTATATATATATACTGTACATATGCGTGTGTGTTTATTTGTGTATGTGTATCAACAATATATATGCATATATATGATAACATATGAGAGAGAGAGAGAGAGAGAGAGAGAGAGAGAGAGAGAGAGAGAGAGAGAGAGAGAGAGAGAGAGAGATAGTCTGTGAACCAGGCTATTTTCGGATAACTGCATCGAAATGATTAAATCAGAAGATAATACCACAAGATATCTTTCGTTTGAAAAGTAAAATTCTATTATTGCCTCTTTTTTTTTTTAAAGAAACTGCCTCTCTGATGGATTGGCTTCTCAAGACATGGAATCCCTATTGGTATGAAATCAGGAGATAATTTTCTAAATAAATGTTTCATTATTTATCATTTCGAGGTAAGTCAATCGAAAAAATGCTACCACGTACATATTTAGATTTAATTTGCAGAATTTATATCCATTCTTTTGTTAAATACTGTGACCTATGATTTTACGGAAGCATATATATATATATATATATATATATATATATATATATATATATATATATATATATATATATATATATATATAGTAAATGAATATACCCTGAAAAATACTTATGAATTTGTAGAGTTGATAAATTCTGTTATGTGCAGCTTCGACATAGAAAATTTGTTCATAAACATTCCTTTAAGAAAAACATTGGAGACAATTCTTGAACCACTTTTGGCTAACCCAGAGGACATTTTCGAAGGTTTCGATAAAAAACAATATACAACACTATTAGAACTAGCTACCATTACATCCACATTCATGTTTAATGACAAGCTATATGAACAGGTAAATGGAGTAGCAATGGGATCGCCGTGTGGACCAACCTTGGCATATATATTTCTATGTTATTGCGAAGGGAAATGGCTGTGTGATTGTCCTGTGGAATTTAAGCCTTTTTTGTATCGTCGATATGTAGATGATACATTTTTACTTTTCAAAAATTTAGATCACGTAAGCCAGTTTTTAGATTATTTAAATACAAAGCATCGTAATATAAAATTTACGAAAGAAAATGAACAGGATGATACTTTGCCTTTTCTCGATGTCTTGGTCTCTCGGAAACATAATACCTTTGAAACTTCAGTATTTCGAAAAAAAAAAAAAAAAAAAAAAAAAAAAAAAAACACTTTTACAGGACTAATCACTGATTTTTCAAGTTCGGAACCAAAAATCTACAAAATTAATTCGATAAAAACACTGTTATATAGATGTTATCATGTATGTTCAACTTATCTGGGGTTTCATGAGGAAGAAAATTTTCTAAAATAATCATTTCTTAACAATGCGTTCCCTCTGAACCTCTATTACAATCAAGTCAAGAAGTTTTTACGTAAAATTTAGAGTCAAGGTTTAGCAATTCAAACGGTCAGTAAGAAAAAGTTATGTCTCCTTTCCGTACTATGGTTATGTTTCGGAGAGACTAAGAACAGAGGTTATGAGTGCTGTGGGGAAGTGTTATCCCCACATAGATTTAAAACTAATTTTTACTAACAAGATCTCAGTTGGCTCACTTTTTTAATATAAAGGGAGTCTACCTACTCCCTTGTGTTCCGGTGTCATATACACTTTTCAATGAGCGCTCTGTTATGCGTGCTACACTGGAAGCACATCTAGAGAGCTTCAGTGAAGGATTTCGGACCATATGGGGAGATCGGTAGGAACCAATATACCTTTAAATAGGAAACCAATTTCAGCTATTTATGACCACGCATTTAAATCTGGTCATGCCATTTCTTAAGAAAATTTCGAAATTACAGAGACATATTAGCGTCAGCCAACTGAAAATCTTGGAGTCTTCATTCATTTTTAAGACAAAACCCAGCTTGAATGAGGGCTTACCTGTTCAGTTGCCGGTGACCCATTGATCCGTTTGGTCTGTGGGTTGCTGCTCTGGGTGGGTAGTCATCGTATCCTGCGGGTGACTAGGTATATTAGTTATCGAGTCTTTTATATAGTTATATGTGTAATAAGTCTTTTATATAGTTATATGTGTAATAAGTCTTTCATATTTTTTTATGATCCTTAATTAGTTTGATTTTAGAGCTAGTACGGCAATTCTTGGAAGAACATCTTCCTAACGGTGTACTAATATATATATATATATATATATATATATATATATATATATATATATATATATATATATATATATGCTTACATATATATATATATATATAGATAGATAGATAGATAGATAGACAGATAGATAGATATTCTTACGAAGCTGGTCTAGTTTAGAGTAAATACTGCAGTTTATTAATGAGTATATTTACATTTTATTTGTGCATTAAAGAGATGAATAGCCAGCTATTCAAATGAGCTCCTCTCATGTAGACGTAGGTTTGTTATGTAAATTACATAAGACTTTCATCGTTAATTTCATTGAATTCCTTATTCAAGTTAGTATATGTAAATTTACGTTATTTTTAAGAATTAACTTTTTATTTCACATATTTTTGTTACGAAGTCTTATGTAATATGCTTGAGAGTGTTATGTTATCATACACGATAGGAACGAGGGCTTATGTAATGTTCTTTTATATTTTTATGAGGTATTGCGTCATGCTTGTGAGAGAATACGCAGTGTACCACATACTTGGAATTTTTGCGAAGAGCCTTTTTTTGCAATTCGGGGACAAAGGGTGGGCAGAGCTAGCTTGGTGAGTCATCTCACAGGTGCGTTGGTATGTATCTGAGAGTTGCCTGAAAACTCCTGTTTCACCTCTTGACATTTATCTTTTATAAAGTCAAGTAATTTTATGATTTCAGATCGTAACATTTTTGTCCTTATCTAAGTTTTATTCAGACTTAATATTTTCGAGTGATTTATTTTATTATGTAAATTCTTTCAAAGTGTTGTAATTCATATATAATATATTTATTTTTATAAAGAGTGTATTATTCCAATCACCATTGTTTAGAATCATATTCGCTCGTATACTGTTAAGAACCACAGTAAGTTTTAAATAAATCTTAAGAGTAATTACCCAGTTTAGTTGTGAGTGTACTTAAGTGACCTTTGGATATTCAGTGTTTGATATATTGCTGTCTAGGAGTTATTTAACTGTCTCAGAATTCGTGTAATATTATTTTAATGTGTAACAGTTTTAATGTAAAAGCAAACAAGTGAGTTTGGAATTCGAGAGGTTGATTAACTTGCCAGTCGTATTATATATAACATTATATGCTTGGTTCCCAGTCACGAGCCATAGTATAATTTATTCTTAGTGCCCAGACCAGGGAGCCATAACAGTGTGTGTGTGTATATATATATATATATATATATATATATATATATATATATATATACACACACACACATATAAATATATATATATATATATATATATATATATATATATATATATATATATATATATATATATATATACATATATATATATGTACATAGTACAGTATAATTTATTCTTAGTGTCCAGACCAGGAAGCCATAATCGTATAATATATATATATATATATATATATATATATATATATATATATATATATATATATTTAGCCCTGTTGTATACAATCAAGTAGCGACATGGAAGCTACCCAACAATATTTTTTTCATATGCTCTCATTCGGAATGAAACTAAATCAAAGGTCGTAATACTATAAATGAAAATCTACCATCTAAGCCTTCTAAGGGCACGTTCCTGAGGAGGTCTGTGAATTTCCTTCGTTTAATGTGGTGATCTTTGCACTCTGCAACTTCAGGTAGGATATTTCCACAGAAAAAAATGCAGGTTTCCTGC
>NC_090730.1:118421899-118424677 GCF_036898095.1 Palaemon carinicauda | reverse complement strand
AGTTTAAAACACTGTCTATTGTAGATTTTCCGGCAGAGTCTACGTTACTCTCAATTTTCTTCACGTTCCCGAATTTCATTTAACACTTCTTCGATTGGCTCCTCTAATTTTTGAACTTCACATAATTGAATGTCCATTCCCTTGCCGATATCTGCCTGATCAGTGTGGATTGCTGCTTCAACCGTCCTAATAATGAGTCCTTCGTCAAGTGATGCAGGAGTTTCAAGAAGCTTTTCAGTTGTTTCCTCATCTCGTCTTTCCTTGTCCGTTTCCACTTCGTCTATTTGTCCATTATCAGTCCTGGTCTCAGTGGACGTTCTCATGCTTCCATGACTTAAGTCTGATTTAACGTTTCTTATGTCAGTTCCTTTTCTCTCTTTCTCTTTCACTCGCCGAATTGGCTCCATTCTAAGCTCTTCTCCTCTTCCCCTCTTCCATTATTGTTAACACTGGATATATTCTTTTCATTCCGCAGTATTTCAGGGCAATGTCCCTCATTAAAAATGTAATTCATCTCTCTCATGTTTAAAATACAGTCCTTCACTAGTTTACCTTCTTTCCCTCATTTGTAACATTCTCTGTTCTATCTACTAGTCTAAATTGTAGGTTATATTGTAGCCACCAATATACCTTGATAAAGGGAGGTTTTCTTTTACTCTCATCTTTGTCTTGCGACTGCCATTGAATAAACTTTCAGAGGGCCCAACTGCAAATTACTTACACCTTGGGTGCTTTACCTTGTCATACCTATTCGATATATCTATTATCACTTATCATCCATCTTGAAAGGTGCGTTCCTTATTAATACTTATGAACGTGTGGACCTAAATTTATAACATTCACCGAGTCGTATCATTTATCTTTATAACTTTACCCTCAAAATCATTTAAAACATTGGTAAATATATCTGCTGAGATTAATTTTTTAAAAAAAATTATTTTGATTTATATTCAGAACAACTTTTACGTCACTAATTCTCAATTTAATATCATTAAACAATCAATTAACAATTAATTACCAACCAGTTCCGTAGTTATATAAGACACAGTAAAATCCAGGCCTAAGGAGCGTTTTCTATTGACAGCATCTTGTGAATTATAAGCTATCTTAATAAAATCTTTTATTCACGGGTTAAATGCCAGTTATGTTCTGTCGGGGAAAGGAGGAAGGGAAGGAGGGAGAAGCACAACGGGCCCCTAACTCCCAGGGCAAGTCGCCTCAGGGCATACTCGTTCACCGGCCAAGACTCTTGATTACTATAAGTGTGTAATTGTGCATCAATTCACCTGTATTGTAATGGCGGCTTGAGGCATAAAACACCGAAATACTCAACAATAATTTCACATTAATTTTACACACTGCTGGAACAGTTGATAGACGAGAACAAAACCCTAGGATAATCTCAAAGTTGGGAAACACAAGAGCACTCGAAAACACGACTCCTTTCTATCCCCGACCTTTTTGACACTCAAATATTCCTGTTAACTATATTAAAGTATTCACAAAGGTCCTGGTACATGAAGTTTTAAGTTTCTTAAAACGAAAAACTGATCCTTTACGATGAACACTTTCTTTTTAATATTGTGAAAGTAATTAAGTTATTTAAACTTCCCGTAACTAATAATCTATTCTCTTTCATTGGTGATTTTTACAAAAAGAATTCGGCTGTAGTATCGGCAGCTTTTTGTCCACACTTGTACTCTATCTGTATGAAATACTTTGAAAATTAAATATTAACTATACTAAACAATTGAACATGTTTTGACAGGGCTATGTTGATGACATGAGAGAGAGAGAGAGAGAGAGAGAGAGAGAGAGAGAGAGAGAGAGAGAGAGAGAGAGAGAGAGGAAGACTATTGATTGACGAATTAGGCAAATTTGCGTGTACAGCAAAGACCATATACAGAGAGGATTTGAAGGACAAATCTGTGGCCGTTATCCTGCAGTGGACAAGTTACGGCTGATGATAATATATATATATATATATATTATATATATATATATATATATATATATATATATATATATATATATATATATATATCATCGGCCCTAACTAGTCCACTGCAGAACAAAGGCCTCAGGTGTGTCCTTCAAATTTCATCTGATTACAGTCTTTTTATGCAAGACTATACCCAAAAATCATGGGCAGTGCCATAGCCTCTGAACTATGCTCTTCCACTGTCTTGGGGTAAAGTTCTCTTGCTCGTTGAGATACTACCACTAGAGAGTTACGGGGGTCTTTTAACTTGCCAGACAGTACTACATTGGATCCCTCTCTCTGGTTACGGTTAATTTGCCCTTTGCCTACACATGCACACAGCGAATAGTCTGGCCTATTCTTTACATATTCTCCTCAATTCTCATACACCTGACAACACTGAAATTACCAAACAATTCTTCTTCACCCAAGGGGTTAACTACTGCCATGTAATTGTTCAGTGGGTACTTTCCTCTTGGTAGGGGTAGAATAGACTCTTTAGCTATGGTCAGCAGCTCTTCTAGGAGAAGGAGACTCAAAAATAAAACCATTGTTCTCTAGTTATGGGTAGTGCCATAGCCTCTGTATCATGGTCTTCCACTGACTGGGTTAGAGTTCTCTTGCTAGAGGATACACTCGGGCACACTGTTCTGTCTTGTTTCTCTTCCTCGTTTTGTTAAAGTTTTTAAAGTTTATATAGGAAATAATAATTCTAATGTTACTCTCTTAACCTTTTTTTTCTTGTTTCCTTTCCTCATTGGCCATTTTCCCTGTTGGAGCCCCTGGGCTTATAGAAT
>NC_090730.1:118401899-118416899 GCF_036898095.1 Palaemon carinicauda | reverse complement strand
GGAGTCGAAGAACAAGGACCTTCAACAATTATTTGCACGAAAAGTAATGCCCTTGGTTTGGTTAACAAGAGAAAAAGGGTGAGTGAAAGTGAACTTTTATTGCAAAATAGCGATGACTCTTTAGATGAGGATAAAGAAGATCCGGCGAGCCTGAATAATGTTACTGGAAGGAAGCGATTGTATTTTCCACGTTCACTTGAGATTAATTATAATAACAAACTGCAGTGGACACTTAAACTATACAAGAATCACCCTGAGTTTGAAGTGTTGTTCAAGGAAGGTAAATAAAGAGAATTCGTAACTGTTAAAGATGAGAAGGCTGTGAAGTATTTAACTACTGCTGGGTTTGATGGGATTGTTTTGGAAAAACCTAAGGAGGAAGGAAAATTAACCAAAATTATTATTTTTGGCATTCCATTGTGCTTGGATCTTGAACTTATATTACATGATGAGCGAACTGTGTGCGCTAAGCGTAGAGAAGTTAAGCAAGGGGGTGAGGTGTGTCCTAAACCTCAGGCGATAGCGCTAATTAGAAGTGAAGTTCCAGATAAGATTTTTGTTTCTTGTATTGGCTATAGAAGGGTATCGGTGTTTAACGAGCCTCCGACCATGTGCTATAAATGTAGTAAGTGGGGGCATTTAGCATATAAGTGTCAAAATTATTTCAGGTGTGGGTTCTGCAGCAAGCCCCATGACTCAAATGAATGTCTGCAGAAAATTAGGGATAAAGTTCAGATTATTCCTAAGTGTTGCAATTGTGGAGAAGAGCAAAACGCAAATTCATGGTTATGCAAGAGAAAACCATCATTTGGAGTAGCAAAGGTATTAAGCTCTTCACCGAAGATACCTGAGAATTGTTTAGACTCAAATAGTCCAGCAGCTCCAGTTGTTAATGTATGGGAACGCAGGAGTAAAGAACATAATGATGCAATAAGCGATCTTCGATTAGAAGTAAATGAACTTAAGAAGATAATTTTAACAATGCAAGGTCAGATCTTTAAGATCAGCAAGGTGAAAGGTATATTCTCCGAGATTGACCAGGGTATGAGAAGTACACCTAAAGATAATCGCCGCTTGGGTTACAGTGAGGTTGAGGTCCACGCTGCTGATGTAGTTATTGACAGGAAACACATTTCAAAGGATGATTGTCAAGCAGGGAAAGAGGATTCATACAGAAATCAGGTTCATAATGTGGCCTTATTGCTGGATGCAGTTTTGAAATATATGGAAGAGCCAAATGATGAGCTTTGGATTAACGTTATTACGAAAGCAAAATCTTTTAGGGAACAAATAAATATAAGTCGTAATGGATGTTTCTAGACTTAAATGTTTATCATGGAATATAAATAGTCTAAGTAAAAGGGCAACTGATATTCATGCACACGTTTTGTCTTGCAATCCTGATGTAGTTGCTTTGCAGGAAGTAGGGGTAAATGGTGCTGGCTTTCAGTTGTCCGGATATCAAAGATTTGAATTACCTGCAAGCCTAGAGAACAACACCAGAGGGTTAACCACTTTTATTAAGGACAGCATTCCTGCTATTTTATGCGAGTCTGTTATGATTAATGGCACAGAGTTTGTTTCCTTGAAATTGTATGTTAATGATTGTTATATATATATATATTATTAATGTGTATGTTCATAGTGATATGCTGAATATTGAAAGTTTTCCTGCATGTATTTTTGAAGAAAAGTGTTTACTACTCAGTGATCTTAATGCTCGGCATAAAAATTTTGAAAAATAATAGGGGTTCAAATAAAAATGGGTTTGTCATGAACAGTATGGTTAATTCTTTTGATCACATTTGTGTTTTGGGGAATAAAGACCCCACTCATGTGAGAGGTGGGAGAATTGACTACGCCCTGCTATTTAATATGTCTGAGTATAAAGCTTTGGCTTCAGTTGTTGCCACCTAAGTAAGTGACCATTTTGCATTAGAGGTGAGTCTAGATATACAAAAGACAACATACAGTCACAAACGGAAAAGATAAAGTATCAAGAATGATGAGAAGGTTATATTTATGACTAAGGTTGCCGAGTGGTATAAGGACTATAAATATGTGAATGGACATGGAAATGATGAGAATGTGTTTTTGGACGATTTGCTTAAAGTAATAGACTCTATATTGCACGAGAAGGCGAACAAGGAGAACTGTCCCATCATAAATTCTAAAAAAGCAAAGTATTCTGATGACAAAATAATAAAGGGTTGGAACAATCTTTTAAGGAAAGCACAAAAGAAAGTGGAATGTGGATCCTAATGATGTAAATAGTAGAGAGACGATGATACAAATTGCAGAAGGTACTTCTGAAATACGAAAAAAGTAAGAGGAAAATACTGGGACCGGTTTTTAGAGGGGGTATCTTTTATGAAGTCCCTAAGTGGTGTATGGAATGCTGTAAATAAAGTAAGAGGGGTCAGAAGGAAAAATATTGCACATCATGACCCAAAAGGAGTGGCAAATGAGTTAATGAAGAAATGGTCAGCTGCCTCCAGCTTTGGTAATTTACCAAACAATGTTCAGGCTAGTTTACGTAACCGTCGTTCAAAGAGACGACAGTTAGTAAAAATGCAAATAGATATGGTGGATGAGACTAGTTTGCCCTTTACGAAAGATGAATTGTTGTTGGGAATTAAAAAAGGTGGGTCGCCTGCTCCTGGGGAAGATAGGGTAACATACGATATAATCAATTGTCTTATAATGATGAAAGATAGCCCACGACTGGATTTGATCAATCTTTGTTTTGAAAATGGCAATTTACCCATTAAAAGGAATCTGGCATTGCTTGTACCTGTACCTAAGAGTAATGGAGAATATCGACCTACATCATTAACATCTTGCATATGCAAATTAATGGAAAGAATTATTCTTAATAGATTACTATTTGTTATTGGTCATCAATTCTCTCAAAATCTATATGGTTTTATTAAAGGAAAATGTACAACAGATTGTGTTTTAAGAGTGCTGTGCAATAGCAGTGTAAAATGCAGGGCATTCATTGATCTCAAAGGAGCATTTGACAGGGCAAATAAAGATGTAATACTCGAAGAGCTTGTAAATAAGGGTATTAAGGGATCATTGCTAAGGTGGATTGAAAGCCACTTAAGCAAAAGAAGGGCTAAGGTTTGGATTCAAGGGCATGAATCTGAAGAAATGGATATGAAATTGGGTACGCCACAGGGGGGAGTATTAAGCCCAACTCTGTTTAATGTATTAATGGATCGTATTGCAAGGCATTCTTTTCCTAGTGGCACAGAGGTTGTAATTTACGCTGATGACAATGATCCAGTGCACAAATGAGTTAGTTTTGAAAGAAGCTTTAGCTGAACTACATAATTTATGCTTGCACATGGGATTAGTTGTTAATGAGAATAAAAGTAAAATTCAGTCACGTTCTCCAATTGAAAACGAGATATCATTTAATGGGTGGCAGCTGGAAAAGGTAAGAACTTATAAATATCTTGGCATATATATTGGCTTTCACAAAAGTATGGATGAAGTAAATTATGTTAAAAATATTTGTCTGGCAAGATTAAAACCTTTGCAGGTATTGGCTAACCGAGGCAATGGTGCCGGTATACCTGTATTGTGGATGATGTACATAAGCACAGTTCGTTCGGTTATTGATTATGCAGCCCCAGTGCTAATCTGCTATCCGGAGAGAGAATTAAAGAAGTTAGAAATACAAAATCAAGCAATGCGCCAAATACTAGGTTGTACCATGAGCACGCGCACAGAGATCATGAGAATGGAGTTGAACCTTCCAAGTATCCCTGAAAGAGTTCAAGAAATAGTCTGTGCAGCGGTTGTCCGAAGTATAAGGAGGGGTGAAGAGTTTTTAAAAGTGGCTATTGATATGATATCTGGTAACCGTAGAATCTCGAATAAACCTAATGTTCATTTGAGAAAACTATATAGAATATTGTTAAAATATGACGTCGTTAAATATTGTGTTCAATTGGAAAGAGTAATGTGTCCAAAACCATGGTTATGTTGTAGGTTAAATATATGTATAAGCAAGTTGAATTATAAAAAGAGCGAATGTATTAAATATGTGTTAAGACAATACTTTCTTAGTAAATTTAACATGTTACCCAAGTGTAATACCATTCATATATATTGTGATGGCTCTGTGAACGGTAATAAAGTTGGTTGTGGTGTGGTGGTTCGTGAATATTATGAAAATGATGTTAGTGTGGATGAAATGATGTCTAAGAGGATTGAAGATGAAACATCGTCTACGGTAGCAGAGTTACATGCTCTGCACGAGGGTCTCAAAATGGTAGTTAATAAAACAAAGGATATATTTGTATTCGTTGATTCCCAGAGTGCTTTGTTAGCCTTAAATAGCAAAACACCCACTAATAGCGAGGTGGTTGTTCTTTGTAAAGGGTTGGTTTGTCGGCTTCAGGAGAAAGGAATAACTGTAAAGTTCTATTGGGTTCCGTCTCATATTGGTATTTCATTAAATGAAGTTGCCGACAATCTGGCCAAGGAGGCCACAAGAAAGCCTGACATTGACATAGAAACCTCTATGAGCCTTAATAGAATAAAACGAGGAATGAGAATAAAACGAGACGTTTGGGGAAAAGAAAAGGCTTTAAAGATCTTGGAAGAGGGCAGCGTCAGTATGAGGCATTATTTGCTTGTTACTGAAAATACTAATGTTACATACGGCAAGGTCCTTTCTAAAGTTGATACTTTTGTTATGAGAATGAGGTTGGGGTATAATTATTGTTGGCAATATATTGATGGTGATGGTATACCCTGTAGATTGTGTGGTGAAGCATACTCGCATACTCTACATCATTATATGTTAGAATGTGATAAACTTAGGGAATTTAGAAATGTTTCTATTAATAGTGTTACTGAGCAAGTTTGCTTTGTCTTAAATAATATCACAAAAAAATTGTTAACAAGTTTCCTAGGTTTTACTGGAATAGATAAAGGAGCATTGTAATAAGTTTTGTTGGGGATGCATTAGCATGCTAATACATCCCATTTGATGTGTCTATATGTCAATAAACTTTTTTGAATTTGAATTAGAAGTATGTATATATATGTATATATATGCATATGTACGTATATATATATATATATATATATATATATATATATATATATATATATATATATATATATATATATATATATATAAATCAACAACAACAAATGCAGCCGTTTCTAGTTTACTGCAGGACTAATGCGTCAGACATGTCTTGGATTTGGCCATTTTCATCACCTCACTGACTACTACGGATTGGTGATGGAGGGAGACTTAGGTCTTGTCGCTCACAGCTAACCAAGCTAGTAAAGGTGGCCCTGACTAGAACAGCTTTATTGATCATGGTGATAATGAAATCCTATCACCCTTGTTAAGGGATATATCTATCTATCTATCTATCCATCTACCTATCTATATATGTGTGTATACTGTAAAAATATATGTATGTATGTGTGTATATACAGTATATACAGTATATATATATATATATATATATATATATATATATATATATATACATGTATGTGAATACACATACATGTATCTACAGTATATATATATATATATATATATATATATATATATATATATATATATATATATATATATATATACACACACAAAAGCTGCCGTCTAAATCACTATAAATAGCTACAAATTGCATTATTTTCTGCATTGGCCGAATGCTCTAAACATATATGGTTTCCCTCTTCATTGTATTAATTCAACCGTATTCTATATTCAAGCTTACTGTGAATTCATAACCGTCCTGTAAATAGCTGTTTATGATTCAAAACATGACCCAATGTCATTTTCATCCATTTTACTTCAATATTCCTCAAACATTTAATAAAGCACTAATATTTTTCTTATATTTTATCTTTTAGTGGCTGGCTTTAAGTATTTATTTATCGATTATTGTTTATTTCCCCCATCATTTAAACAAGGAAGTTTGAGCTTCATCTATGCAATAAAGCAGAAATCACACTCTTCCTTTTAATGTCCTTGCCATCGATTAGTTTTGCAGCAAGGCCCTGTCAACAGCATTGAAACATCCCTTCCATGATGTTTGTGAATGGTCAAGTTTCGAATTTGGTATGACGTCACAGTTCCTTCCAAACCGTTTGCCAGTACGGAATTGCCAGTTAAGTGGTGATGTTCAGCCTTTGCATGGTAAACACATACATTTGCTATCCCCGAATTGTGAAAAAAATGTTAACTCTGATAAAAATACATACTCATTTTTGAAATTGTCATAATAATTTTATTTTATTTTGTATCGTACTGCTCTAAATAAACGCATATTCCTTAATTATCCTAGTTAGAATAGACATACTGTACATATAAAACTTTTGAATTGGAATATACTCTTGCACATTCATTTCTGACATTAGGGATATAAACCTGCATATCAAATGTAGATAACATATCAAATTAAGATATTTTTAACGACTAACAAGGTTATAGGCTAACACAACCATTCTTTAAGCCGAATAATGTTTATCCCCCTAATTTTGTTATGCATTTCATCTTTTGTATTACTATATATTCAGTTTTCATTATAAAAATCTTATATTAAAGTGAATCCACCTTGAATATTTATTATGATTAGCCATAGATGAGAATTTACAATGGAATAAACTATAATGCACATACATGTATTCATATATACATACATACATACGTGCGTACAAATATACTCAATTATCTAAGAGTGTAAGCTGTAGCTTGTTTAAAATTCTCAGTTGAACGAGGAGGGAAAGGGCATAGAAATATGCGAGACTATTCGAAATATTTTTGGCTAAAAAATTAAGAAGTACCAATAGAAGTCATTAAAAGATCTCATAAAAAAATGGTAGTTGTATGTCAATGAGTGGTTATTTCCTTAACCAACCTATTACCTGTATTTTAGAAGTGAAGACGTAGCTCGGCTACTTATCACTGCATCGAAATCTGAACGGTTTGAAAATTTAGTGAATACACTAAAATGTGGCATATTCAACATGGAACACGCAGGAAATACCAGTCTACATAGATTTGAGATAGTCTTTGGGTTTCTATTGAGTATGTGGATCATACTTGACAGTAAGTATAATTTTTCGTAGCTAAACTACACTTTATTGAATGTTTTTGTTAATATGGCCACCGACGTAATCAAGTACATCATTACAAATACCCTATCTCTGTATATATATATATATATATATATATATATATATATATATATATATATATACACACACATATATATATATATATATATATATATATATATATATATAGATTCAAACAAGATAGAAATGTCATTCAATATCGAATATGCTCTGCTTCGGGATCAAAGACCAAAGTGGAAATTCAATTCACAATAAAAATTTCAGGCCTTGCAAGTATTCTCACATATGCCGGTATGCAGAGTAGAAATCAAAGTGACAGTCAACACCATAACCATTTGGCTATAAAAAGCGATAAGAGTTTATTCTGACTAGGAAGTATATATTCCAGTCGAATTCAGATTTTTCCCTTGAAATAAAAATCAATCTATTTTTGCCATTATAGCTTATTGGTGGATTTGAAATTCTTGGCTGTTTTAGTATGACACAGCTTTTCATATTATGGGATATATATATATATATATATATATATATATATATATATATATATATATATATATATACCCATACATACACACATACATACGTAAATATATGTGTGTATATGTGTATATGTGTATATATATGTATATATATACATATATATAAATATATATATATATATATATTTATATATATGTATATATATATATATATACATATATATATACATATACATATATATATATATATATATATATATATATATATATATATATATATATATATATAGGTAGTAGGTTTGCCAGGGCACAAGCAGCCCGTTGAGATACGACCGCTAGAGTTATAGAGTCCTTTGACTGGCCAGACAGTATTACATTCGATCCCTCCCTCTAGTTACGGTTCATTTTCGCTTTGCCTACACACGCACACTAAATACTCTAGCCTATTCTTTACATATTCTCCTCTGTCATCATACACCTGAAAACAATGAGATTACCAAATAATTCCTCTTAACCCAAAAGGTTACTGCACTGTAACTGTTTAGTGGCCACTTTCCTCTTGGTAAGGGTAGAAGAGACTCCTTAGCTACGGTAATCAGCTCCTCTAGGAGAAGGACACTCCAAATCAAACCATTGTTCTCTAGTCTTGGGTAGTGCCATATCCTTTTGACCATGGTCTTCCACTCTTTTGGGTTAGATTTCTCTTCTATCTTAATTCTCTTCCTCTTGTTTTGTTATAGTTTTTATAGTTTATGTAGGAGATATTTACTTTAATGTTGTTGCTGTTCTTGAAATACTTTATTTTTCCTTGTTTCCTTTCCTCATTGGGCTATTTTCCCTGTTGTAGCCCCTGGCCTTATAGCATCCTGCTTTTCCAACTAGAGTTGTAGCTTAGCAATTAATAATAATAATAGTAATAATAATAATGATAATAATAATATATACCACTATATATATACAGTATATATATATACATATATATATATATATATATATATATATATATATATATATATATATATATATATCTCTATATCTATATATATTTATGTATATATATTTGTGTATATATATATATATACACACATATATATATATATATATATATATATATATATATATATATATATATATATATATATACACTGTATATATATATATATATATATATATATATATATATATATATATATAATCATCATCATCTATGCCTATGGACGCGTCGGTTAGATTTAGTCAGTCGTCTCTATTTTTAGGTTTTAAATCAATAATTCTCCATGCATCATCTCCTACTTCACGCTTCATAGTCTTCATCCATAAAGGCCTGGCTCTTCCAACTCTTCTAGGGACTTGTGGAGCCGAGTTAAAAGTTTAGTGAACTAGTTTCTCTCTTGGGGAGTGGGAAGAACATGCCCTAACCATCTCCATCTACCCCTCACCATGATCTCATCCACACAAGGCACTCGAGAAATCTCTCTCAGTTTCATTTCCAATCCTTTCCTGGAATTTAAAACTCCCAATATTCTTTAGACGGCTTTTTTCTCAAATCTACAAAATCTGTCAAATATTTCATTGTCATACCACGACTCTCATGTCCATACGGTAACACCGATCTCACTAAACTGATATTTAGTCTGATTCTTATATGTAATTTCAGGCTATTTAATTTCCAAATTTTACTTAACCTAGCCGTTGTCTGATTTGCTTTGTTCAATCTTCCATTAAAATCAAACTCTAAAGATCCTGTATCAGAGATCATAGTTCCTAAATATTCAAATGAATCCACCTCATTAATTCCTTCTCCTTCCAATGATATTTAATCTTCCATTGTATTCTACCAACCGTGTGTCACACAATAGTACATAGTAACGACTTTTTTTTTTTTTGTATATATCATGCTTTGTATCTTCGGTCTCCCCTCACACTGATAGGGACCTGAATAAACATGTCTGGTTTTCTCACCGTTAACTGTTAACAGAATTGGTTGTTGGTTGAACATGAAATTGCCTGTTATGTTTTTATGTCCTTTTTGCCTGGACTTT
This sequence comes from Palaemon carinicauda, assembly GCF_036898095.1. Lineage (NCBI taxonomy): Eukaryota > Metazoa > Arthropoda > Malacostraca > Decapoda > Palaemonidae > Palaemon > Palaemon carinicauda. Next base: position 118,407,256 of record NC_090730.1, on the reverse strand, counting down.
ATGTATATATAAACCGATGTTCTGTAATAAAGTTACTCAGATGCTTTCATCCTGCCTTCTTAGTCACAGCCTCTTTCGGCACGTCACATTGGTGACCCCGGAAGTCTACTCGCTCCTCCCGCAGTCCGCCCCACCCCACCCCCGTCATTGGTACTATGGCAGACTCCACGCAAGTTGGCGCCGCCCCATTGAAACTTTCGTCGTTCCCCAACGGAGAGGCGTTTGCTTGGTTTCCGCTCGCAGAAGGCCAGTTCCACATCAAGGGCGTGACTCGCTCACCCACCAAAGCAGAATATGTTCTTGCGGCGATACCCGAGGACACCTTCCTGGAAATATCAGACTGGCTTTGTGAACAAGGAGACACCCCAATAGCATACGACGCCCTCAAAACATACCTTCTGCAGCAGTACTCGCTGTCGCCAGCCGCACGTATAGCAAACCTTTTTCAGCTCTCTCAACAAACGTTGTGGGACCAAAGGGCTTCGCTCGCCGTCAGGGAAATGAACAGTATAGCTCGCCTGCAACCTGCTGCAGACGGCTCTCCTCGTGAGGTGAACCTACGTCGTGCCCTTTGGATATGCCGTTTACCCGAACTTGTACGCGCTGCCATACCCGATGTCGATAGTTTACCCATAAAGGACTTGACGACCAAAGCCGACGCTCTTATGGACAGCCACTTCACGACCTTCAAGACCTCCATCAACGCCTCCACTCCTGACAAAGAGGACGCCTATTCAACGTCAACTGAAGCTGACGTGAATGCCGTAGGACATACACGCCTACCACGTGACGTGCCGCGGCGGCGACAAAGCCACCCATCACCCACCACTCGCTCGCGCCCCAACCAACGACTTCTACAGACACTTACTGACGGCCATCGGCCGCAGTTTTGCTACTACCACCACAGATTTGGGGAAGCCGCGAAGAAATGTGCCAAGGATTGTCAATGGCCGAAAAACGTGTAAGTAGGCCATCGCTCGTGGCGGTGGCTTCCCGTGTTTCTAATCTTTACTTTTTACATGATGCAGGAACGGGCGTGGTATTTTTGGTAAACACGGGTGCTTGTCGTTCTCTTTTGCCAAAGGAACTCTTCAGGATATGACATAGTCTGACTACGTCTGCCGGCGTCCGCCTGGTAGCTGCAAACGGATCTGCGATACCCACCTACATTTACAAAAACCTCACATCATCGTTTGGAAACGGTAAATCTAATTGGAAGTTTCTCGTTGCTGACGTCACATTGCTAATCCTCGGCACGGATTTCCTCTCTCATTTCCACCTTCTGGTCGATGTCGCCAACCGACGATTGGTCAACGCAACTCGTACTTGTCGACACCTCTTCAACCCTCCCCCTCCAACCTCGCTCTCCACATCAGCGCACCCACGGATGCCTACGCCTACCTCCTCACGTCGTACCCGGAAGTTTTCCGTCCAGAACTTCGCCAAACACCCACGGCTCCTGCCAAGCACGGCATTTATCACCATATCAAGACGAGGGGACCCCCAGGCCTCACAAAATTCAGATTGGCAGCCGCCAAACAGACGTTCGCCGAAATGGAGGAAATGGGCCTTTGCCAAAAGGACTCCAGCCCATGGTCGTCACCCTTACACATCGTTCTGGAGAGAGACGGCCCCCTCCATCCGTGCGGGGATTACAGGTGCCTGAATATGCAAACAAAACCGGATCACTACCCCCTCCAAAACACCGACAACGTGACCTCCTACCTGCACAAAGAGAACGTTTTCTCCACGCTCAAACTACTGAAGGGGTATTATCAGGTGCCTATGAACCCAGAAGACATCCCCAAGACCGCCATCCCCATTCCATTTGATACATACACCTTCAATTTCTCCTGTTTTGGCCTTCGTAATGCTGGGCCACCTTTCCACGTCGCATGGATGGCATCTTAGGGGACCTCCCCTTCTGTGTATGTTATGTGGAGGACATACTTGTGTTCTCTTCCTCTAAAGAGGAACACCTCCGTCACCTGCGCATCATGCTTGACCGCCTGCAACAAAACGGCTTTGTAGTCCAGTACGACAAGTGTACCTTTGGCGCCAACTAAGTTTCGTTCTTAGAGCACTGCATCACTCCTAAAGGAGTCCATCCCCTCCCTGAGAAGGTAACAGCCGTTCAGAACTTCCCCACTCCCTCGACCGTCAAAGCTCTGCAGGAATTCTTGGGCATTATCAACTATTATCACTGTTTTCTGCCAGCCATTGCAGCCACTCTTGCTCCCCTCTACGCCTCCCTCAAGGGCAAGCCAAAAGACCTGAAGTGGGGTCCCCTTCAAGAAGCGGCCTTCTGCAATACAAAGAAGGCCCTATCAACCGTTGCTGCTCTCACTTTTCCCATCCCACATGCCCCTCTCCTTCTCTCCACCGATGCCAGCCACATCGCTATTGGTGCAGTACTCGAACAGGTGGTCAACGGCTCGCCCCGCCTATTGGCCTTCTTCAGAGGAAAACCGTCCAAGGCAGAATCGGGTTATTCTACCTTCGATCACTAATTGCTGGTGGTGCACTTGGCTGTACGTCACTTTCGCCATTTCTTAGAAATTATGCCCTTCGTCATTCGCACAGACCTCCTCTGGTGCACGCCTTCACTCGACAGTCTGACGCCTGGTCCGCCCGTCAACGCCGACATCTCTCTGCCGTGGCTGAATACAATTGCACCCTTCAACACGTCCCTGGGCAAATGAATCCCGTTGCCGATGCCTCGTCAAGAAACACATTGGCTGCCGTTCAACTGGGATTGGATTACAATGCCTTGGCTGAAGCCCAACAACCGGATCCAGAGTATCAAGCATGTAGGACATCCTGCACATCCCTCCGTTGGGAAGACATCCACCTCGGCGACTCCATCACCACCCTCCTCTGTGACGTCAGTACTGGTAGACCACGACCTTGGATTCCTGCTCCCATGCGCCGACAGGTGTTTGATTTCATTCACGGCCTTTCACATCCCTCGTGCCGTTGTACTGCACAGTTGCTGAAGACGAAGTTATTTTGGCACGGCATTTCTAAGGATGCCTGTAGTTCTTGCCAAACTTCCAAAGTACATCGACTCATGGATTCAGGAGTGGGCACCTTTCCTCAACCTCAGTGTCGTTTCGCCCACATTTACGTCAACGTTGTAGGCACCCTACCCACATCACAAGGCCATCGTTACCTGTTTACCGTCATCGACCGCTCCACTCGTTGGCCTGAAGCCATTCCCACGGAAACTGCAACGTCCGCCTCATGTACATCTGCCATACTCTCAGGATGGATTGCAAGATTTGGTATCCCTGAGCATATTACTTCTGACAGGGGTACCACTTTCACCTCTCAATTGTGGACATCATTAGCTAATCTCCTGGGCATCACCCTACATCAGACAACTGCCTACAACCCCGTTGTCAATGGAATGGTTGAACGTTTTCATCGCAACCTCAAAGCAGCTAGCAGCTTTGATGTCCCGCTGCAAGGATTCCAACTGGTTTACTCAGCTTCCCTGGGTCCTCCTGGAACTAAGGACCACTCCTAAATATGCCTACGACGTCTCGGCAGCTGAAATGGTGTATAGCGACCCGTTGGTCGTCCCTGCCGAATTTTTTCAACTCCTGCAACCTTCTCCGACGATCTTCAGCGCATACGTCACGTCGTGGGAAAATTTACTCCATGCTGCCAGACTTACAAGCCCCCAGCGAAGCATCACATACCAACAGACTTGCACTGAGCAACGCACGTCTTCCTACGCAACGACACTAGCAAGCCACCGCTAACGCCCCCTTACACGGGCCCTTTCCTTGTGATCCGACGCAGTCCGAAAGTATTCCTACTAAACATTCGTGGCAAAGACTGGGTCTCCATTGATCGTCTAAAACCTGCTTATCTCCTGCCAGATGACCCACCTACAGTTCGCCTCTCTAGATCAGGGCGCCCTATTTAACATGTACAGTATGTAATTTTTAGGGCGGGAGCCATATACCAACCGTGTGTCACACGATCGTACATAGTAACGACATTTTTTTGTATATATTATGCTTTTGAACTTCGGTCTCCCCTCGCACTGATAGGGACCTGAATAAACATGTCTGTTTTTCTCACCGTTAACTGTTAACAGAACCGGTTGTCGGTTGAACATGAAATTGCCTATTATTTTTTATGTCCTTTTTGCCTGGACTTTATGCATATATAAACCGATGTTCTGTTAAAGTTTTTTATAGTTTAAATAGGAAATATTTATTTTAATATTGTTACTATTCCTAAAATATTTTATTTTTCCTTATTTCCTTTCCTCACTGGGCTATTTTCCCTGTTGGGGCCCCTGGGCTTATAGCATCCTGCTTTTCCAACTAGGGTTGTAGCTTAGCATTTTTTAATAATAATAATAATCTGTAATAAAGTTACTCAGTTGCTTTCATCCTGCCTTCTTAGTCATTGGTACTATGGCGGACTCCACGCAAGTTGGTGCCCCCCCAACGGCTCATTGTCGGGGTATGAAATATTACAATAACCAAATGATAGTGATTGGTGCTACCTTGTGTCTATATATATATATATATATATATATATATATATATATATATATATATATATATATACATATATATATATATATATATATATATATATATATATATAAATGTGTGTGTAACCTGAGTCCATTCTATTGGGCCAGTGAAATAGTAACGTTTTACTTACTGCTACATTCATTCCTTAACAGCCCAATCGTGGATTAGTCTCAGTGCCGAAAAATAACACAATTTGGCAGCTTCTTACAATTACGGAGAAATGGCAATTAACCGTATGCGAGGACCTCCTACACACTGAACTTTCAGCTCCCTTGTATACCAACTGGAGAATTCTGTATACTTAGGTCCCTCAACCCAATATGTATTTTAATCATCACTTCGTCATTTTCCTAAGTAACCTCTTCCTTCCCTCTCTAACATGAAGTATACACATTTTTCACGCAACTACTGCCGTTAATATCTTTATATGCTGCCCAATAGTACTTTAGGTTAAAAGTTTAATTCTTTCTTGGAGTACGCTTGGAACCTGAAATTTCGTTCCTTAAAACATTTTTTTCACATAAAAAAAAGAAGAAATTCACTCAATACGTTCCACAAGACTACAAATATACTTATACGCTATTTTTTTAAAGATTTTCTAATGGTAATTATTGCACAAATTATAACCCCTAACATCAGAAATTAATAAACATGAATAATCCACAATGAAAGGCTGAAATAACTGACAAATTAACTTACATTTTACCTTGGAGAAGAGTCGTGGCTGGCCTGAGGGAAACTAAGCAGTAGGAGGAGGAGTGGAAGAGAACGTTTGCAAAAATATCGGGATATTTTTTC
>NC_090730.1:118386899-118396899 GCF_036898095.1 Palaemon carinicauda | reverse complement strand
ATTTTTTTTCTTTTTTGAAAACATATAAACATCTGGCTTACAGATTCGATAAAAAATTGATGTTCAAAATATCTAATCATTGTAACATCAATTAAATAAAAACTTGGTTATGATTAAGGAAAACTTCCTTCGTTTATATAAAATTCTGCGTCGGTTCCGTTCTGTGGCTTCTGGCTCAGTGTGCGCGCTGGACGTCGTTTCTATTCTGTTCTGAGGGTTCGGTGGCTTCGGCGGCGGTTCCGTCCCGGCTCAGAGTGCGGCAAGCTTTACAATATCCATGAGGAGGATAAACAATATAGGTGACAAAACATTCCCTTGGAATACTCAGCTGTTCACTGAAAATTCATTTGAAAAGACTCTATTAACATTGACTTTGCAAATGCTATGCTAATGAACAGACTTAATCAAATGATCATATTAAAGAGGAACTCCATAATAGCACGCACTCACTCTTCGGCGTGTCTACCTACTTGTAAAACAATGCTGGATCTCCATTTTCTGGAGCCCTTTGGTGCCGTAATGTTCCTCCTCAGAAACTGTACTCTGGTTGCGGGGAATGATCATCGTACTCTTCCACTTCCAAGAACTTTTTTTAGAGATGGTCTTTGAGATATATATATATATATATATATATATATATATATATATATATAAATATATATATATATATATATACATATATATATATATATATATATATATATATATATAATATATATATATGTGTGTGTATGTATGTGTGAGTGAGCCTGTGTGTGCGTTTCTGTGTGTTTGCATGTGTGCGTTTGTGTTTATATTTGAAGAGGGACACTAAAATCTATTAGCGTAAGGCTTGATTATCATAATCTAGTTTATAGAATTCACCCTGATGACGATTATTGTTAAGAGAAATCTCTCTCTCTCTCTCTCTCTCTCTCTCTCTCTCTCTCTCTCTCTCTCTCTCTCTCTCTCTCTCTCAGCACTTAAACAATGTTACAAAATGTTACATGGCACATTTCATTTACCCGATTCTAGAATTGTTGTCTATTTAGCAGATAACTTTGCAATAATTCGTTCAATTGTAAGAGTTCAAGTAAAATTATGAACAATAATTATTCGATCCGGTGGCTTAAAAACGAATGCGTTGCGGCAAATCCTTCAGATATTACAAGAAATTAAATTGCGTAACCTTTATGCTTCATTAAATTTGTAAAATCGTATTACTCCTGTATTTTTCTTTGGCACAAGTTTATGAATATCTGTTCTTCAATCGTTTGGAGAACTGCTTACATACGATTCGTTATTAACAATGGGTTTTACGTTCTTTTGTAGGTAAAAATATTATGCCCAATTTTGCTTAAACTGCTATTTTTTTATTTAATTAGGAAAAGTGTTTTCTTGATAGCAAGACACAGACACACATTATATTTATACCAGTGTACGCGACCCGTCAATAATTAGAGCTAAATATTTAGATAGATATACATGCAGAGGTAAATGCATCCATTCTGTCCAGGATATGATTACTCTACCTCCCCTTCCGAGTTCAGGGAAGAGTTGATCGTGACCGAAAAGAAATATATATATATATATATATATATATATATATATATATATATATATATATATATATATATATATATATATATATATATATATATATATATATATATATATATATATATATATATTATATATATATACATATTATACAGGAGCTTGTGCTTTATTACTTAATGGATATATATGTGTTTATATACACATATATATATATATACACTGTATATATACATATATATATATATATATATATATATATATATATATATATATATACACGTACATATACACAGAAAATGGATTTCACTAAGCACCTTAACTCAATTCACAAATAGTGCTCCTCACTATTCAAGAAAAAGTAACAATTATAACATCACCCACAAAATTTCTTTCCTCCTATTAAATATGAACAGAGTTGTCTTCGTAAAACCAAGAATCCTCTATTGCATTGCAACCTTCTTTTATGAACCATAGTTTTTTAAAATCTTATTCCTGAAATATTATAAATTATTATTTATCTCATTCCTGTAATATTCGATCTTACTCATACAATCCTCAAACTAACATATTTGTAGTATAACATAAGTACTACTTTACAGTATTCTGTATTCTCATCTCTATTAAAACATTCATACAATTACTCTATGGCCTTCGGCAAACTGCACTTATAGTCCATCACTTCTCATCTAAATACATTCAATAATCGCATATTCCTGTGATACAGCCCTAAAATGATTTTTCTTTCTAGAGGTACGAGTTCGCAACTACATTAGTAATATAAGAGCCTTTCGAAGTGGTCTTCGAGAATATTAGAGCCATTTTCAATATATAATCTCGAACTCTGATAAAGTACACATACTCTGCAAGTTGTAATTAAATAAACATTCAATTTACAGCCTTAACTTACGTCTGCATCGATATAAACGAGAAAAAGGGCACCATTTAATGATAATATATTCTTAATGGGCACAATTTTATATACAACTCCGGCTACTCGTTTTACATTATGGCGACCGTATTGCTCTGATTGTTTTGACTACTTGCGTCAGCATTGCTAGATCGTGAAATCACAAATTCACCAGAGAAGCATCAAAATACACCACATGAGCTCAATTAAAAAAAATAGAAAAACCATTAATGCATTTTTTCCAGTCGTATATTTTGTTTAATTCATAGTGTAGCATGTAACTTCAGTAAACAGTAACAGACAAGCCCACAATATACTATACTAAATTTTTTAACGAGGCGCAGTTGCCCCGACTCGCAGCGGTGCCCTTTTAGCTCAGAAATGTTTCCTGCTATCTGATTGGTTAGAATTATCTTGTCCAACCAATCGGTGATCAGGAAACGTTTCCGAGCTAAAAGGGGACCCCTGTGAGTCGGAGCAAATATGCCTCACTAAAAAGAATTGACTATAGTGCTACCTGTTGCCAACGCGCCCTACTAAAGCGGGCAAATGCTCATAAAAATCGACCGACTTTTCTGGACATCCTTTTACTGTCTCACCTATATGACAAATAAAGATTAGGCAACACTCCAACTAAATTTAACAAGATACAATTTTGAATGACTTCTGATAAATTCTTATCACAATTAGTAACAATATCTAAAGTGTGAAAATCCTTTACCTTCTAAGAAATATTATAATTTTATGTTCAATGTAATTTATTAGTATATTTTCTTTTTAAAAACTTTTCAGGTTAAGTAAGAAGTGCATCTATAAATTACAAATAGGATAGGTGCAGAGTTAATTGTGACCGTTGATATACAATTACCGATAAATATAACTATTTGATCATTTTTCTATAATCATATGAAGAGTGATATACTAATCGTAAATCCAATAGTAGTTTAGATAATATAGCTATAGTTTTAACTGCACGTAAAATACAGAGAGAGAGAGAGAGAGAGAGAGAGAGAGAGAGAGAGAGAGAGAGAGAGAGAGAGAGAGAGAGAGACTTAAACCTCTTATGCTTTACACAGTTGATTGAAATTCTATTTCCTTTTCCGAGTGTACTGCAAAAGGAATCTCTTGGCGTACCAACTACAAAATGGGAAGGCTCAAAATCAGGAGAAGCACGAAGTGTCTTATTGAATTATCCCAGAGGTTCATAAAATGAATAAGAAACGGATTTCATTTATCACCTCCATATTAGGAACTCCACTTATTGCTTTTACCATTATTTTATTATTCTAGGTTAGACATATGCTTTACTGCAAGCTTGTCTTACCTAGCCGATGGACTAGGCTAGCTATTAGAGTTTGGCCAGTTTTCATCACCACGATGGCCATTGCGGATTGGTGATGGTGGGAGACTTTATTCTGATCACTCACAGCAAACCAACCATATCATCATATAAACCAATATATATATATATATATATATATATATATATATATATATGTATATATATATATAAAGAAAACTACAAGAATACAGCTCTACTGTATATAAAAATCGAGCGCCACCATCATTGTAACACCATCTTCTTAATGCTCGGCTTATTTTTCATAACAGTATTGGGGGATATCTAAGAATGAATTACTTGCAAGAATAGCAATCTGCATTATTAATAGTAAACGATTTACTATGACGTCAGGTACGAGAATACGAAATTATAACGTTTACTATTATGCATTACATAAATAATCGATTAATTTGATATATTTTACTATTCTAATTTTTAAATGTTGTGTTGGTCTTGTACTCAATAAATACCGGAGGTACAGTACATAAAATATCAAATCCTGGCTTTGAAAAAAAAAAAATTATTTGAATCACAAATTAAATAAACAACTACATATTCATAAAAATCAACTGCAACTGACAAGCAAAATATATCACATCATGAAAATCAATCTTATTTTATGGGTCTTGACATATTGAGAGACATAATTCCGTTCTTTTCATAACATAACGATGAATTTTAAGCATCTACAAATATACATAACAGTTCTAACAACACACACTCAAACATATATATATATATATATATATATATATATATATATATATATATATATATATATACAGTATATATATATATATATATATATATATATATAAGTATATATATATATATATATATATATATATATACAGTATATATATATATATATATATATATATATATATATATATATATATATATATTAAGGGAGATATCGCTCTCATAAACTATTATGCAGATCAAATCTGTCAAAATAAATTATCTGTAAAAAAGAGAAAGAATATCTTACATCTCTGTTTCCCCAAATTTCATAGAAGCTACCTATAAAAAGTGACGTATCTATTTAAAAAAAAAATATATCTGGGCAGGCATCAGTCGCCACAGATACTGACGTAACCTTCCTAGCCAATTTGAGCTGCAGTGGTGCATTTATATGCTTTTAACCCTCGGCATTGAATTTCATAAAAAAGAGAGGGTAGTAACCCAAGTGGATGGCTTATCTCTCATATTGCTTACAAAAACACACAATCATAATCCGATTACATCTCTCTCTCTCTCTCTCTCTCTCTCTCTCTCTCTCTCTCTCTCTCTCCTCAGTAGTGTTATTTCAGTTAACATTTTTAAGGGAAATCAATATATCATAATGACCAATTATCTGTCTGGTTAATTTCTGTGTTTATTTTGTTGAAATCCTTAAACATGGGTATCGACCCTTGCCTCTCTCCATTCTTTGTTTAAGGTCTTTGTTAAAATGATTTTAGATTCATGGAATTAGGACTTTTTCTCTCTGTCCCTAAATGCATTCCTTTCGTGAAGAGAAGTTTGAGGGATATTACGTTTTCAACATGAACAACCTCTAGCTTCTTCCACTCTTTGTCTTTTTTAGTTTTTAAATATGGGTGTGGATATTTCCATTGCTGCGACTTCTCGGCAGAAACCGCAAATAAAATATGACAGGAAGACTAATGGCTCCATGGGATCTATATTTATGAAGATACAAATGCCAAAGATTTTTTCAAAATTGTTGATTCGGAGGCAAAGCTCTTGCATGTTATCTCGCCTTTTTTCTTCAAGATGTTTTCACACTGTCATTTTATTATTTTTTTTTTTCTGCTATCATTCTTACTTTCTTAACGTTTTGCGCTGCTTACGTTTAATAATGCATATATCCATTAAAATGTAATGCTTTACCACCTCCCTCTGTTAATTCAAGAACAGTCTTATCCTCTCTGAATCCGTTAGGGGTCGCAGCTAGATCACCGTCATTATGTCATAGAAATGAAGATTATTATCATTATGCTCGCTACTGAACATTTACCTGACCAGTCTTACTTATGCTCTATGGCTATTTCTTTTCTGTACACATTTTTGACTTGGTACATCAACTACCCTAACTCATATGCAAACCTTGCTTCCTTGAGCAACACATCAATTTTTTAGCGAATATTTCCACAAAATAAGTAGTACTGCGTCATCGGATCACTTAGGGTTGAATATATCTTGACGTGGAAATATGTCTCGGATAACCGAAGGGTTGAATATAGGAGCTGATGGATTATTATGACATCAGCCTCTTCTTGAGAGCTGTGAACGTCCTCGTGTGATTCCTGTTGATCTCTTTGAATACAGGGGAAAGGGGTTGGAAAAGGTCTAGTAATCACTAACTTATTTTTTTTTTCTCTTTTTCTACAACTTTCTCTCTCAGTCACTGAATAATGCACTAAATGATCTGAATGACTTTTGCTTACAGAGAGTGTCACACTGACTAGGGAGAGGACTGAGAATACTAACTTTGTATTTTTTACTACTTGACTTAGCTCTTGACTTTCTTGTATCCTTTTCATATTTCACTCCATTGGAGGGAAATATATTGTTCTGATGTTTCTTCTCCTTCTCCTCTTGTCAAATCTTCAAACAAATCAATTCATCTCTGTCATTTCTGGCCAAAATGACCTGAGATTTGGCGCAAAGGTCGAGTGTGCAATCACGTTTATTTTTAATGCACAGCTTCAATATAATTTTTTTGATTCTTTACCATCTTATAACCAAAAAATTTATATTTTGGTATCCTGTGATCTTGTATTATAACCGAATTACCTGAAATATGGCACGCAGGTGCCTTAGATAAATAAAAATAGGAAGTCATCAAGGTTTTAGGCATGCGTTTGTTCTAAATGGTTAATTTTGAATATTTTTTTTTTATTTCAGAGCAAAAATTCACATTTTCGACTCCTGTGTTCCATAATTACACTAAATGACTTGAAATTCGTATGAGGGCACCTTGGATACATGCAAAATTTAATATACGGTTTTTTGGTATACATCACTTCGAAATGAATAATCTTAGTTATTTTCGGCTATTTTTTGACAACAAATTTGCCCTTTTGGCTTGTTTGCCCTGGTATTTAAACCATATGACTTGAAATTTGGTATGGAAATGCATATAATATATGTCCACTGGACGTTATTCACAATTTTTGCATTACCACTTCAGAAATATTTCTGGGGTGGGGGTCGGCCATATTTCCCAAAATGAGAGGTGGAAAATGGCTGGTAGAAACCATGCTGAAGGGTATAGATTCCCGAAAGCAAGACCAATGCAGGCTACTGTGCCTTCTGGAACTGTTGTAAACGTTGCATAGGCTCGGCAGTGAGCACAAGTTGTGGTGTAGCTTTGGTTTTGAGCCTTCTCGAAACCTTGTCAACGTTGTAGAGGCTGGGCAGCAAGTGTAATCTGTGCTGAAAGCCGGTGAGCTGCACCTTGTGTAAGCGTTTTAGACGTTGTAGATGACCGCCAGCGAGTGCAGCTTGTATTGTTGCATTGAAAATACACTTGAGGAAACAGTAAATCTATAGGGGATCCATTTCTGGAAAAGATTGATATGGGCTAGTCCATGGTTGCATGGGGAGGGGGATGGAGTGAAATATTCTGTATTTGCTTGGCAAATGTTACCTTTCTAGTTGATTGTGTCTTCTCTGTATTGATCAAATATAAGATAAACATAACTCTTATCTTATCTTTTCAGCATGTATGAGCAATAGGCATTACAATAGTTACTAACAATTCCTAAATTTTACTAAGTCATTACCCATATGATAGCACAGCCATCTATCACAATTACTTTTGACTTTAGTAGTTCCCCCGAATGTTCAACTTTGAATTTGTTTTTCAAAGTAGCCTTATATGTGGGAATAGACGTTTCATCGGTCTCCATGAACAATGCTGTGAGTATTACAGGAAGTTAATATGGTATGCAATACGAGTTGCTTCTAAACCTATCACTCTACAGCAAATCAGTTTTGTATCAAACAAAGGCATCTCACCAATCTAGAAAGAATTTTCTGTTACTGCAGCGATGGAGACCACCTGGAATTACACATATCAATTAAATAATAACTATGACCATTATTTTCGACAGCATGAATTCATGATTACCATGTTATATAGCTCTGCTATGCAATAGACTTCATTAAATTTTACATCATAATTCATACACTTACCTTTGAGGACAGTGGAGAATAAAAATTCATCTGGTCATGACTATTTGTCTGTCTATCTGTTTTTGAGGTCTCATCTCTCTCACTGTCTCCATTTGGATGCCTTATAAATAACTGTCAAAGTGGCTGTCCTTGATTTGCTGCCCCATCTCTATCACTTTCCTTAATAAATAAATACATGTCTGTCTGTCAATCTTTGCATCTTTCTACCACCCCCTATCTAACTGTTTCCTTTGTTAAGAGACACAGTCTCGTCATATGACAGCATTCTTTGATTTCATAAATAGCTGGCAGTCTGTCTATCCGTAGCCCACCTCTTTCATTGCATCAAACTTAGAATTTTTTTCAATATGCCTTTTTTTTGTTTCTCTTTGAAAAACTATTTTTTTCAGTTCCAATAATTAAAAGTGGAGAAAGGCACATTTTGCACTTTGATACTACATGTGGATTGGCGTGACTACTAACAGGGGGAAAAGCAATTTCCTTTGACTTATATTTGTGTTTCAGAAATGACTACATTTCATTTTCATTATTCTTTATCTACATAGTTTCAGGAAACCTCATTTCATACATTTTATACAAAATTTACCTTCAACGTCGAGTCCTTTTCAATAATTATGTATGTCATAGCTAACAAATAAATGGTACATAATGATGTACTTGGCTGTTAAAAATAAGCACACACACGGACGCACAAACACAGACAAACACACACATATATATACATATAAACACACATATGCATACATACATATATACATACATATATACACACATACATACATACATACATATATATTACACACACACACACATATATATATATATATATATATATATATATATATATATATATATATATATATATATACATGCCTAAACTTACAACCACGCACACACATGCTCATCGTAGAAGAAAATCTTTTTGGTAGTCATAGTTTGTGAATGGCTTGTTATAAAGAAACTGAAAGAATGTTTGTGCAGGGGGGGGGGAGGGTTTAAATGCAAAGGTAATTGACATATAAATATATGGATTTGACAGAATATATGGAGTTTCTTGAGTAAAGGATTGTGATAGAACTTTATAGATATTTCTGAAGGGAGGATTGGCTATGTGTAACACATAGCTTTTGAAGAAGATCATAATTATGTATACTTAAGGAAGTGGAAAGGGTTTAGGAAAAAAGTTGTGTTGTGCGGAAGTGCTTAGTAGATGTAAGAACAAGCTGATCGACACAAGAGCTTATATCTGATCATCATTTTATCAAAGAAAACAATTAGGTAGATATAATATGAAAATGATAGAATGAAAATTTGACTTTATTTAAGTGTAATTTAAACAAGTGACCTAGGAAAATAGTAGATGAAAAGAGCTTATATGAACATGTATGAACTGTGGCCCAAGATTAAATAAACAAATACGTGAGGGGGTCATAGGGTAAGCAGGCAGTGTGGCAGTGTTTTTGGTATAAAAGAGTAGTAATAGTAAGAATAAATAATGAATTGTATTGTAGAGAGAATAAGGGTTTAGTAAAAGAACTGAGGTTATTTGATGGGGAAATGATTGACAGAAGAGAAGGATAAGTGCAGGTACTCAAGAAGATGGAAAGTATAGAAAAAAAAGTAAAGAAAACAAATGGCTCATTGCAAAATCATGGAGATGAAGTGAATCAGAATTTCTTAGAAAATAAAGAGCTGTTTATGCAGAAAAGAAAATACAGTGAGAAATGCTATTTAGCTAATGCCTCACATAATATATGGTGCAAGTGGAAAACGCTAATGACACTGAAATCAATCTTTAGTCAATAGAGTATTTAGGTGGTTTATTTGTTGTGTGAAATAGAAGAAAAAACACAAATAAGAAAGTGAAAAGTTTAGGGTAAGTCTGAAATCTGTTGTGGTCCGACTACTGGTAAAATAAAAACGTTGATTAGGAAGTCGAAGAAAGGAAAGAAAGTAGGAGCTGATAGGATTGAAATTGAGAAACTGAATTTTGGCCTATCATAGTGACA
>NC_090730.1:118366899-118379399 GCF_036898095.1 Palaemon carinicauda | reverse complement strand
TTCATGCACAAAGTTCTTATAATCTTGATTCATATAGGCTTAACTATGTATGATAGAGTCCCTATTTAAAGTGATCAAGTGCCCGAATTACCACAGCTATGTGGCGTTGGATGTGGGGCTTTGGACTGGGTGAATTACCCCAAGGTAGATGGGTGCTTAACGAGCGAAAAATATATTCGTATCCGTAAAGCTCTAGTTCGGAGTGTTCGAGCTATAGCTACCCATACCAGCTCCTCAGTCTATCCAGAAAGTAGTTAAACCATAATTTCTGCTGCTAACGCAGTTAGCACAAAAAGGGAGAAAACAAACTTTAAAATATCTAGAAGATAAATTACTGTTCTTTTAATCACTAAATCTGACAGCTGAGGAGCGATACCCTTGCATTCCTAAATGTTTTCTCTCATTCTTTATATTTTATTTTCTGACCTTCTGACTCTATCCCTTGCATGTTATGTTAGGTTTTTATTCCTTAACATTTTTACTTCTTTCTTTCATTCTTTGGGTATTTATTCTTTAACATTTATGTGCCTCTCTTTCATTCTTTAACATTTGTGTTTCTTTCTTTCATATTTAAGCATTGTTAAACACGCTTACATGAATAAGTGATGTTACTCAGATTTTTGACACAACATACACCCCATTTCTTTATCATTATTCCAGTTAACGAAAACATAATGGTTGATTTTAAAGCAAGCGGGTCAATTTTCCTACAGAGCATTCAAGGTATATGGAGGGCTGCAAAATATAATGATCTAACTATATCAAGGCAGACATATGGTATACGGATTTTTAAGGAAGCAAATCCTCCAAAAACCTAAAAGACAGCGAATCACTAATCACAGGTATTTTTCCCCAAAATTACCCATTATCTGGATAAGCATTTAAATGTAACAACATAATCCCGTTATTTATTCCCTGTGATAACTATCTCCAATTTTGCTATAGGGCCTCGATAATTAGCGAATAAAGCTCTTGCGATAGATTGAATTAGCAATGTACCAAAGATTTTAGTGTATATGTTTAATATTTTAGTTCATTTTTCAATCCTAACCATTCTTAGCCACAGAGATGGTAAGACGGCAGAGCTTAACGAAAGAGGAATATAAAAAAAAAAAAATATTGATAAAGGTCAAGTGGCTTAAGGTCAAAAGACTGAAACGGCGCATCCCCTTGAATTTGAATAACTTAAGAAATATTTGACAGTAAAGTGTCCTAACGTTTAATGAAATCTATGAATATCTAAAAGCTGAAGAAGGTTTTAGCAGCCAATCTAGCATTTGAAAAATAACGATAAGCTTTAGGAAGCATAATACAATTACATTGCATAATAATGATTAAACAAATTTTAACATGCATAAGTATCTTAAAAGGAGTTTATGTGGAGGTAAATTACTTCATTAACTACAGTAAGCTCAAACTATTCGATCTCTCTCTCTCTCTCTCTCTCTCTCTCTCTCTCAGAATGTCCTTTAGGCCGGTATAACTCATTTATGTTGCTTTTTATTAAGGTTTTATAACATCGAACCATAAATAAAACTACATTTTCTTCCATCACTGACTTAAACAAGACTGATGTCGAGATAATCTAATGTAGCTTATAACGAAAGGAATTGTTAAGCTGCGACACTCAAAATACTTCGACATGATTTTGCGGATTTATGATATTTATATACATACATACATACATACATACATACATATATATATATATAAATATATATATATACATATATATATATATATATATGTGTGTGTTTGTGTGAGTGTGAGTATGTGTATATATATACATATATATATATATATATATATATATATATATATATATAGTATATATATAGAATATATATATATATATATATATATATATATAGTATATATATATATATATATATATATATAGTATATATATAGTGTATATATATATATAGTGTATATATATATATATATATATATATATATATATATATATATATTTCCAAGTACGGTTTTTTTTTCAAATAACATCTTATCCAGAGAGGTAGGCATCATGGCACATAGCTTGCTTTCCAGTTTATTACCAGATATTTACTCACGGGCATAGGATACTCCTTTAGACATTGAAGTCATATTCATTCATGTAATTGCAATATAGATTTTGATGATAAAAAGCTCTTGGAAGAGAACGTATGATCTCACTCTGCAATTGGAGGCTATGATTGTTACATGCCCTCATTTGTGAGAAACAGACAAACATTATGTCACAGCCCATCTCGATTAAACCTGCAGGTTATTATTAATGATACATCACATTTACTTTTAAGAATAACATTAAACTTTGGTAAAGACTGGGACATTTACAATAAGCTCCTTTAAGAAATGATGGACACTTTAATCCTACAAATATTCGTTGCTTTTTTTTTAATTTCACATAATATAGTATATTTTGCTCATTCAACAACACAAGTATTTACTTTTTTCTTCTATCGTAGGGTACCTGTGAAATGAATATATCAAATCATGACACGAAGTCCATTACACGATCGCAATAAGTCGTTTTTTTTTTCCAGAATATCTAAAGCCTTCGATGTTGTTTCTGAAACTGGGACTGAATTTCTCACATTCATAAGTTATGTGCCTGTTCCAAATAAATGTTTCTCAGTTGAGCAGTAAGTAAATTTTCGAAAATTTCTGGTTAAAAACATTTTTTTTTTCATTTTAAAACTTGTAGCCAGAATCAAGAACATGATACCTAAAACGTTTGAATATCGTCAAATAGTTGAAATTCTGTTAGCGGATCAGTTCGATTTTTTATTGGGTTTTCTTTTCCTACATAGATTTTAATTTGTTTCACAGCTTATTTTGTGGGACAATATCATTCACAATAGCTGTTACAGGAAAATCGAAAGATTCCACTTCACCAGTCAACTCAAATGATTTTTTCATGATATCGCATGTTCAAAGCTATATGTATTTTCTCTAAACAGCATCATCATCATCATCATATCTCTCTCTCTCTCTCTCTCTCTCTCTCTCTCTCTCTCTCTCTCTCTCTCTCTCTCTCTCTCTCTCTCTCTCTCTCGACAATTTCAGGATGCCTGAAAACCTTAAATCAATCAATCAATCTCGACAATTTTGTGTTTAGGTGGAAGAAATTTTTCTCCTTACTCTAGTTTTGTATAACAGTAAAGATTTTATTTCTTACTCAATCAATTAATCAATAGTTTTGATTTTGCTCTCAATTACCAGTTATATTTATTAATGATGGACCACATTAGGAATTTACGTAAAGAAACATGTTCAGAATATAAAATCTGTAATAAGAGAATGCAATTTTACCTTTCTATCTATATGTCTATAAAGCCATTTATCTATTATTACTGAATGAACACGGTGGCAACCTTGAGGCTGAGGTCTTGGGATATATGGAACTAGATGACGCCTAGGAAATCTATACTTTGTTGATGGTGCTTAAAAACCCAGAACCCTTTTTTTATGTCAATTCTATACATACTGTCTTCAAAATGTTTGCTGGAAATGTTGCGAGCAGAATGAATAAAATCGTCTTTTCCACAAAGATGAATTTACTCTTGCTTGTATCAACGTCTTTAATAAGCAAATGTCAGGCGAATTAGGTTAAGGGAATAAATAAGAATGTGCTATAAAAGATTTATCTAATGGGAATTGTGATCAGTGACCTATAAAAAACTGATGTACAAGCTTTAGAAGCGTAGTTTTTCATTTGCCTCCAGCGAAGTCATATTTCAGGGAATAATCCTCATTTTCTTTACCTTGGTCGGTAGAGCTTTTTTGTAAAGAGAAGCCGAATATAAGAGTTAGGAAAAACCTTTTAAAATTTCAAACTGAGTCTGCCAAATCAATCTCTACTGTGGACTGCCACCACCATAGTGGTAAACAGTGGGACCCGTTTACAATATGGTTGCCAGAGGTTTGGACTTTATTATAAATTATTCCAGAGCTAAGGGACTCCTAAAAAAAGCTTACAAGTATCATCGTGGGAGGAAATACTTTTCAATGGAAAATAAGTTTAATTTCGTGTTGCAAAAGTATATCCTATTCTCCCTCCTGTGGAATGGCTGAAAACTGACATTCTTGCCACTTGCATGGCATGAAAGAAGCTAAATGGCCAGGCGCATAGAATTTAGTGTGCCATGTTCTCTATATCTCTATCTCTCCAAGGATACAGCTCAACTGACTTTTTGTCCTAGAAATTGCAATTATTATTAATGAAAACAGTTGTAATAACATTAATAATATCATTATTTCTCCAGAAGTCTGTTAAAATGTGATCATTGGAAACTATAATTATTGTATATGAAGTTAACATCCAAACAATATCCATGTGAGAGAAAGAATAACATTAATGAAAACGGAACGGAAAGGGATCCACGAAGCTGATGAGACAATTAGAAAGAAGTCTTTCGCCTTTGACAACAACAATCACCACCACCACCATCATCACCACCACCACCACCACCACCACCACCACCACCACCACAACAACAACACTAATAATAATAATAATAATAATAATAATAATAATAATTATAAATGAGTATTGATAGGCTCTATATACCACGAAGTGAAGGAGAAAAAGGACTAAGCAGTATAGAAGATTGTGTTAACATCGAAAGTAGAGCATTGAGACAGTACCTTAAGACCAGTGAAGAGGAAGGGCTAAAAAGTGCCTAGGAAAATAACTTGATGAAGAAGATCGAAGACCCAAAAGGGTATAAGAAGAAAACAGGAAAAAAAAGAGAAGAGAAGAATTGAAAAGAAAACCAATGCATGGACAATTCCTGAGAAAAACTGAAGAATTGGCCTGCAAGGAAACATGGCATTGGCTAAAGAGAGGAGAACTTAAGAAGGAAACTGAATGGATGATAATGGCAGCACATATTGATCCCTCAAGAACAAAATATAGTAAGACGGCAATATCATCTAGTCAAAGTGCATGAAATGTAGGGCAAAAGAAGAAACCATCAACCACATCGCCAGTGAATGTTCATCACTTGCTCAGCATCAATATAGGAAACAGGATGCAATGTCTAAAGCTCTCCATAGGCTCTGTAGAAAATTGGAAATACAATGCAGCAACAAATTGTGCGAACATCATTTGTGGTAGAAGATTATCACGCTAAACTACTCTTGGACTGTATTATGCTGACAGACAGGATGATACAAGTATATCGACCAGAAATCACTCTGGTCGACAAGGCAACACAAAAAAAGTATCACTCATGGATGTCGCAGTACCGTGGCACTCAAAAGTGGAAGACAAAGGAGAGAAAAAATAAAAAAAAGCACCAGGACTTGTGAATGAAATTGAGAAGGCATGTAAAAAGTGGTGCCAATAATCATAGGAGCACTGATGATCATACCTAAATCATCGGAAAGGAATCTTTAGAAGGTAGGAGCCGATATAGCCCCAGGGCTGGTGCAAAAGAATGTGTTACATGAAACAGCACATATAGTGAATAAAGTGATGGAACACCATACTATAAACCGACAGTTTGTGAAGACTGTAAATAACAAATGATAATAAAAATAATAATAATAATAATAGTAATAATAATAATAATAATAATAATAATAATAATAATAAGGATTAAAGTTTACACTTAAAAGAAAGGCATATCTATAACAGCAACCAGAGTTAATAGACTTTCCTTAGATGTCGAATATAAATATAGAAAAATTTTCTTCTGCAGCTTAGTGATTTCACTCATTGGAAAAGTAAATGATAATAATAAACAGGCGAAAAGAAGATTCTTGATGAATTACATCGTAAGTAAGGTAGCAATTCGCACACAGTGGCAGTTACAGGGGCTGAAACGATCACACAAAACTTTCCGCTCCCACACCGTGTCATCACTTAACTCAGAAGGAGAACAGTCAAAGGGTGCTACTAGTATTGCTTTTTTTTAGCGAGTGGTTGTTTTTTTTTTTTTTTTTTTTTTTGGGGACGAGAATTGAGCGTTGACTATTGTAGTAAGAGATTGATGACCATGAAATGTACGGATAGTCTGTATTGTACTAATTTGTTCGGATTGGTGTCTATATTACTACTTTTGATAATTAACTGTTTTATGCGTGTAGTGTGTATGTAAAACTGCAATCGCATCGAAAGCCAAAAACCTAAAAGAAAAGCCAATTAAAACAGAATATTTGTTTTTAACGATTTCATACTTGAAGAGCATCTCAACTAATTGATAAATTTGATTTAGATATTTTATTTGTTATTGAATTATGAAAAATGATCAAATACATTGAATTGTACCCAGTTTGATATGAAGCTCCCTTTGGTTGCTATGCCTGCAATATGGAATACTAACTGTATCTAATCCTGATCTGCAATGTTGTGCAATCCGATTGCCTTCTGCGTTTATTGACCTCCTTTGGATGATGACTGTATCAGGTTACATTGAATCTAAAGACAGAAACAGCTTGTTAATGAACGCTCATCTCCCCTATGTAATAGAGAAAAACTCTCTCTCTCTCTCTCTCTCTCTCTCTCTCTCTCTCTCTCTCTCTCTCTCTCTCTCTCTCTCTCTCTCTCTCTCTCTCTCTCTCTCTCTCTCTCTATATATATATATATATATATATATATATATATATATATATATATATATATATATACATATATATACATACATATATATATATATATATATATATATATATATATATATATATATATCTGTATATATACACACACACACACACATATATATATATATATATATATATATATATATATATATATATATATAATATTATTTTTGGTCAAGCTCAGCTCTCCCCCATACTTGGGTAAGGGATGAGGGACTAGTCATTCCCTGATGGGAAGAGGTGCGTGTGCATGTGTATGCATATCCATCTAAATTTTAAGCCGTCATTTTTTCATGTGTTGCGTATACCACTGTGGGTTTCAAAGACAGTGCAAGAACAATAACTCTATAACGAACACTCGTATCAGTATGATATGTTGCTACAGTGTATTACACCCAGTGGAGTAATTTACAAAAACATTATGAATCACTACTTGCAGAGAATAATTGTTTTATATTACATTTATTATTTCTATAAATTTTTCTATCTAATAATTTTATTGTTGTATACTGTATATCTAATAACCTACTCTGTTGTAACCAGTCAGTTGATTGCTTTATTTTGCATTGATCTCTCTCTCTCTCTCTCTCTCTCTCTCTCTCTCTCTCTCTCTCTCTCTCTCTCTGGTAGCGGTACTTTAAATGGCTAAATTTTTATTTGTGACACATTGGGTAACTATTACCAGTTACTTATTCAAACCAACCTGAATGACATTGGCGGCTTTCTCTTTGTTAAAAAGGTGGAAAAGTTGCGTGAGAAAATTCATTTCTGCAACCATGGCGACGTTTATGTTCCGAGGTGGCCTTCCCTTCTTCACCTTCGTAATGATGATTGTGAACGTAACCAAACACACGTATAACAGTCGCTTACCCATCAAGCATAGTGTCTATTGCTATACTACTCCCTTGTAAATTCAGATATTTCTCAGTCTAATAACCATTTACAACATCACTACCAGAGAGAGAGAGAGAGAGGGGGGGGGGGTTAGGTGTGAAAAAGGAAGAAAGGAAAGAGAAGGAAGAAGGAAAAGGAGTCGAGTTCGAGGGAGACAGTAGGCAAAGGTTTTTTATACTGTTGTGTTCGTAGCCCTTTCTGGTCAATTGAGTTTTTCCTCTAGGTACATTGACAGTCTCTTTAATTCTTTACAATCAGTGATATTATCAAAAGTTACGGTACTGGATGTAAAACACTATACTGCTATAGCATAATCTCGTACTGATACAAGAGTTCAGTACAGTGATATTGCCCCAAAATGTGCTGGGATATCTGTGAAACCCAAAGTATTCCAATAACTGAAATAATCATATGTAAAGTTTAAGTAAAAGATGCTGCTTTCTTAATTTTATTTTGAGTTTTGGAAGCGTTTCTTTCACACAAAGTAGATGTAATGTCTTAATGATGCCATAACAATAGTGTTTCTTTCCAAAGTCTCTAGTACTAACAAGTACTGTAAAAGGTTTTAATCGAGTAAAGTGTTTTCTGCGACCAGTAAACATTTATCTATGACAGACACCATGATAATTTGTTAATTTTCATTATAATCATAGTGATATTATGGACAATATTTTCTGTTTCATAACAGGATTGAGCTCGATCTACGTGTAATTGGGTTTGCTATAGACTTACAAATATGCAATGTCTCATATAAACAATCGCCAGTGTATGCCCGTCGATAAATGGTATTCCCCAATTGCAGTAGATGGAAATTGGTAATCAAATATTAAGGCTATATCCAGTAATTCGCCCCCCCCCCCTCCCAAGAAAAAGAAAATTAATGTCGGAACATACGGCTTAAAATTACCTAATAAAAAAAAGAAATATTTAAATCCAAAATATTACACATACAAATTTCTTATGAAAATATGTAACAAGCTGCCATAAAATGTATTATTACACTAGTAAAAAATAATAGACAAAGACATGCTACTCATAATATGAAGTTGACCTAGCCTTTGTCATTTCAGTACTAATATTTTTTGTTTCTTTGAATCCAAGACAACAAAAGAAGATTTTTTAATAGCATAGAAATCCATGGGCTCTCTCATAATTCAGAGGTACCTAGAATTCAATTACTAGAACAGAACAGTAGAATTTTAGCTACTAAGACTGTATAGACTGACCCAATATTTTACCTATTCTTTTAAGACTAAGTACCTTTACTTTTTCGATGAACAACACTTTAAAATTCTGATCCCCATATAGTATGCGCAGAACCTCTTACCCGAAGGTTTTTCAACTATAAAAAATCTATATTAAATGTCAAGGTTGAAGAGAGAGAGAGAGAGAGAGAGAGAGAGAGAGAGAGAGAGAGAGAGAGAGAGAGAGAGAGAGAGAGAGAGAGAGAGAGTCGCGGGAAGCTCATACCTATAATAATAAAACACATATGAAAAACTGTATTACAAACTCCTCAACAAAACGCTGCATCCAGTTAAAATAAATTTCAAGATACTGTAAGCGATAGATTTACTAGGTTCCTTTTACAAAATAAGGCAAGGCTAAAAATTGCAGGAAACTGCACTTTTGTCTCCATATTCTTATTCTTCTTTGACAATGGCACTCTGAAATTTATCTGTGTACATATATATATATATATATATATATATATATATATATATATATATATATATTCATAGATATATATACATATACCGTACATACATATATATA
Organism: Palaemon carinicauda; assembly: GCF_036898095.1. Classification (NCBI taxonomy): domain Eukaryota; kingdom Metazoa; phylum Arthropoda; class Malacostraca; order Decapoda; family Palaemonidae; genus Palaemon; species Palaemon carinicauda. The sequence goes on along the minus strand of NC_090730.1, from coordinate 118,370,123 downwards.
TACATATATATGTATATGTATATATATATATATGTGTGTATACACATATATATACATCCACACATGCACATATATATACATATATATATATATATATATATATATATATATTTATATATATATATATATATTTATATATACATATATATATTTATATATATATATATATGTGTGTATATATATATATATATATATATATATATATATATATATATATATATGTATATATATATATATGTATATATATATATATATATATATATATATATATATATATATATATATATATATACCGTACCAATGTGTAGCATGAGAGAAAGCTACAATAATTGCAGCTTTATTTTCAGGCTTCTGTTCTTCTTTGTGGGTTTTGAAAATATTTAATTGAACGTGCATTTAGAAATTAGGATCGTCATAATTGAAAACAGAATAAATAACTTTTAAAACTTATTTTCGTTTTTGGTTCTATAATTTTAGCAAAACGTATTTTATTAGAATCTGTATGTATTGTCTATAACCAATTTGGTTTCTATTGAATATATAACCGATATCAGTGGATCAACTAATAAATAACAACAAATAGAATATACTGAATAAATAACCGATATCAGTGGATCAACTAATAAATAACAACAAATACAATATACTGAATAAATAACCGATATCAGTGGATCAACTAATAAATAACAACAAATAGAATATACTGAATAAATAACCGATATCAGTGGATCAACTAATAAATAACAACAAATAGAATATATCGAATAAATAACCGATATCAGTGGATCAACTAATAAATAACAACAAATAGAATATACTGAATAAATAACCGATATCAGTGGATCAACTAATAAATAACAACAAATAGAATATACTGAATAAATAACCGATATCAGTGGATCAACTAATAAATAACAACAAATAGAATATACTGAATAAATAACCGATATCAGTGGATCAACTAATAAATAACAACAAATAGAATATACTGAATAAATAACCGATATCAGTGGATCAACTAATAAATAACAACAAATAGAATATATCGAATAAATAACCGATATCAGTGGATCAACTAATAAATAACAACAAATAGAATATATAAGCAAGTTTTTAAAGGAATTCGTAGTGTATATTTTTTTTCAGGGAGCATTGTAATGATACCATTATTAATTTTAGTCTTTACTAGTGATATGACGTTAGAATTGACAACGACGAAATGAAGTAACTCTTGTAGAAATTAAATAGCTTTTATTCCGACCAAGGTTAGAATGAATGGTTTAGTCTCTGCTTTAGGAAAATCATGATGTTATCATATATCCAACTAGGTACGATATATCTCATCTCCAACTCATTGTTGATTTATAATAATATATTTGCAAAATCTAAATGCGTGAGAATACATGCTACAAAACTTGTTTTCAAGACTAGTCTTTGCATTCCTTCTACTCTCACATATATCTTACTTAAGAGTTTCGAACAGCTCAGTAGACTTCTTTTCCTCCCCTAAGATAACTACCCAAATGTCATCTTTCTCAAAATTTATCTTAATATTCGTTGACTGAAAGAAGACAAAACAAGAATTACAGATGGCAAAGCAAAATAAGTGCAACGTCAATTATTGCTGCTAGGATAAGATCCTCAGCAGTGAGGACCACATACCGGAATATTGATTTTCTAGACAAAATATTTAAAAGTAAAATTTTTCTTAGCCCTTATAAGTAAGATTAAAAATTTTGTGAAAAGATTTCTGGTATTTAATTTTTCGTTTAACTAAGACCAAATACTCGACTGCGTTATTTTTGTCTAGTGCGTATTCTACCCATCACACGAGTTATAACACATCTCTTGAGTTGCCTGGATGTCACAATACATGTCATCAAACTTTTGCTTTAATTAGTATTAAATTGTGGAGTAACTGCACTGCATGTGTTGATGACAATAACATGGTATCCGAAATCTTGAGGTAACTGGAATACCTTACAGTTTTTTTGCAGATTCGTACAGATTTTATTTATTTCAAAATCTCATCTCTTTTTTACTATTTTTTGAACTTTAAGAATCTTAACGGTATGGGCACCTTATACCATAAAAGTTTGCTAACCAAATTATGGATCCCTTCGTTTGGCCCTTGATAGTTACTATACATCAATACAGATAATATTAGTTTCTTAAGTACTGAAAAAAGTATATATATATATATATATATATATATATATATATATATATATATATATATATACTTATATATTATATATATACAGATACATATACATATATAAATATATATATATATATATATATATATATATATATATATATATATATATATACATATATATGTACATACATAAATACATACATGCATGCACATAACCACTCAGAACATAAACTAATTAAAACTCAAACGGTTATGGGAAGAATGATAAGGGATTAACACTAAGAGACTGAAAAATTGAGCAACATGAATGCAAGAGTAAACTAAAATAGAAATAAGAAAAAAATGGCCGTGGGTATGATATACAGTATAACGAGAATGGCAGATAATAGATGGACAAAACGAATAACAAACTGTGTCCCTAGATGGCAAAAGAAGCATGGGAAGGAAGAGAAGACGATGGACTGACGAGCTAAGAAAATTTGCGGGTATAGACCGGCATTGAACGACCATAAACATACAGAAGTGGAAAGACATATCTGACGCCTTTGTCTTGCAGTGAACAATCAACGGCTGATGATAATGATAAAATATCACTAATGAAAAATAATACAGACACGGTAATCAAAGCAAATGTACATACAAATAACACGAGGTAGAATGAAAAATTTATCATAGCAAATAGAAATAACCTGAGATAGAATGATAAATATGCTTATAACCCACAAGAGCAAAGGCATAAATCAATATACCCAAACAACTTACTAAGTTGGGTAAAATCCTAGACTAAAATTTAAAAAAATCGAGATGGTTCAACATCAGGTGGGGTTCGTGGTTAGCGACAAAGATCGTTAGGTAATATTTAAGAGAACCGAGGTAGTTGAGTCATTTAGGATTGGCCATAGGTGTTTAATAAAAAGTGACTCCAGAGAAGGTGTGGAATGGTTATTAGGTGACTGAGTTAGAATTTCAAAGATATAACAATTAATGGGTTGCTTGTATGCATACGCGTGAATACAGATGGAGGTAAATTCATTTTAATTCAATATACATGTGGAAACAAGAA
>NC_090730.1:118321899-118364399 GCF_036898095.1 Palaemon carinicauda | reverse complement strand
GTATATATATATATATATATATATATATATATATAAATATACTGCATATATATATATATATATATATATATATATATATATATATATATATGTGTGTGTGTGTGTGTGTGTGTAACTTCATTTCTGCCTTTCTGAGAATTTCTAGAGGCTTTAGCAAAAGACAAGATCTCATACCACTAAGTTACTTGTGCAATAACATGGGTATTTACAGGTCACCAAGAGGTCACATATGGGGGCCCATTGCATGTGCACATTCAACGGTTTTTTTGTCATGAGGCTGAAATTGGTATAATGATTGACAATATGACAACGACAATGATAATGGAATTGAAATCAACATGTGATATTCAACGGCATTTTGCCGTTGAGTCAGATGGTGGTTGCACTGTAGAAAAAAAAGTCGAGATAGCATTCTTCTTTATTTGATTATGCGTTGCTTGCGTCACGTGCATTACAGATATGTCATCCTTCTGACTTGTAAAACATATCAATATTGCGTGCGTTGACTGGTTTCTGTTAATATTCTCACTACTTGGTATTGCAAGATAGAAACACGTGAGCTATTCTCGTGGCAAAAAATAAATACGAATATATTTAAAGCTTTCAATGTATTTTATTTATATATTTTATTGAGGTATGTTGTTCGTCTTAATAGTTTATCGACTAAAATTTCATATGATTGAGCATGTGTACAATGAGCGAGAACGTTTGTCTACCTTTTGACATATACATACGATATATATATATATATATATATATATATATATATATATATATAAATCACAAATCACTGAAACGATGTCACGAGAAGATACAAAGAGTGAACCAAGCACTTTCGTGTTTGATTGCAGCTGTTCAAGTGATATACTAGTACATTTAGAATACCAAAAAACCTCTGAGATTTTGTACAATAAAGTTGAAATTACTGAAAAAAAAAATATTTAAAAGCTAACTGTTAATATTGTTTACCAATAGTTCTTCCAGATAATCCATTTAATCTTACCCAAAGATTTTCTAAATTTTCATGTCCTTTCCAAGCACATACTATGTCATATATATTACATGGTTCGTCAGGAACTGAAAATCTAGATACTTTTTTGCGAGACAAACAAATGTAAATAATAAACAAGTACTGAAAAAAATATAAATTAAATATTTTAACAATAGTAACAACAATAAAATAGATCTTTCATAAATAAACAATAAAAAGAGACTTATTTCAGGTTGTTCAATATAAAAACATTTGCTGCAATTTTGATCTTTTGAAGTTCCACCGATTCAACTACCTGACCATTGTCTTCTCTTCGTTTCCCTGCTTCGTTTGTAATCTCGAGGGACCCATTCAGTTATTCTTTTTGTCCATCTATTATCTGTCATTCTCATTGTATTTCCTGCCCGCGTCCATTTCCTTTTCTTACTTGTTGACAGAATATCATCTACTTTTGTTTGCTCTCGTATTCATGTTGCTCTTTTTCAGTCTATTAGTGTAATCCCATCATTATTCTTTCCGTAGTTATTTGACTTGTTCTAAGTCTTTGGTAAGGCATCATAAGTTGCTAAGGTATTCCCCATTAATGTTAATTCACACGTTTTTTTTTTTTTTCAATCTAAATTATTTAAAACTTATTTTAAGCATGAGAACAATTCATGAAAGATGGGGACTCCCTTCTAATTCCTATCTCAATCAAAATGTTCTCACTATCTTTATGTAGTTTTATGATAGCTGTAATTCCCGTATAGGTATCTTCAAGTGTTTTAACATAAGACTTCTCTGTGCCTTGACTTTGAAGGAGTTTCATTACTGCTGATATTTTGACAGAATCAAAAGCTTTCTCAGTCTATAGATGCCATGCATGGTTATTTTTACAAAATTTACTTCTCAACATTCTGTGGTCGTTTGACTTTAGCATGTTTAACACTATTACGTCTTTAGCTAAATCAGCCTTTCCACTGAGAATAAAATCCATTTCGTTTTTCGTTTCTCCATTTGGGCTTCTCCACTTCCATGTCAATTTTTATGAAAAAAAGGTGTTCGGGCTTCTAAGATTATTTCTTTCAAAACATTCTACAAGTATATCTTCTCTGCCATTCCTACTCCAAATTTACCTACTGATGATTCTTCTCTCTTCGTTTGACCTGCTTTAGCATTGAAATCCTCCAAGGCTATTGCAAATTGAGTCAGGTTTTTTTCATGGATATCTCCAAGACTTCTTAAAAAGCTTCTAGTTCTTCATCTATATGTGCAAGGTTAAGTTTCCAAAGGCGGCCTGTTCTAGTCCAGAGATTTTTAGCGCTCCTTGCAATGGAATGTAATTGCCCACCACCTTGGGTAGTTGTTCCACTGCCACTGGGGACTGGGGGCTGAGACAGGACTGTTTTATTCATGTCTTGAGTTTAGCTAGTTATCGTCACAACGCTGGCCAGCGCGGATTGCTGATGGTGGGAAACTTTGTTCTAATCGTTCACAGCAAACTAATCTAGTATGGGGGTCACTAATAAGCATAGTTTTGCTGATAGTGACGATGTGCAAAGCTTTCACCCCGTTAAGGCATCTTCGATTAGAAAGGATATATATATATATATATATATATATACACACATAAATAAATAAATATATATATATATATATATATATATATGTAGGCCTATATAATTCTAAGCAAACACATTCAGTGTAAATTATGTGTCAAAGTCATGGAAAGCGTCACCCATGAAGTAAATTACTTTTCAGATAACGTTTCATTTCCAGGATACCACCATAGGAGACTTATCTTCAAAAGAACCAAAAGTTCTGGACGGTCGAAGACAAAACTCGACACGATGAAATATGGCGACTTAACCTTTCGGTCGGTAGCATTTATAATTTCTTCTTCAACTTTGTTGTACATCGCAAAGTTTTTTCTCTACGACTGATATACTGTTAAAGTTTTATAAGGCGTTTCTTAGTGGCGCACATTTTATTTTTTCGTGCTTTATCCGAACAGTCGTGTGTTATTTCTTTTATCCTTTCTTTCAAGTTGTTCTTCACCCAGATGAGATTTCTGTTTACATTGTGGTGGCAGATTTACTTTGTCTAATCTTTTAGTAACCAATTGTGGGTTTTTTTCAATTAATATTCAAAGCATGTAAATATTAATTTTCTATGATTCTATAACATAACCTGAAATGCTGGAGGTAGCTTTTCCCATCTTCTAAATCTGGAAGCAGAGAAATGTATTGAGAACATAGTTAAGATTATTAGCTTGAGTTGAAGTCTCATTATTTCATGTTAAAATTAATCGTCTATGAACCATTTTACCTGAAAAAAGTGATTACTGTCGTATAATACAATTATATTTATTCTACTTTTGTCCCAGATGTTCATGAACCCTTTCATTAAGAGAATGTGGATGGTAGCACTTCTGTAATGTTTACTATTATATTTCTTTTTGATATTTATTTTAAAACCATTGTCACCTTTAGTTTTCAGCTTGGTATTTCTTTCGAGAAAACCTTTAATTATGGATAGAATGGTGCTTGATTGACGTCATTTAGATTTACTGATGGTAACACGATCCTTTGACTCTATTTGAAAAAAAACAGTGGATTATTATAGAATTACTTTTAATAAATGAATAGTAATAGAGTGAAAACCAAAACATTTTTCTTTTACCATATTTGTGACTGATATTTTGGTGGATTTTATAATAGTTAACGAAAGATACCAAAAGAATTGATGTTAGTTTTGCATTACGATAATGCTTATATATTCTTGTTGATAGTAAATCTCACCCCTACAATGAACACAATTAAAAAGGAAACCATGTACAAAACCAAGAAATAATTATATAAAAGGATTGTGAACACAATGACTGCCTGAACATGCAAAATAAACTTTCTGTGATATCAAACACAACAAACTTTTGCCAAGCAATCACATAAACCTTGGTATACATACAAGGTGAAAAGATTATTCTCTCTCTCCTCTCTCTCTCTCTCTCTCTCTCTCTCTCTCTCTCTCTCTCTCTCTCCTCTCTCTCTCTCTCTCTCTCCTTACACACAGACAGACAAGTTTTTGTGTGTAACTGTGTGTATCGTGCACATAGACGTACACACACAAGGATCGCAAGTTAAAATAAACAGCATCAAGTCTTCCAGATGAACCTCCAGCGGCGATTGCTAGAAATCCCTAACAATGTGAGAAGAATAAACACCCTGTAGAGACCACACATCCTTGGTCTAAGAAATCGGGCCATTGAGTTAAAATACAACCTGGTTTCATGCCCAGATCCAGTGAAATATGTGAGGCTGTGCGGCCATACACTGCAATCAACCGGCCCTGCTGTGAGAGAGAGAGAGAGAGAGAGAGAGAGAGAGAGAGAGAGAGGGAGGGAGAGAGAGAGAGAGAGAGAGAGAGAGAGAGAGAGAGAGAGAGAGAGAGATGACTTCCAGATAGATCTCTTATTAGTCTTATTCTGAGATAAGGACTTAAAATGGTCTATGCCTCTATGGTTTTATTCTGATTTATTGCTTGTGATAAAAATAATTTCTTCTTTATGCGTTTCTTTGCAAAACTACCTTCCACCTCTCTGAAATTTCGATTCACTTTGATATTGCTGGTGCAAGATGTTACTAGCTATTAGTGAATAAATTACACTTTCCTTCATATGGCCGTTTCATAACTTAAAAAATAAGGAAAATATAAATATATGTATTATAGATGATTATATTCACATTGTGATTTAGGTTATATCTTCACACATTTACGGCTAAAAAAGTTTCATTTATATGTGGGCGGAAAAAGAAACGAAGCATTGATTTTCATAACATCCCAACCGAATTTTAACAGACTAGAAACAAATTCGATTGAGGAATAAGATATATTTATTAAGAAATAGCAGCAATGGAAAATGGTAACTAATGATTAGTGTAGCAATGCAACGTGTTTCAAGAAAGTAAACAGAACAGGTAAGATCATAGACTTAACTTGCGTATCTTTGCCCTCAGTTTCCTTGAAATATACACAGCTTATATAACTTCGTCTTTCTTTCTAAAACCTTGGCTTAAAGAGAAAAATAATCGAACGATTAGTAAAACAGCCCTACAAGTCGTCCATATACACTCATTTTAATGAAAGAAATAATTTCCCCTCAAAACCATTCTCAGATTGGCCCTAGAGAAAAAATAATCATTAAATTCATTGTTTACTTGAAGAATCAAGACAGTATCATCAGAATCAACTTTATATACCTTTAAACTGTCCACAAGTTTATATGTCTTCACCCTCAAGTAATTATTTCAGAGCGAGATTCGCTTAGTTGCAGATTTTCCAAGCTAAGTCAACCACGTACTTATGTTACTTAGCAGCCAATTTATTGGGGCATGGAGGTGAGCTAAGATACTGTAATCGGTAAGAATCTCAATAACTGATTTACGGCCTGCAAATTTGCAAAGATCCCCTATTAGGCCCAAAGGGCCACGCAATAATAGAAAAATAGCTATTACCATTACGGGCTGCTAATACAGCACGAGACCGTCCCTTGTACTGGATGGGGCCTACCAACCATAACTGGTGATAAACTAAAAGAATTAATTGTATCAGATGCAGAACACCCATAAAAAGAATCAGAGTCCCACGTATTAATATTAGATTTTAAAAATCAATGAAGGATATGTGAGCACTATTGCTTTCTGAACTTTCACTAAATCCTGATTAAATAGACTACATCTTTGAAATATGTTTTCTTAGACATTTTAGAACCTTGATATAACAAATAGTAGTGGAAGAACAAAATCCACATAGAAGTTTTCTTTCATTTCCCAGCGGTTAATATTTTTCTACACCAAAAACTTTTATTTGTAAATTAACACATTTCTTGGGATATGCACAATACTCGGTGTCTTTCAACTTCTAGTTTACCTAAGCTCACATACTGTATTTTTGTAAAGGCATTGTTAAATAAAACACGGGCAGCATGGGATTAACTTTCAGCCCTTATAAATGATCAAGATGAGACGGAAGGAGACGGAGACTTAAGCTCTGTTGTAAGACGGGTAAAATAATCAGGGCAAGGTAATGCATATTGTGTATATTTCCTTATTTCATTTTATTTAACACCATCATGCAAGTTATAGGTTGTTTCAAAACTGGTTTTAAAGGGAAAATAATAATGAAATATCCCATTCTACCCAAGGCTCTCCAAAGTTCACCATCATCATCATCATCTCCTCCTACGCCTATTGACACAAAGGGCCTGGGTTAAATTTCACCAGTCGTCTCTATATTGAGCTTTTAATTCAATATTCTCCACTCATCATCTCCTACTTCGCACTTCATAGTCCTCAGCCATATAGGTCTGGGTCTTCTAACTCTTTTAGTGCCTTGTGGAGCCCAGCTGAACGTTTGGTGAAATAATCTCTCTTTGTTCTCCAAAGATCATAACTAAAGTTTCACGATTCTCCTAGGTTCATGAAAATTATGTATGAACATTTACAAATAGGTCATGTGCTAATGTTTTACCTCTTTTAACATATGACGAGAGATATGTATATGATAATAGAATATTTTTTCTCCTCGTTACTGGGTTGGGTATGAACATTTGCCAGTTATTTCAAAGTCTTATGATAATTATCTTGTTTTTACACATGACTCATAGGACAATGGTTATCAATTCAAAATGAATTCAGCTGCATCACTCAGACAAGGAGATGCTGTGTCTAATTCAAAAGAACTTTACAGCTAATTTCCTTATAAGATCTTCTACACGCAGCCCATTTTCAATTCTTCTACAGGATCATGTTTTAACAGTGACTTCTATAATTTCATACGAGATATCTTTAACAGAAACAATCTTGCACTGGCTGAAACGAAAAATACTTAGTAGCCAAGATACTAGTAGATTCTCTCTCTCTCTCTCTCTCTCTCTCTCTCTCTCTCTCTCTCTCTCTCTCTCTCTCTCTCTCTCTCTCTCTCTCTCTCTCTCTCTCTCTCTATATATATATATATATATATATATATATAGTAGATATTGTTCTAAAAGGTTGTTTAAGTGTGTGGAAGGATTAGACAAATTTAATTCCATCTAGATGTGTCTTCATATACTTGAGCCGATCAGAGGATGTCTTGACCTTTGATGGCTATCTGGCTGTCTTGCTAGATTATCTTCTTTTATAATAGGGTTGAAAAGGGTGTTGTCCACTATGTCAGTTTTCAATTGTCCATCGGCTAAAATTATTGTTTGCTTGATTTATGATGGCCGATTCCAGTATCTCTCTTCTGTGCGGACAGGTACATTAAAAAAATAAAGATGACTCATTCTAGTTGACCTGATGCTCTAAATGTCTAAAATGAACGAAAATCTCCAAGTTTTCAGAGCAATACTTGACAGATCTTTTATATTCGGGTATTCTTTTAGATAGAGAACGGCCAGTTTGTCCTACACAAACTATGTCACAGTCTCCCCAAGGTACTTTGTAAACTCCAGATTCTAGTGGATTCACGAATGTCCCTTCTCACAGTAATATACGAGACAAAAAAGGCAAGTTCCCTAAAAACAAAGGCTATTTGTCAATGATTCAAGTCGACTTTACTTGATGCTGCTGAAACATAAAGCAGAGTGCAATGGGCTTAAAAGGTTGACGATCAGTAAGAAATACTGAGTATAAAGCCAAAGTCTGCACAACTGCCATCTGAATACCAACAGATAGAGACAAGGTGAAAATAGTTTTTTGTGACCTAATCAATGGTTTCCTAAAGCCATGATGAAAAATATTGGCATTTCTGGTAATTTATATATCAATAACTCCATTAGGAACGAAGATACCCCTTTCTAAGTTTCTCATTCTCGGAGGATTTCTCAAGTATATATATCCAAATAATTGTTCAGATTTATATCGAGTAGCTTATTTTGGGGCAATAAAGTCATAAATTCAGCACAAGGAGCTACATATCGTGTGCCCAGCTGCCCACCATCTAAAGTTAATATGGGTACTTGAGCATTTCCATCAGACTCTTCAGAATAATAGTCATACACAATATCGATAAAGGGATTAGGACCAAACAATACTGTTAAAGAATTTAAGAAAATGGATTCTTGAATTCAATCACCTTGTCTTAATTCCTAGATCTTCAGAATAAAATTTCATAATGAGAAACATCAGAAAGTTTTGAAAAAGGATTGATTGATTTGAGGTTTTCTGGCATCCTGACATCTACGGTCATTGACGCGGAGAAAAAGCAAAAGTAAATTTTTGCTCATAGCATTGAGCATTTAATTAATGGACTATATGGAACCGCTAGCATTTATCATTTGGTTGATAAGTCTATTAGTCCAAATTATTTAAAAAGTGTTCAATTTATCAATACTATAAAATAAATTTTATTCTCTAAAACTCTTACAAAACAATAAACTTCAATGTACATTCGTAAGGAAAACATTTATTTTCAACTCTTACCTTTCATAGCTGGTACATATTTTAAAAGTTTAGCCTCATCGTATCGCGTTTGTGTTTCGTACAGTAGGGTAAAGAGATGGGTTGTCTATCTTATGTCTGACTAAACTTTTGCTTCCTTGTTTTGTGGACACGACCTGTAAGAAAGTAAATAAAAATATATATATATAATTTTCAACAGTTTTTTCTTCTATCTGTTTACACGAATTTAAACTAAAACAAGAGCAATAAGAAATTACAGACCTCCGCCAATGAATATTGCCAACATTTTACTAAAATCTACGGACATCGACTCCCACATTTCATATGGTGACTGTACAGTAGATGGCAAAAATTGTAATGTTGATCCACAATTCTGATCTTGATCCATATCACCTCAAACATATCATGGCTCCTTCCGATGTATAATATATATTTATTGTTAAAATTTGGTGAAAAGCCATTGTGTTTATTTGTTTTGACAATCTTTAATATTGTGAAAAATACTAATCCGCATCTAGTATCTGGATCCGGTACTGGATCATCTCCAATTTATCTGCGGTGGAAATTTCTTGAAAAACCGTCACTTTGTTATGGCATTATCTTTAAAATTGTAAAAAAAAAATTTATGTTTGGATCTAGAATCCGGATCCAGATCCAAACCGGATCATCTACAAAATTTAATGGGGTCGTCCATGACCTAAGACCTATGTATGGTGAAAATTTCATCAAAACCTGTTGAGCAGTTTTGATGTAATCTTATCTACAGACACACAGACAAATAGATAAATTAATGGAAAAATAATCCTGCCCACAGACAAAATAAATGAATAAATCAACCAGATAGAAAATATAACCTCCTTGGTTGATGTAATAATGACACTATGTATATTTCCGTATATTATATATAAACGGTGTTTCATATTCACACGTCTATATAAACAATGTATGTATATGTATATGTATATGTATATATATATATATATATATATATATATATATATATGTATATATATATATATATATTTATATATATATATATATATATATATATGTGTGTATATATATATATATATATATATATATATATATATATACATATATTGGACGTACATGCATATACAGTGTACATAGTGGCAATTCTATTGGCCTTGCATAGTGGGAGACTGCAAACGAAGAAGGGTAAGGAAGACAATAGATTGACTAACTAAGAAAATCTGTGGGTGTCGATTTGCATAGAAAACCCATGAACAGACGCAAATTGAAACACATGTGTAAGGCCTTTGTTCTTCAGTGGATTAGTAATTGCTCATGATATATATATATATAATATATATATATATATATATATATATATATATATATATGTATATGTGTGTATTTATATATATATATATATATATATATATATATATATATACACACACACACACACACACACATATATATATATATATATACATACATATACCAAAGGCACTTCCCCAATTTTGGGGGGTAGCCGACAACAACAAGAAACAAAACAAAAAAAAGGGGACCTCTACTCTCTACGTTCCTCCAGCCTAACCAGGAACTCAGCCGAGTTCAGCTGGTACTGCTAGGGTGCCACAGCCCAACCTCCCACATTTCCACCACAGATGAAGCTTCATACTGCTGAGTCCCCTACTGCTGCTACCTCCGCGGTCATCTAAGGCACCAGAGGAAGCAGCAGGGCCTACCGGAACTGCGTCACAATCGCTCGCCATTCATTCCTATTTCTAGCACGCTCTCTTGCCTCTCTCACATCTATCCTCCTATCACCCAGAGCTTTCTTCACACCATCCATCCACCCAAACCTTGGCCTTCCTCTTGTACTTCTCCCATCAACTCTTGCATTCATCACCTTCTTTAGCAGACAGCCATTTTCCATTCTCTCAACATGGCCAAACCACCTCAACACATTCATATCCACTCTAGCCGCTAACTCATTTCTTACACCCGTTCTCACCCTCACCATTTCGTTCCTAACCCTATCTACTCGAGATACACCAGCCATACTCCTCAGACACTTCATCTCAAACACATTCAATTTCTGTCTCTCCATCACTTTCATTCCCCACAACTCCGATCCATACATCACAGTTGGTACAATCACTTTCTCATATAGAACTCTCTTTACATTCATGCCCAACCCTCTATTTTTTACTACTCCCTTAACTGCCCCCAACACTTTGCAACCTTCATTCACTCTCTGACGTACATCTGCTTCCACTCCACCATTTGCTGCAACAACAGACCCCAAGTACTTAAACTGATCCACCTCCTCAAGTAACTCTCCATTCAACATGACATTCAACCTTGCACCACCTTCCCTTCTCGTACATCTCATAACCTTACTCTTACCCACATTAACTCTCAACTTCCTTCTCTCACACACCCTTCCAAATTCTGTCACTAGTCGGTCAAGCTTCTCTTCTGTGTCTGCTACCAGTACAGTATCATCCGCAAACAACAACTGATTTACCTCCCATTCATGATCATTCTCGCCTACCAGTTTTAATCCTCGTCCAAGCACTCGAGCATTCACCTCTCTCACCACTCCATCAACATACAAGTTAAACAACCACGGCGACATCACATATCCCTGTCTCAGCCCCACTCTCACCGGAAACCAATCGCTCACTTCATTTCCTATTCTAACATATGCTTTACTACCTTTGTAGAAACTTTTCACTGCTTGCAACAACCTTCCACCAACTCCATATAACCTCATCACATTCCACATTGCTTCCCTATCAACTCTATCATATGCTTTCTCCAGATCCATAAACGCAACATACACCTCCTTACCTTTTGCTAAATATTTCTCGCATATCTGCCTAACTGTAAAAATCTGATTCATACAACCCCTACCTCTTCTAAAATATATATATATATATATATATATATATATATATATATATATATATATATATATATATATACGTGTGTATGTGTGTGGAGAGCTTTTGCTAAACAAAATGATATTATTAAATAGAAAATGCCCCTTTCTTTAAAAAGTATTTAATCAGGTGGTTCTACCAGTATTAAATTTGCATATACATGTATGTATGTATGTATGTATCTATGTATGTGTGTATGTATGTATGTATGTATCTATGTATGTGTGTATGTATGTATGTACTGTGTATATATATATATATATATATATATATATATATATATATATATATATAATATATATATGTATATATTATATATATATATATATGTATATAAGTATGTATATATATATATGTATGTGTATATATATATATGTATGTGTATATATATATATATATATATATATATATATGTATATATATATATACACGTATGTGTTATGTGTATGTGTGTGAAGAGCTTTTGGTAAACAAAATGAGATTATGAAATGTAAAATGCCCCTTTCTTTAAAAAGAGAAGTATTAACTTTGCATCAGAAACTTGGAACCTTACTAAAGCCTGAGAATATAAGCTAGTTACATCTCATAGAGATATGGAAAGAATAATGATGGGAATAACACTACGAGACAGAAAAATAGTAACATGGATATGAGAGAAAACTAAAGTAGAGGATTTTCTAACATGTAAAATAATCAAATGGGGATGGACAAGACATAATGAGAATGGCTACTAGTAGATGGAACTTAAGAACAACAAAATGGGTCCTTAGAGATTGCAAAGGAAGCAGGGGAATGAAGAGAAGACGACGGGTTGACGAACTAGTAAAATTTCTGGTTATAGAATGGTATAGAGAGACCATAAACAAACGTGTGTGGAAGGTCATGTGTGAGGCATTTGTCCTGCAGTGGACTAGTAATGGCTATATATATATATATATATATATATATATATATATATATATATATATATACATATATACATATATATATAAATACATATATATATATATATATATAGAGAGAGAGAGAGAGAGAGAGAGAGAGAGAGAGAGAGAGAGAGAGAGAGAGAGAGTATATATATACATATATAATAATAATAATAATAATAATAATAATAATAATAATAATAATAACAATAATAATAACGACAAATGCAATCATTTCTGGTCCATTGCAAGACAAAGGCCTGAGATATGTCAATTCATGTTTGAGGTTTTCCCATACAAAAAAGAAACCTAACAAAACTGAAATGAAAGCCACAAACAAGCAAAATATCATCAATGTGTTTAGTTGGTAGTGTTTAAAAAAATATTTTAAACAACTGTTATTACATCCTGAAATGCTACACGTGTAACTAGTTTTTATTTGCGTATCAAACAACATTGTTATGTTGCTAGGACAGCAAACATGTCAAGTAGTCTGTTTGTCCACATGAATGATTTTAACCATCCTACTGACATGGTAAATGTTATTTATTGTATTTTGTAATACCACTGTTAAAAGAAATATTATTAAAACTGCTTTTAACAAATATTTTCATGATAAAATCTTAAATTTTAGTAAGGTCTTTTTAAACCAGACAAGTATCTTGTTAATGAAATTGAAAGGAAATTCAAAATAAACATTTTGTTCAACGATTGTTACACTACTAGCATTTTATTATATAACGAAAGTCCTTTATCACTTTTGAAGAAGACTAACTACACACATGGATGATACTTTGCTTGTTTTTGGCGCTTATTTGAGTTTTGTTAGGTTTCTTTTTGTGTGATATTTCTTAATTTACTTTATACTCCGAAGGTGTGTAAAAAAAAAAAAAGAGCCTTATACAAAATTACACTAACATATTTCTAACATATAGGATGATATAGACTTATGTAATTAGTCATTATTTGAACACATAAATTATAGCATATAATGAACAACAAAATTTTTTTTTTCGAAAAGTAAAGCGATATTACACATGCAAAGATGGGCATTGAAACGGCTGTGGTGTTTTGTTTATTTCAGGTGAAGAGTTAATTTCGGTATTCTTCACAGCTATATTGATGTATAATGAATCTCAAACCAATAAGAAATTTCTATAAATATATACAAATATTCTAAAAATAGAGATAAATATCGGAACACGAGAAAATATGAAAAAAAGTGTTATTAGAAAAGCGTATTTTTCAAATTCACCATTATATTTCTTATCATGTATGTGAAAAAAAATAAGCTCTAAAATTATTTATAAATACATATAATTAGACAATATACAGTACATGTAACTAATAGTATAAACTGAACAACATTCTCGTTTTCTTTTGAAATTTACAGTGAGATTACACATAAAATAAGTCCACTGGCATAGCTCTGGTGACTTTGTTACGTACTTTCGAGCGTTTATTTTGCGGAAATTTTACAGATAAGCAATCACATCATAAATGCTACATCAATAAAGATTTCCCTTATATATATTTATATATATATATATATATATATATATATATATATATATATATATATATATATATATATATATATATATATATATATACACACACCTTAATGGACTTGTGCGTAGTGAAACAGTACTGCAGCTCGGAGTAGTATATCCGGAAGAAGTCACGACGCACGTGCTTTTTTATTGTTTATGGTTTCCAGGATTCAACCGATCTTGATGATGGTTAATGATCATTCGTGAGCCATGTCGAGGTTCATCTAGATATTCAGGAGTTGCCAGCGGAAGAGGATCAGTAGGAATCGAATGACCACGTCGGAGGAACAGCAGGTGGTAAAGAATTACAAGGACGGAAAGAACCATCAGCTCTTTTGTCACGAGGCTAAGAAGGGAAAGAGAGCATCATGGTGCCAGCGCAAGGCCACTCATCTTCATTATAGTACATAAAGGCGTCAGAAATAACTTCGTGAAACTAATGAAGGGAAAGCTTTATCTTATCCATACTTTATGAGCTATAGTAAGTAAAGACATTCAGAAGGACAAGCTGTGTAAGTTACAAAAGTTTTCTTGGTTCAGCAGACTGACTCCCTCACAAACGAAATATACAGTAGTTCATCAGCTTATCGAAGAGGTCCATGACTTCCACATAGTTGACGTGCTTAATAACCTCTGGCCTCTCTATGACTGCTTCTTCATAAACAAACTTGGCCCTTTTCCTAATCCTCTGTTTGTCGACGAGCTCCTAGGTGCCTACCTTGTACGTGTTAGTAGTTTTGTTGACTAACCTGTATAGCATATGATGAAAGTGTTGTCTCTCCCCCCGGAATGACATTTCTCCAAGAAGCAACGACCATTTTTCTGCCACTGGCTTCAAAGAGATTAGTATACCTCTCACAAGGTGTAGGGTACCGCTATAATAAGTTTTATTTTCATAAAGCTCTTGTGCAAGGGCGACAGAAGGATGAAAGTTATCCACTAAGACATGGTAACCTATTCCTAGGTTTTGATCCATCAGTCACACAAAGACGAAGAAACATCAGAATTAATGATGAATTGAAGGGCATAACCCGATTGTACCTGCTATAGAGTGTTAAATTTTCATATTTTATTTAAGTTTTCATAGAATTATATATCTTGAGTGAGAGATACCCTTTCCACTTCCATATTCCATCATCCTGTGATAGATATTTTTCTTAGGATATACATATTAGGGGTATCTTACCTGGATATATTACATGGCGGGTCAAATGACAATCAACTTGTTGGATTTATGCTTGGTTAATGCCCGCATGTTGAATGTGTGAAAGTACTTCCGCATCTTCTCAACCAGCCTGAGTGACACCATTGCTTAGAAAGACATTTTGTTCCAATGATGCCCATCGACATGGCAATACAAAGAAATTTCCCAAAGTCAATGACATTGAACCCAATCCGTGGATATGCCAATAGTCTCTGCTGCTCCTCCCTCGTATGTTTGTTGTAAGTATATATTTCTTCCATGAGGTAATAGAGCAGCTTGGTCTTGAATAAAGGTTGGAAGAATATGGGTAGAGTAGAGTGAATGGTTCCCATCATTCACAGGGTAGCAGTAAAATCCTGTATTGATGGTGATGTTGCATCATTGGTCCAACCATTATAATCATCTTACTTGCTCAGTCCAGGTAGATTGGGAGGCCATGCCATTCCCTTGATCCTTGTCTTCTTTGCTACCCACGTGATCCTTGATTGTGCAATCACCCCAAACCAGAGGAAGTCCAAACAAATCAATCTCTTTATATATCTTCGTCTGCATCACTTTCACCCCCATCAGACTCAAATTATAAGTTTCTGGATGAATCATCCACTGCCACAAACTTGTATTCAACTCCTGTATAATCATCTCCTGCTCCTTCCTCATTCAGATCCTCTCTATCTATTTTATCATCAGTTTTAATAACCGATTCAATGTCTAAATTTTCACTTACATTCTTTTCTTCATTGATAGTTGGGATTACTTTTTTCCCTAATTTTTGCTTGTGCAGTTTTTTTTTTCATTTGCAGTCTTTTCCCTGTTATTTGATTTTCTTTTGGAAACGTTTTTCCTCACTTCTTTACCGGTCTATCTTGAATTTCACTCTTGTCTCTGTCTTTTTCTCTTCAGAAATTAGTTCCTTTATAGCATCTTTAATCTCATCTGAATCACTCAGGCTTTATCTTTCTCTATGTTTGTTGATGGCTGCATTAGGACTTATTGGCCAGAAACACTAGTATCCAGGTGCGTTGCTACACTCTTGCCTTTTGGCATGGTACCATAAAGCCCTTTTGAAACTTTGAATTCGTGATAAAACAATAGTCAAACTATTCAACAACAATCCCACAAAAAATTACCCAAAATTGATTAAAAAAGGTGCAGATATAAGTGAAACAATAACTCAGTGGGCCTTATATTCAACATAGTGGTCACGACCAAGACTCGAGACAGACTGAGATTTCAGTGTTCTACCAACCACCAAAGTTTATTCAGCGGAGTCATATCTACACTATCCCATATAAAAAACACTCACGCATACCTACAGACTCTTCATGCTATGTATTTACATCTGGAAAAGGTCCCAAGATTTTTATGAGAAACCATTTTTACCCTACGCAAATTATGTTACGTCACATAGCACTCAAATGGTTGATCAGGATAAATTCTCTAATGTGCCTAAGCTGACGTTTGTATTCATGGTAATGCTACTAAGGTCCATTGGACATCTCGGATATCTATATAGTCTTCCTGCTTGTAAACTCACTAGCGCCATATACATTCATATGCACCAACAAGAAAGATTCATGTGCCCTTCTTACTATACAGATAGGAAAACTGAGGATAGACTCCCCCACTAGAATTCTCATTTGATAGCTCTAAATTGTAAGAACGTTCTTACACAGGCCATGCATATTTCTCTGATAGTCACTGGCATATTTCATTATAGTCTCAAACATTCTGGGGGTAAAGCCTGTCACTTCCATTGTGGGGGCGTCCTCTGATAATCACATGGCTGTAAAGTCTTTTCTCACACCTGTCACTCAAAAATACCTCGATCAACCATTTTCACAAATAAGCAAGTGTTTGTATTATCAGTAAGGATGTAAAAGTGAAGAGCTTTACTTGAAAATAATGTAATTTGTAAAGATTGTAGCTTCAAGCATCAAGCCACAGAAATACTCTGCTTACACAAAGGATGCTTATGTCAGTAAATAAGGATGTAGATGTATTAAGTGAATCGTTTTTAAGTATTTCAGAGAAAAAAAAAAATCTTGAAAATAGGGCTTAAATGTGACAGACGTTGATCAACTTACGAAGATCCTAAAGTAAACGTCTAATTCAAATTCTGCTGTCCATAAAGAGCTTTCCTCTTCATTCTCGCTTCTTCGTCTGCTTCCACTTTGTTTCCCATTTTTGTTTCGCTGGTGAAAGACCGGCTAGCACAGCCCACGTCTCCTCTATATGCCACTTACAAAAGATGAAGCAGAAATAAAACGGTATTATGAATAAAAAATGTCAGTTACACAAAGGGATGTTTTAGAAAAGAGATTTAATTTCCTGAAATTATTTCCTCCATTTTTCTTATGACTTTCAACTTCCTTGCCTTATATACAACGCAACCAAAAATTTGTCTTTCTGTTAATGATGTGGATGGAAGGAAGATAGCTGTTGTCTATAACTTTTAACAAGGTTCAGGTTTGACACAGAGTGTTTGTCTGTTCAATACACAGACACACACATTGTATGTGTACATATATATATATATATATATATATATATATATATATATATATATATATATATATATATATATAAACTGACATTTTCGAAAGATAAAATTTATTTTTTAGCTCTCAAAGAGATCATTTCTCTCCTCCAGAAAACAAATAGTTATACATTTTAAAAGAGGCACAAAAAAGGTTCATCAGACAAATAGAAAAAAAAAAGTTAGTCTTAGCGAAAATTAACAGCATTCAAGATGGTTTGTTTACATCCTTCAAAAGCAATAGGTACAGAATTTTGACAACATTATTTAAAAAGAAATCTGATTTAAAATTCCACTGATAAATATTAAGGTTCTTAGAATTTTTAATTAAAACAGCTTCAACCAGTTCGTTTAAGTGTATCATGCATTGTTATCCCCGAGCATATCACTTCCGACAGGGGTGCCACTATCCCCTCTCAATTGTCGACATCATTAGGCCATCTTCTAGTCATTACACTATCGCTTACAACCCCGAAGCCCTCTGCAGTGAGTCCAGTTGGCTTCCACAGCTTCAGTGGGTCTTCATCATGTTAAGGACTATTAAGGACACCATGGATGTTTCAGCGGGTGAAATGGTATATGGTAACCTTTTGGTCATCCCTGCTGAATTCTTTTTTCCACCCACCAACACCTACGAGGATCTCCAGCACCTATGCCATGTAATGAGGAAATTTATCCTCTACCATCAGATTAAAAAGTCCCCATCAAAGCAACATATACCAAAAGACTAACAATCAGCCACACACTTCAGCATGCTCACCGACGCTTGTAAGCCACCACTTTCGCCACATTATATCGGCCCATTCCTTGTCATTTATCGCACTCCGAAACCGCCCATCCTCAACGTTCGTGGTAAAGAGAATTGGATCACCAAGACGACTCGCGAACAGTAAGACTCTTTATATTGGGTTGACCTCTTATACATACATGTCTGCTTTAGTGAGGGAGCCATGTCCTGCACGTGCACGAAGCAATCCACATAGAAATGAAGGGTGTCTACTGCCCTATCAACGTTTTCTTCGACACTGCAACCGTTATTAGACACCATGTAAAAAGTCGTTAATTGTAACAAGCAAATTTAAACACTATCATTTAATTATTATTTTATCTATCATCTTATGCCTAATGTATACCTTAACAAAAATCTACATTATAAACACGCAATCGTTACCCTTACAAATACTTGTGTAGTCTGTAAATAAAGTTATTTGCGTGAGAGCTGCATGAGCTGCATTTTGTGTTAGCTCTTCTTCCGCTCCCGGCACCGGACTTTCCCTGGCCGAGTTAAGGATTACAAGTCAACATAGTGCTCACCAAAGAGAGACTATGGGGACATCATGAAGTAGAGAAAGAGAAGATTTACAAATAAAAAAAAAACGCAACAAATAGGCTCTATGTCTAGATCTGACTATGCCAAGAAGTGAAAGGCAAACCAGATAAGCAGTGTAAATTAGTACAATATCAAATGTCATTATGACTGGTAAGATAAAAAAAAAAAAAAAAACGGGGAACCGACAAAACCCCCACACGACAAAACACCCACTCACAAAAACCCCCAATGACAAAAAACCACACGACAAAACCCCAACTGACAAAAACCTCGCACGATAAAACCCCTAAGCATTAAAAACTCCACATGATAATTTCAGATAAAGCAAAAATTTTTAAATTTATTGTTTTACATATAAATGATTTTTATTATAGAAAACTTGACTTTTAAATGTGTTATAGTCGTAACAATTCTAGGTGAATTCGTCTACAACAAATCATCTATACCAATTCATCTAAAACAATTCACCACTTCACCATTAACAATTGCTTCATATACACTCCATTTTTTCAGGAGAAAATAATGATGGGATTTGTCGTGATCGACGCTTTGTACCCGTCACATATACAGAATCAAAATATTCCAAAAGAGGTTCAAGATGGGTTGGCCATTTCAATTTAAAGAAATTCGTGCCATCTATGATTTCATCAGCTGGCAGAAAAGCTAATCTATCAATCACACCACGAAAATGCCAAGTAGATTCATTTTCCTTGTAAACATTGCTTAGCCCTAAGCTTTGTACTTTCCACTATGTATTTGGTGTTAGATGATAAAAGCATGTTTTAGTATGAATAAGAGGTCCCAATACATTTTAATTGCATTCAAGAGATATTTTTTGAAGGCTGACATCGTAGTAACTGGATTCATACCTAATCCTAGGTCCTCGCCCTTTCCCAAAATTGTTGTAAGATATTCTTGACAGATTTCCTGTCATTTGTCGGGAAGAAAACCATACACACAGCTTATTGCTGAGTCCTCGGGTGGGACTCTAGTAACAAATAGCTGTTCAAATAACGCAGGTGCTAACGAAAAGGTACCATCCATATACCAAACATCTGCCTTAGCTAAATGATGCATTGCATCTTTTGTAGCAAATATAATTATTCGATTGCTGGCTTTAGCACCATTATCATGAAGAAGAAAAGGCACAGGATTTTCTCCTCGAGTCATAGTCCACTCTCCTGAAATTTTCAGGTCCCTCAACGATTCTGGATCCCAGGGCGTCCTTCTTGAAGTTTTCTTTGAACATATCTTTTAACTGTATTTAATTTCCCTTGGTAAGTCTTTCCTCTTGTGTCATACTTTCCAACGAATACGCTACAATGCGGCTAGTATTTCCTCTGGTTGATTTGGCCTGTTGATAAGAGGGTTGTATGCATTTTTGCTGCTTCCACTGATCCTTTATCTCGCTCATGA
The DNA here is from genome assembly GCF_036898095.1 of Palaemon carinicauda. Classification (NCBI taxonomy): domain Eukaryota; kingdom Metazoa; phylum Arthropoda; class Malacostraca; order Decapoda; family Palaemonidae; genus Palaemon; species Palaemon carinicauda. Next base: position 118,344,104 of record NC_090730.1, on the reverse strand, counting down.
TTATGTTCCTTGTTGAAATGATGTCCGATACTTCTAATTTGTTGTTATCTTTCCATTATCTTCTAGAACATTCCCATCTCTTTGTAGTAGCACTGGTGGACTTTTTTGTGAACATATAGCCATAATAACAAAGCTTTTCACCACCTTTATTATTACAGGTAACTTCCATCATGGATAAGCAAGACAAAACTTATATAGAAAAGTTAATATACTTTCATGTAAATAGCTACCAAAAGAGAAGTTAATTCATTGATATTTTTGTAAATAACTACCAAAAGAGACTTTACTACAATAATAGTTCAACTACTAAAAGAGAATTTGATAATGGGAGTTTTGTCGGTGGGGGTTTTGTCAGTAGGTGATTTTGTCGTGTTAGGAATTTTGTTATGTGGGGGTTTTGTCATGTGGGGGTTTTGTCATGGGGGGGGGGGGGTTGTCATGTGGGGCTTTTGTCACAAAAAAAGTTTGAAGGCCTAAAGTTTAAAGTTGTTCCACAGACGTGATATCAATAATAAGAGCTTTTATATATTCATGTCTAGACATCATTAGATATAATGCCATGAGCGAAACCAGGAGACAAATTCTTATCACTACTTAAGACAAGAAATTAGTTGCATATGTGCACGAGTTTCATTATATCTTACATATCAGACAAATGTGTAGACGATCGTCTCTAGTTTCTATGTATTTCGGAACAACTAAAGACATAAGATAAATGTAATGGATTACCAGATTAGGTGTATGTACAGTATAAACAATGAACCACAACCAGAAGAATTTATCACATTAGTCTCATATTGGTAGTTGTATCACATACAGTAGGCTAGGTGATTCTTTGTCCAGGTTACAATTGACTACATATAAATATAATTACTCAACCACTTCCTTTCATCGGAGAACATGGCAATTGAAACCAATTCCTTTCCATAACTTGTAGCTTATTCCTAATTAACACACACACACACACACACTCTCTCTCTCTCTCACACACACACACACACACACACACACACACACACACACACACACACTGTAATCAGTGGACTGCAGGACAAAGACCGCAGACATATTTTTTCGCTTGCAACTGTTTATGGTCTTTCTATGACAGTCTATTCTAGCAAATTTTCTTAGCTCGTAAATACGTCTTATTCTCTTCCTCCCCCTGTATCTTTTGCAATTTCTAGAGTCTGTTATTCTTCTTGTCCATCTACTATCTACCATTCTCATCATATGTTTGCCCATGTCCACTGTTTTTCTTACATGTTGTTAGAATATCCGCTAATATAGTTTGCTCACGTACCCATGCGGCTATTTTTCTGTCTCCGAGTGGTATTCCCTTCATTATTCTTTTTATAGTCCCTTGAGTTGCAACTAGCTTATATTCTAAGGCTTTAGTAAGGCTCCAAGTTTCTGATGCATAAGAGAAAGTGGTATTTTACTTTTCATAACCTCATTTTCTTTACCAAAAGTTCTCCATACCATGCATATAATACTTTTAATTTCGGTTGCATGTCCTGGAGAAACACTTTCTGTCTGCCCGAAGTGCGTATCATCATTAACATTCTGTAGAGATTTGTTCATAACCCTTATTTGTGTTGTCTGCATTTTCATTGAACATCAACCTAGTTTCACTCATATTCATTTTCAGCAGTACATATTTGCATTCCCTAAACAAATCTTCCATCATGTTATGCAATTCCTTACATGAGTCAATGAATAGTACTATGTCAACTGCAAATCTAAAGTTGCTAGGGTATTCTCCATTAGTGTCAATATATACATTTTTCCAATGTAAATACTTAAAAAGATCTCTTCGAGGCATGCTGTAAATAATCTAGAAGAGATGAGGTTTCCTTTTCTAATTCCTTTAATCAATTGATTTTTCTCACTATCATTATTGTTAGAAGTTTCAGGATTGCTGTACTTCCCTTATAGATATTTTCAAGTGTTGAAACGTAAGATTGTTCTATTCCTTGTCACTGAACGGCTTTCAATAATGATGAAGTTTTGAAAGAATCAAAACCTGTCTCGTATATATATATATATATATATATATATATATATATATATATATATATATATATATATTTATATATATATAGATATAGATATATATATATATACATATATATTTATTTATGTATGTATATATATATATATATATATATATATATATATATATACAAAGGCTATGGCACTAACCATATATGTATATGTGTATATGTGTTTGTGTGTGCGTGTATTTAAACTCTTGTTGTTAGGCTGTTTATCTTTATCAATGAAATATTTCGTTGTGTCCAAACATTATTTTGAATTTAACTTATTGTAATCCCATCATATAGAGAAAATACTCTATTGTCAACATTTAAGTCTATTAAATAAATTTTTCGAAACCAGTGATAAAAAATGATCGAAGTCCAGATCTTCTCTTCCTTGTTTGATTTATTTAATTTAATGCCAATGCTGCCCTTCTCCTTATGATATATAGATATATGTGATTTGTCTCACTTACTGTATACCTATATGTGTCTTACTATTTAGATTGTAAAAATTGTCTGAACATATAAATACATACATACATACATACATAAACCCAGACTGTGGGAGGACAGGTCAGTCCAACTTGCTGCCAGTCTACAGCTCAGATGAATGGGAAGATATGATGCTTGGTCTAACCAACGGAGTATGAAAACTCTGGAAAAAAATAAATGACAAATTTTGAGTCAACAATGGAATGCAATAGGGGTAGGGTGTACCCATTAAGCGATACATTGAGGTTCTCTGGCTCACCATCTTCCACCTCCGATGGGAATAGGGTGCTCAAGATCAAGGTCTATTGCTCAAGATCATCTATCCCTATCATCACTCGAGTCCACTTCACATTCTGATTCGTGGACAGGCCTACATTTGACCCCACTCTCCCTCTTGATTGATTCGAATCTTACTTGTTATCTGAATCATTTCCAAACAGCATTCTTTTTACAATCTCTGAATACCTTAGCCTGTCTCCATAGTAGAAGGAGGTAGAGGAATGTTAAGGTGAGGAGCAACACGGGACGTTGAGAATATGGCCAATGAGGAAGGGTTTGGATCAGGAGACTAAGCTATAGGTTTGAGGGCCGTTAATGTGGATTCTGCTTGAAGGTCTATGCTAAGAACATCAGGTACTGGTTTCATTTCCCGACTAATACCTTTGTCCTTTTCCATCTTAAAGGTTATCTCTTTCCCCAAATTGCCACTAGTTTCCTCTGACGAATTTGGCAATTCCCGCCTTCGCAACACAAGCTTACAAGTCGATGGATGATTCGCAAAGTCAACCTCTGTTTCTTCAACGAAAAGCATTACCTAAACTAGCATGGTGTGAACTTTCAGCTTGATTTACAATTTTTTCTTCGGCAATTTTTGCATTACATGATTTTTAAAACACTTAAAAATTTATCAACACAACCTACAATCACTTCTCATCAATCCAAAATGCACTACCACTTCCTGATCGCCGTCAATACGCCGTAAAATTAAGTTTCGTATGACTGCTGCTGGCACATCATGAACAAAACGAACGCTCATTGGTTACTGAATGTTTGTTTAACTCGTCTTGCGCACAAGCTGCTGCTATCTGTATTCTGTATACATTTGTGATTAAGTCCAACATCTCCCTTCACTCAGATACAGGTTTCTTTTTCGTTGAATGATGCCACGATTTTTAGTAAATATATTCATGAAATAAGTATTTGAGGATGCACGAAAGCACTTACGGTTATTATTAGAGGGTTAAATATGTAAAACCATTTTGCATTTATTATATTGTGAAGATGTTTATATATGTATCCTAGAATGTTTCTTCAACTATATATATATATATATATATATATATATATATATATATATATATATATATATATATATATATATATATATAATTTCATTGATTTGGTTTAATAGATTGCTGATCATTAAAAAAAAGACCTTCTCTAACACTTTATTTCTTCATGATAGACAAACTAATTTCTAAGACTCCTGCGTGAACATAAGTGACTAATACAGCATATGATTATAAAGTTAGAAATAGTATTTAGATAGGTACTTGATACAGGATAAGAATTAGAAATCACAAGGTACAAAAACATTTTTTAATATATTCAGCATTATGGCTAAATATGATTAGGTCTATTTCAAACCAAAATAGACTGGAGCGTAACATGTATATTTATATCTACTTCCTTAAATAATTACTGACATAAGAGATACACTCAAATAGAATGACAGATGACTGCCTTTCTACTCGTGTTGCAAAAGCTTTAGAAATTTAAATAAGATATTTTCCTGTATTAGCTAGAGCTATGTTACCCCCTTGTTCCTTTGCAGAATATTAACCTTAGGAATCTGTTAAGAAAGTTAAAAGGAGAAACATTGATAGCTACATACGAATCACAATTGAAACTCCATCACTAATAGTATTTTAAAGGAAATCTACCAAAATTTACATAGAATATGGAAAAAGTTTTGTGAGACCGTTTTCATATTCGGTATTTCTTTCAGTAACGGTTCATGCTGGCACAAAGTTGTTTGAATCCCATACAATTAAACAAATTGTCTAAAACATCCACACCAGTCAAGTAGAGCATAGCAAAATTATGAAAATGCTATATTGAATGGTTTGGGAAAATTCTATAAAGACTTGTGGAAATGAGTCTCTTCTGAGCAAATGTTGAATGTCCGGAAATCTGTATAAAATCAGGTATCAGCAAGGTTATGACAATTCTTGCGTTTTGCATTCCTCTTCCATGTCAGATTCTTATGGGTTCTTCTGCTACATATATTATGGATCTATAACAGTGAATACTAGATGATCAATAGTTTCCTGGTCTGAATTGCCTCCGGCCCTATGTTAGCACTCTATTGGCAACCTGTTAACGTTCTGCTCTTTTTGAAGTATGTGTTATACAAATCAACCTTAAAGTAGGGGATTCAGAATTAATTTTTTTTTTAACCCAATAACTGTATAATGACGTCTTTGATATATTATTTTACTTTACATTTGATCAAATCTTTTCATATTTGTTATTGAATCATTTTGCCAACATGCGCAGAAGAAAAATTTAAAACATTTTGTGTATGCATCATCACTAAAACAACATAAAAAAAAATCTAATCGTAATATTTCCTGAAAAAAAAGAGAAAAAAGCCCAAAAAGCAATTTATTGATTCAAAGAACTATCAAGTCTATCTTCCCGTACCTTCAATTTTCCCTTTTTAGAATTAATTGTAAAAAATATAAAGTTCGTGCGATTAATTTATTTGCTACCAGGGCACTGAAACCGCTTGGTGGTTTTCACAATATTTTTCAGAGTATGTTAGGATGAAGAAGGATGGTGAAAAGAAACGTTGAGGGGCGAGAATGTAATAAAGACAAGTGAATAGAGAATCCGACTGACTTTAACGACATTGATATAGGCTATATGGGACTGAGATAAAAGCAGCAGGATGATACTGGGAATTAAAATATGAACACTGAAAAAAGTATCAAATTAATATGAGAGAAAGAAGAAGGCAAGATATGATTGGATACAAGAGGTAAGGTATAATAATGAAACAAGCTAAGATTAATGAACGTAAAGAAGAACGTATTGGAGAGAGAGAGAGAGAGAGAGAGAGAGAGAGAGAGAGAGAGAGAGAGAGAGAGAGAGAGAGAGAGAGAGAGAGAGAGAGAGTTGATATTTCGCGCAAATTAGACTATCTGAGGAGGAGTATAACAGCTTCACCTTGGGAGACAACTGGGATCCTGGTAACTCAATTTACCTGCGATAAGAAACAAGAAGTGAGGGAAAAGGAAACCATGGAAGGGAAATCTCCCACCTTCTGAATATTTCATTAGCTTCCCCCGAGTGAAGCTGTATATGGTGGTTACTAAAATATGCGTTTTACAAAGGAAAATGTTATTTAGGAGAGAGAGAGAGAGAAAAAAAAAAGACCAGTGAGAAAAACGAAGTCTAACAGCCGCCCATAATTCACGTTCTGTGTATGTAACCTGTGTCACGTATTTTTCTTATTATCCCTCTGTGGTAGACAAGGACGAGAAAAATATGACCTTTTCTCTCGGAAAATAAGTTACTTAGACTTTATTTATATCCTAGGAAGTGGACATACCACACTCTTCCCTGCTTGCCTTCGGGTGAAACTGTGCTCCGCTTCCTAAGGATTTGGTTCTGGATGCTTATTTAAGGATCCAATGAAATAGATTATCAACTGTTCACTTTACTAATTGAAGCAAAAGTTTGTATTTTTTCTATGTATCAAATTCTATTTTTCTTAGATGGAAAAACTTTCTACCGAAGAACCAAAAGATAAATAGACAATATGCTTGAGTCAGCTTGACGTTAATTCAATCTGCACGGAGAATACTTATTTTTTTCTAAATCGTTAATGAAAAGAGAGAATGATCTTTTAATGTCCATCCTTCATTATGATAGAGGCTGTAGTTAGTGTCTGTATCAGTACTCGGGGTTATCGATATTACCTTATCTTGATTTTCATAAAAAATAATTTTGAAAAATCTTTGGAAGTTTACGTTGAATATTTATTGCATATTTATCGAGACCATTTTTTTTAATCTTATGAAAAGTTATGGAAGTAGAAAAAAGAAAACGAAGTAAATGGCGTTGAGAGATTGCTTCGTGTATGTAACTGCAATCGCAAGGACTTTGATCATGCACATTGGAATAATTTTTGAATGATAGAATACGAATCAAAATGTAGACTCTGATAAAACATAACTCGACCATCTCTCAACCCCGAAAGAAAAACTACAGTTTTAGGTGCATATCATGAAAGCTTAACCTCACAGCCTTCCCGACACCGCTCTTCCTGAATTTCATGGATTTCAGAACAATTGCAATATTTACCTTCTCATAAAAATAAACTACCAATATTAAGTAAAATCTCAGTTTTTACTTGGACTGCATCATGAAACGTCGAATTTTACGGATTTCATAATAAAGCCACGCCACTTCCTTTTGCACAAAAACTCAGGGAGAGAGAGAGAGAGAGAGAGAGAGAGAGAGAGAGAGAGAGAGAGAGAGAGAGAGAGAGAGAGAGAGAGAGAGAGAAAGAGAGAGAGTTTAATTTTTTCATCTTCATTACGGGTATCTAAAAATCATGATGTGACCATATTTTTTTTGCACCAGATATCATAGGTTTATCAACAGATATCTTTAAAGAATATAAAAAACTTATTTTAAACTTAATTCATGAGATTGCGAGTAATTTTGTCCTTCATTATCTTTTGTAATTTTTGCGTAATCAATACAATATTTTTTTTTAATATATCAGGAATTTATTATAATGGTATATTAAATAACAATCAGGATATCCTGTTATTGCACATGCAACTAGGGGCATGCAAAGAAAATTGACCAAATATACTTGTGGAAAATTTTCTACAACTTTATAAACATGGAGACTTATCTTCCCTTTATAATAAAGATCAGTTTTCTCTCTCTCTCTCTCTCTCTCTCTCTCTCTCTCTCTCTCTCTCTCTCTCTCTCTCTCTCTCTCTCTCTGTATATATATATATAATATATATATATATATATATATATATATATGTATGTATGTATGTATGTATGTATGTATGTATGTTTTACTGTACAAAAAAACAAGTAACTAAATATACAGCAAAAGCCAGTGAAAAATTATAAAATACCTTAGTACCTAGCACTTTCGTGCATTTTAATACAAAATTCTTCTCTTCAGGGTAATATATATATATATATATATATATATATATATATATATATATATATATGTATATATATATGTATATAAATATATATATATATATATATATATATATATATATATATATATGTATATATATATATATATATATATACATATATATATATATATATATATATATATATATATATATATATATATATTTATATATATATATCCTTACGAAGCTGGTCTTGTGTAGAGTAAATACTTTATTCCTGTATTTCATTTGTGTATTTAGGAGGTGAATAGCCAGCTCGTAAGGTGAGTTCCTCTGCTTTAGGTTTAAGTAATTGTAAGTAAATTGCATAAGATTTTCGTCGTTCTTTTCTTGTATTTTTCATTCAAGTCGGAGTAAGTAAATCTACGTTATTTTTAAGAATTAACTTTTTATTTCACGTATTTTGTTATGAAGTCTTATGCCATCTCGATTAAGTGTGCTGTACGAACTATGCGAAGTATGAACGATGGCTTTTGTAATCTTTTTATGCTTACACGAGGTATTGGGTCATGTTTGTGAGAGATTATGCCCTTCTTATATTTTCCAAGTGTTTAGAATGTTTTTTTAAAAAAAAAACCAGAGATAGTTTTATCTTTTTTTCTATTGCTTCGAGGACGGAGGTGGGCAGAGCTAGCGGAGAGAAAGTTGCCTCACTTGTGAGTTGGTATGCGTCTGATACATGATTATTGGCAACTTTGACGCCGCTAGGCACTACCCCCAAGCTTCTAGACCCTCAAACCTAGAAGGATCTAGAATAATTATGTCAATATATATGTGCCCCTAGGCATGCATAGGAGCAGAAGACATCCAGCCTATCCCTTTGTAAGAGCCAACATCCTCTCTCCTTAAGTGCCTCGAGTGTGTGTCCTCTCCAAAGTGAATAAGTTTTAACCCAACATATATAGTGTGTAGTGTGTTCAAACGGTAATGAAACTTTAAAGGTGATGTCAAATTCATTATGTTATTGTACTTGCTGGAATCATATAAATTTTTGCAACTGGTCCTGTGAGATTTAGGTGAAAATGTGAAGTGTATTTGTATTGCTATCTGGTCAGAAACTTTGTGTGAGCTAAAAATACATCAGTTTATCAATTACTTTTATGTAAATTTCTATAAGAGTTGAATCCTATTTGTGAAAAATTTGATTTCCAGTGAAACCAGTGATTATATAATTTTCAAAGTGTAATACTCTCTTGTCTTAGCATGAGGTTTTGTTCAGATTTAATATTCTGAGTCAAGTGATCATATAATTTTCAGAGTGTAATATTTTCTTGTCTTAGTCTAAGTTTTTGTTTAGGTATAATATTTAGAGCGCTTTATTTTTGGTGTAAATTCTTTTAACCCTTTTACCACCAAGCTATTTGGAACTTTCCGACCCTTAACCCTCAGGCGTTTTCTTTTTCAAGCACATTTTGCAATATATATATTTTTTTAAATTGCTCTAACAGCCTTAATTTTCGTCATAAATAGGTCAGGTTGGTCTCACTCTTTTGGAAAATGCCTGAAGTTTCTCATAAAGTTATAAAAAAATATGCAAAATAATGTAATTAACCGTTTTTTGCAAGGACGTACCGGTACGTCCATGGGGGTAAAGGGATGAGTTTTGCGAAACGTACCAATACGTCCATTGGGGGTAAAAGGGTTAAAGGATATAATTTTTTAAAGAATATTATTATTTTTGTAAAGCGTGTGATATTTTGATCACCAGTATTTCTTACAGAGCTCTCTCGTATCCCTGTTTAAGAATCGAAGTAAGAGGTTGATTTGAATAGTTCTCAATAATAATTACCAGTTTGTTTTAAGAGTACGTAATAGACCTTTGGATATTCGGTGTTTTAATAAATTGCCGTCTGGGAGTTATACAATTTTCTCAGAGCTCAGGTATTATTCAAATGTAACAGATGTAAAAAAAAAAAAAACAGGTTATTTTTGGAACTCTGAAGGTTATGTAACAGGCCAGGTGTAATATATATATATATATATATATATATATATATATATATATATATATATATATATATATATATATATATATACACACACACAGTATATATTCCGGTCACGCCCAGATCTCCCATCCTTAAGGAAGCGAGAGAACGAGTAGTCATGCCCTGGCGAGAGTTTGTGCGTGTGTACGCATATCTATTTATTTATTGGCCCATCATTTTTGACAGGCTGCGTACACTAGTTTTAACATAAAACATCATAAATAAAATATCTTCAACACACACACACATATATATATACATATACATGTATATATATATACATACAATTTTCATGCCCCATACGCATGATGCATTGTTTGGCGAAAACAAGCTTGTGGCATATACAAATGCGTGTACCGACTTTTCGTCCGATGTCACTTCGTCTGACAACACTTCGGCCACTTCTTTTTGTCCAATGTCTTTTCGTACGACGGACTTTTGGTCCAACGACATTTGGTCCAGTTTTAAATTGTTTCAAGCCATAAAAGAAAAAAGAAAAACCCTACCCAATTCATGACTTTCTCAATAGCAAAATTAAACCTTATAAGGACTTTCTCCCTTGTTGTTTATAATAATGTAATAATTAATTGCCAAACTCTAAAGTATAGGAGTGAAATTGGTGCAAATTATATGCCATATTCCTGAAAAAAACTGTTTTCCTCGTTGACTCATATCAAGTTACTAATCTTTTGAGACGTTCGGTGATTTTTTGATATCGTGAACAAGAATTTGACGGATCTCCTCGAAGTATTTGAGTTATTTTACCTTGAATAAATCCTTCTTCTTCCTTCAAGGTTTCGATAAATTTCCAAATGTTCACATGTACTCCACCCGCTGAACGTTTTACTTTTCTTTTCTTCTTCGTTGATTGTATAAACTTTGCCATTTCGGGATGGGTAGATTCAGAAACTAAAATACTAAACTTGCAGCACACTATATATATAGTACCATACTAAAGAGAGAGAAGGAGAAAGAGAATGTTAAGCATGACTAATGGAGTAATTAGAAAATGATCACATTACTTTATCACAAAAGCCAATAAGATATATAATTTTAACAGATAAGTGATGTAAACGGTAATAACAATCCCTTCAAACATTTGTTTTTTTTTAGAAATTGGACCAAATGTCGTCGGACCAAAAGTCCATCGGACGAAAAGACATTGGACAAAAAGACGTGGACGATGTGTTGTCGAACGAAGTGACATCGGACAAAAAGACCACCCACCAAACAAATGATGCTCTTTTTTGTTGTATCAATTCCATCTCTTAATGTAGAACTAGCGTTGCTGAATTTCTTGATAGGTTTATTTCGAATTCCTGAATTCGACAGGAATATGTGCAATAAACTTGGAATGGTTGAGGCTACTTTTGTGATTATTTCGACTTATTTGAATAGGAATGTGGCCTTGCCCAACCAGAGGGATTTTTCATAAAAGAACTTTCAATGCATATATATATTCCCTAGGGTTAATTCTATATGAAATCCCATTTTCGTTTGATATTCACTCACACACACACACACACATATATATATATATATGTATGAATATATATATACATATATATATATATACATATGTGTGTGTGTATATATATATATATATATATATATATATATATATATATATATATATATATATATATATATATATAACAACAACAAATGCAGCCGTTCTGACTCCACTGCAGGACAAAGACCTTCAATATGACTTTATTCATTTTTGGGGATTGGCCAATTTTTATCACCATACTGGCCAACTGCAAATCGGTGATGGTGGGAGATTTTCGTCTAATCGCTCACAGCAAACCAACCTAGTATGGGTGGCTCTGACTAGTACAGGTTTACTGGTCATGGCGATACACAAACCATTTCACCGCGATAAGGTATTCCCACTTATATATATATATATATATATATATATATATATATATATAATATATATATATATATATATATATATATATATATATATGACTAAGCGCGAAAATAACGAGGAAACGTAATGCTCTGATGAAAAAGAACCACAGGAAAAATGAAATCGGATATTTCACATTAAGTCCTGACTATTTTTTGTTACTTCCTCAGAGGATGTATAAATGCATGTAATTATATCTTTATGTTGAAAGGGTTATATATGCATAAATGTGTATATATTTGGGTATGTGTGTATTTAGGTTAATGCCTTTGCATAATTGTAGCCAGTGAGGGGTCATTTAGGATTGCAGAAAATATTTACTCCTTCCGATATATATATATATATATATATATATATATATATATATATATATATATATATATATATTTATATATATATATATATATATATATATATATATAAATATATATATATATATATATATATATATATATATATATTTATATACATATATATGTATATATATGTGTGTGTATGTGGTTGCGTATATTCATATGAATAAGGTTAATGCATACTAATATAAACTAAGTGTAACAGAGACTAAAAAATATCTGGCATTCGAATTGACCGCTCACTGGCTAGTGGGTAAGAACTTCACACATAATAATTATCATTATTATTTTCTAAGCTACAACCCTAGTTGGAAAAGCAGAATGCTATAAGTCCAGGTGCCCCAAAAGGGAAAATAGCCTGGAAATATAAGCCCAGGTAGTTTATTTGGGTGTAGTGTATCATTCTACAAATATTTGAATGTCTGTTTGTACTCTTACTGTACCATATAAAAAGTATCAGGAAAATACTCAAGACTTAATTTTGAATTTTCAATTAATTTTCTTATCGTTCCTTAGCATTTACATACACACATACACACACACACATATATATATATATATTATATATATATATTGTGTGTGTGTATGTGTTCGTGATTTTTGTTGATTTATCGTCACCTTCCCCCAATTTATAATAAATATTAAAATGGTTCCGTATATGTCTTTAAGCCTTGCTTTTATCAACATGTAAGAGATACGTATTAAAAAAGGCCTTTATATTTCAGTCCACCAAGGTAGTCAAATTTTTCGTCTACTTTTCGCTTAACGTTGGAAAGGTCCTGTTCTTTTTTATGGTGAAAATTGCCCTTATATTTAATTATGAGAAAATACTGAATCTTGTACTTTTTAAGACTTTTTTCTGATATAATTTTGAATAGGAGCTTACAGTATATCTCCTCAACGAACAAAAGAATCGTATAATTTATCTATATATTTTTCCTAAAATTATTTATAGTAACCCTTAGATGTCACCCTACGTACTTAGAATCTTTCAATGTTTTTTTTTTTCTCTCTTTCAGAGAAGTGTTGAGTGTGGTTTCTGAAACCTTCCCTCTCGTTCGATATTCAGATAATAATATAGAGCTCGAGATGGTTATCGATATGTGGACTGAGGTCATTCTTCTGGCACTTCTCTGGAGTGCCCATCCTGTGACTGGTGAGTGAAGCTGTACTTCTCAATACCTTGTTTTCATTAGTCCCTTTCCAGACTAATGTTGGTAAACAACTATAAAACTGTACCCAGTAAAGCTGTAATGGATTTTCATTTATTTCCCTATGGCATAAAAATATTATTAGAAGATTTTTAAGTACAAACTCACTGTAACACAACATCTGCATACTTTTATAAAGTATGCAAATAAACGTGGTTGTTGAAATGTAGTTTATGAGAGAAATACCGGACAGCTAAACACGCACTAGTATACGATGGTTTAAACATCACTGAAAATCTATTAAAACAAGCAAGCTACAATTCCATGTTATTCATGATCATATACAAAGTAGTAACCATCGTTTATGCTTACTCTCTTCTTTCCAGTTTAACATTAGTCATCATGGCATTTACAGAAGTAACTAATATATATATAAATATATATATATATATATATATATATATATATATATATATATATATATATATATATGTATGTATGTATGTATGTGTATATATATATATATATATATATATATATATATATATATATATATATAAGGACCAGAAAAGACGATATACTAGTGGATGGTACTGAAATGCACACACACATACACAGATGTGTGTGTGTATATATATATATATATATATATATATATATATATATGTATATATATGTATATATGTACTGTATATTCATGCATACACATATAAATACAGTTTATATAGTATGTATATATATGCACACACACAAACATATATATATATATATATATATATATATATATATATATATACATATATACATATATATATAAATAGTGTAAATTTATACATACACACACGCATATATATATATATATATATATATATATATATATATATATCACTAACATTCCTGATTTTATTCAATGTAAATATAAACCACATTGACATTCAATGTAGAATTCTGCCTATGGGAATTTATATTCACTGGAAATTCATTTATGATAATATCTTCTGACTGTGCAGAGATTCATACCTATGCCTCTTAGCCGAAACCATGCCTGCAGTTACTCTAACCAACCATGCTACCAAGAATTTCCAGTGGATATAAATTCCCGAAGGTAGAATTCGATATCAAATGCTATTGCTGTTGATATTTACACACGCACACGTGCACACATACATCACACACACGCACAAACACACTCACATACATATATACACACACATATATATATATATATATATATATATATATATATATATATATATATATATATATATATATAATTCAGTACCATTTACTAGTATATCTCTTTATAACTTTTCTAATCCATACCTACCCGAATAATTTAAACATATACATTTGATTTGCGTTAATCTATGATGATTACAGTCAATGTTGATTGACTTTTTCGTCTCTAAACTTATGTGCTAATCTGAACGGGATGTCAAAACCAAGCTAGTTTTAGGGCATCAAAATTATTCATATCTCTTTTTCAAACTATTTTTTCTTTTCAAGAATATCTACCTAAACCTCTTAATTACGTCAAAATTTTGAACCTGCAGGCTATTTCTAACTTACTGAAGATATGTCACTTTAGTAAAGTTTCTAAATGTGGCTTTAAAAGATAAGCCGATTTACTTGTATGTTGGGAACTAATTTCTTCATCTCGATCGCTAAAAGTTTTTGCAAGAATCATTTACTAATTTTTTGGTGTCGATATCATACTTAAGTCCTATTTGCTCTGCTTGTTTCATTTAAAGGTTTGGTTCTATCATTATGCTTGTGAAATTATGAATTTTGATGAAAAGTCATTACATTATGGGAAATATGATATATGCAATGGTGACGAGAGGCGTAGGTTAGGTGAGTATGAAGTTTACATGGTTATAAGCTGAAACTGGAGAGAAAGAGATGAAAAGGTTTATGCAAATTTCACTAAGACAAGTAGCCTAGGTTGCGTGAGATATATATGAATGAATCATATAAGAAGAAAAATTATGGAATATCAATAAAGGTTAAAGGCACAGAGTTGTATTAAGTGAACAGTATTTAAAATTATATAATGCATCGTATTGAAAATACAGAGTTTTGCTGTTGCTATGGTAGGGTAAGAATAATGTGTGGTAAGATGAGGAAATGATAGGTTTAGTGATAGGAAGAAATTTACTTAACTCCAAAAGCAAAAGTACATAAGAAGAAAGTATTATATAGATATAAATAGAGGGATAAATATGGGCGATAATAAGAAAGAATAAAAAGCATTAAAGTATAAAATCACAAACCTAATTGAGTGATCTACAAAGAACTTAATGCAAAAAATTAATGAACGAAATCAATGTTGTCTGAAGCTTTGTAATTTGGGGTCATTGGAGTAAATATCGGAAATGTGTCAAAAGTGATGATGTAAGGATATAAGTTAAGAGATTAATGAAGTAAGAACACAAAGAGGTGATAAGATTACAAGTGAGATGGGTCACAAAGATTTATAAGGCATAACTAGGAGACTGGAAAATTTTCGGCAATCAAGGGTGAGAGGATTAAAATGTTCCATTGTATAAATAAAAGTATTATAGGAAGAGTTCCAATAAAAAATTCAGGATCGTAAATTAACCAAATAAACCCCGTATGTTAAAGGTAGTTTTTATTTTGAATGTGATAAAAATGCAATATGGACTGGTTAGAGGGACCCTAATCTTTGGACAAAGGGAAGAGTGTCATGAAGCAGGCATGTAGGATTGGAAATGTTTTTTTTTTTTTTTTTGTGTTGAGAGAGTAACTGGTTTGATTTAAAAAGATATTCTGAGTCCTTTATGGATGGGGTGATGCAAAAAGGTAGAAGGAAAAAATAGACGTCAATAAAAGTTGTAGAAAAGATAATGATTTGCTCGTAAGGCAAGGAATGGGTTATATTTGTAGATGATGCAATACTAATCGTTTATTGTAAAGAAAAGTTACCAAACCTAATGAGTGTGTCTGAATTTACTTTCTAAGAAATAATGTTGAATATGATGATATGAAAATCAGGAACATAAAATGAAGAGTTTCTATACCAATAGTAAAAAAAGAGAGAGCTGGGTATTTCTGTAAATACAAAATCCATGATACCAGTCTCTTCAATATGAAGTAATGCATATTTAACTTGTATAACAAATATTTTTGCTTCTGATAAGTGATGACATACTTCCTTTCGATTAACTTATAAAATGAAAATATTAGAAATAGTGTATTGATGCTTATAAATATGACACCGTGTTGAAGATGATAATTAACTTCATATACAAGCTAAAGGTTTAAAAGAGGCCGGGCGGATCTTAGATTTGGATAAGGAAGTGAATAAAATAGAAAAGAGCTACTCTCTCCTTCTCTCTTCAATTTTTTCTCTGTCACAAGCAAACATACACACACACACACACATTATATATATATATATATATATATATATATATATATATATATATATATATATATATCACCTGTATGTGTACACACTTATAGAGTATCTATTTATAAATACACACACACATATATATATATATATATATATATATATATATATATACACACATATATATATATATGTGTTTGTGTGCGTGTGTGTCATCTTTATCGTCATCATTATCATCATCACCCGTTGCTAGTCCACTGCAGGTGAAATGGCTCAGACACATATTTTTACTTCCATCTTTTATGGTCTTTCCATGCCAGTCTATACCCGTAAATTTTGCTACCTCTTCCTTCCTCTACTTCGTTTGCAGTCTGTAGGGACCCATCGTGCTATTCTTTTTGTTCACCTATTATCAGCCATTCTCATTATATGTCCTGCCCATGTTCATTTCTTTTTCTCACATGTTGTTAGAATATCCTCTACTTCAGTTTGGCCTCGTATCCATGTTTCTCTTTTTCTGTTTGTTAGTGTTAATTCTTTCCATAGCTTTTTTGCGTTGTAACTAAGTTATGTTATAAGGTTTTAGTAAGGCTCCAAGTTTCTGATTCATAAGTTAATACTGGTAAAACAATCTGATTAAATATTCAATTTTTTTAAGATTATCTTTTTATTTTTATTTTTATTTCATAATCTCATTTTGTATACAGAAGCTCTTGGTTACAGAGGTCAGAAGGTTTTATTCATGTTTTTGAGTGTAAAAGGTTGAATATTGATTCTATATTAGTATTATCTTGGGAATTCAAACAGTTATTTCTTACAAACAAACCGGTAGCTTTTTCCTTAGAAATTGACGTTAATTATGGGCACCCTTTGTGAAAATAAGAAATCTCTGCGGCCCCTCCGTATAAATTGCATATCAATTTGAATGTTCATTTTCCAAATGTAAATGTAAATAACACCTCCAAATAATGATTTTATGGTAAAAAATACCTTCTTATTGATGGGAATAGTATTGGACTGTATTGCTTTTGCTGCTTTACGATAAACAGAAATGTCACCATAAGTTATCGTAAACAAGTGACAATCTGCAATTTTTTTTTTCTTTTATTTTCTTCAAATAAAATATTTTGTGGATTCTATTGCAGCTCATCTTTCTTAATGAAAATATGTTTTAAATATTTTGAAATCTATCGTGACGAGGTTAAGATATACAGTACAATGCAGTAATGAATGGGGACATAATCATTATTTTGAATTATATCGATATTTGAATAACTTTCCATATTTCTTGTATACCACAGTCTCTCTAGTGCAAAAAATGAGTTTAATCTAGAGCTATCTACAAATGGGTTCCAGAACAAATCATATCAGAACAGCTCATACCCGAACAACTCATACCCAGGCAACTTGTACCTGGACATCTGCTACCTAAGACAACTAATGACTACGACAATTCTTACCTAATAAAATCTATAAACGATGTAGGTAAAAAAAAAAAAAAAAATATATATATATATATATATATATATATATATATATATATATATGTATGTATAATTTTATGAAATTCCATCAATTAAAAAATTTGAAACATCAAATTATAAAATACCAAGTGGTCGATTAAAGGAATATCGATAAATGATAATACAGTCTATAAAGGACAATGAAATGCAAATTTATAAAATCTATAAAAAATGTAGGAAATGGTAGATAATAAAATCTATAAAATATTTTCCTTTATAAATAAAAAATATTTAAAACTAAAATATTAATGATTGTCTATTAAACATTTAAATACACTGAAATGAAAATCAGATTATATGAAACAAACTTTTAAGAAAGATAATTTCTGGTGAGAATCCTAGTTTTCAAGTAAAGTTATCATTCGGTTGCTCTAGTTTTTATAAACCTGTTTTGAATTTACTTCTACTCCCCAGTCAAAATTAGTTGCCTTCTTCTGAGCCAAACTAGCCTCTAACTTTAGAATATTTATCAATTTTCAGATATTTGATGTTGGCATAAAACTGAACTTTGGAATGCATTATGAAAACCTTCAAGGCTATTACTAGTTCCCATCATGACAACCAAAGTACTCTCTGATACATTCCATGTATTAACAGGAAATAATGGAGAAAAGCGACAACTATGTACTCCTCTTCGTCTTTCTGGACCTATATTACAAGTCACTTTAATATATGAAAAATTCCTGTGGCTGATTACAGAAAATGCTGTAAAGCATTTTATCTTTAGACGAAATACTTTGTGTGTATTGTTTTGGAGCTTGAATCCTAATTCGACCATTTTACTTTTCAGGCTGAATTTGAGGGCAAAGAGTAATGATTATCGGTTGTCCTAGCAGGCTGCAAATGTATCCCATGTTTTTATATTACATGGTTTATCTACTTTACTCGTTTATTTGTGCCTTCAGGTTAATAGTGTAGTGTGGAAAATGCCAAGCAAGATCTCTTATACTCTCCACACAACGGGAAAGTGCATGGATGAGGTGAAACCATTTGATACAAATAATTGGTGCACGACGGAAATTATTCAAAGATTCGAAATACTTTTCATTTAAGCTTCCTGACTATTACAGTGAAAGAGATGTGTATCATTCCCAATGCTATTAAAGCTTCTCTGGTCTTTAACAAACCATATGTGACAATATACACGCAAAGGCAAATAATCAAATAAAAGCTTACGACCGATCATTGAATATGCCACAGCTCTAGCACAGGGATTTTCCTAAAACTATGCCCCTTTTGTAATTACAGTAAAAAGTTAGCGGGGAAAAAATAAGCTAAAATAAAAACTAAGCAAATGGGAAACCACTGTGATAGCCTTCAGTATGAAAGATGCAGCGCAGACACTGTAAGATGAACAGCTTTTAGTAGGAATTGTTGGTATTAACCTCGTTTCTGAGGAGGCCAAATATCACCCCTCATGCAGGAAATTATACCTACAAAGTTGCCCGATAAAACTGCTGACATCCAATCATTCATCAAAAAGATCACAGGACTGCATTCAATGAGCTAAAACAATATATTGACCGAACGTTCATTAAAACTAACGTACATAACTGTCTATCTCGATACTTGGCAGGTACATGTCACTTAGTCAGAAAATATTGTAGACTTATCCAACATTGAGGCAACTAAAGCAGAGCAATAAGTCTGGAAAAATCATATGTAGTCGCACCCTGACCTCAGACTCTGCCATACGTCTGGGAACGGAACATTTGATGAGCACAACATTAAGAGAACAGCATTCTATATTTGTTCGCTTGGATTCAGTGTTAATACCAAATAGTAAAACCTACCAGATCCACTGACTGCCAACGGTCCTTGGCTGACGATTTATGTTTATCGCATCCAGAGGAAGAGTAAAACCACCAAACATATATGTCTTGGACTGGGCCTCAAAAGTTTAACTAGCAGAAGATGCATCGTGAAAGTATTAAATCATTTTGGCACTATATAGGTTACCATACAGCAAATAACTGGAGAATGACCTGGCAACAAGAATAACTGACAGACACCAAGAAACCTCAGATGGACTTCTACAGCATCTTAGGCTATGTACCGGCTTTATGTGGGTTAACTAGGAGGAAAATTGTGAGACTTTCTGACAAAGCAATCCTTCTTGATACTACAAGTATGTGTTACCAGAACATTTCTGCAGAGGCAGTTGCCCAACTAAAAAAATCAGATACAGACAATGATCTGCCAAGCACATCAAGTGCTCAAAACAATCCACCATCAACATCAGTAAATGTAGCAGCAGCTAAAACAGCTTCAAGAATACCTTCATCAGTCAAAATAGCTAAGCAAAACGGTCTTTCTTGCCAAGAGAAATCACACTAGAGCCATATCACAAGTAGCCAGGAACCAGATTATTTAATTATCGTAATCAAAAGATTCCCAGACCATCAAACTTCACTCAAGTGCCGTACAGGGACATACAGGGGATGATGAGTTTTGCTAGGGGTTGAATGCTTATGTGCACAAGCTGGAACTCAATTTTGACCAGTAATCCTCTTCCATAACAGAAATTGGTATACATGGAGAACATCAACTTGCCACCAACCAAGTTGGATGTTGTTACTGTGTTCATCATTGTTCAATATGATCTGGCTGTGGCAAATCTCGCATTACAAACACATGCCACAGAGGCACCTAGATTTGATAACCTGTTTATTGCATTTGGCCCCTTTCACATCTTTTTAACCCTCTTTGGTGTTTTGAGCTACTTGATCGACAGCTCTGGGTGTCCTGAAATGCAGACAGAATCAGACTTATGGAGTACAGGTACCTCAATGTTTTTTTTTTCTTTTTCTTTTTTGTTGGCATTGTAACAAGTAAATGTTAACAATATGAGTGTCTGCATGTATGTATTCATCTTGGGTATAATATGCTATATTTTCATGGATTCTTATATAACCATTCCCAGTTAAATTTCCATATTGGTATATAAGAATTCATGAAAATATGGAGTATTTTGCAAGTGTAAGCAGCTACACCTAATGCTGGCTACATAATTCCAGATTTTTCACTTCAAGGAGTTCCTAGAGGAGTGTAGTCCTTTACCAGAAGCACTCGCATTTAGTATCTGTGAACTCCAGACTCAGGCATCTTCTCAGATAATTAAAACCCTTGAGACCTCTGAAGTCTTCCTTGAGTCTATGTCCAAATACTGCAAGTACAGTACATTAAGGTAACCTTCAGCGGGGGCCAATGGAACAATACTAGGTTTTGGATGATGTATGTCTAGTTGGTATAGTTTAGCTTTTCTGTACACATGCATGCCACATCAATGATCGACATGTATTCACATACTCACTTGGTGAGATGCATGGCACATTCGTTGCTTGTAATCGACCTAATTATGCAAGATGGGTGGTGTGGTATTCTTTGAATGAGTGACCTTTGGATGATACATGATACACACCCTTAAGTGAAACACTAGAACATATATATGCTGATTCATCATCTTGTCAGACTGGTAATACTAGTTACACCACTCTAGAGGGAACAAGAAAACGATGAATGATCAAGCATGCAGCGAGGAGTGCCACTGATAACACAGCAAACAGAAAAAGATCTCAAGCCTTATCAGGTTAAAAGGGATAATGACGATCTGCAAGCCTCTGTGAACAAGATAGAGGCCTGTGTATATCTATTTAACCTGGTTGATGATCCAAATCTATATTGCTTGACAACTGGGAGAAGTGTTCCAGAGAATATCAAGAATGACTTGGCACAATGCACTGAGACTGAGCAAGCTTGGTGTGAGGAGTTTGCAAAGGGTTGCTTTGGAGATCCTTTGAGGTTTAAACAACCAATAACACGATGCGAAATAAAAATAATTTTGCATCTACCGGTGTCACGAGTAAAGCAAGCAGAGATAAGAAGGTGATCGAATTAAAAGGCACTAGATTTATTTGAATGCCTTCTCCATTTAAACATCATCCAAAATGTTACCCACAAGCTGGTCTTTACCTACCCTCTCAAACCTGTTCCCCTGTCATTGGCACATGTTAACAGAAGCATCAACAAAACAGATAAGGCCAAGCTCCTTCACAAAATTATAGGTATCATGGACAGCACACCCAACTTGATGAAATGGATATTACCATAATCGACACT
>NC_090730.1:118294399-118316899 GCF_036898095.1 Palaemon carinicauda | reverse complement strand
AGAGGGGAATTAGTTAAAAAAAAAATTATTATTCATAAGTATTCAAAAATTCGAAAAAAAAAAAACTATAGTTAACATTTTTAAGATAAATCATGGATATTAGTTTAATCATTAAAGACAAACCATAATACTTTTCTGAAAGAAAAAACAAAAAAAGTAATACATGTTTTTGTCTAGGAAAAAGTGTCTAATTTCTTGGAATAGAGTCGTGGGGTTAAGAGTGATGCCATATCGGGTGTTACACAGACGTTTAACTGACGTTCTTAGCTCCATGTAACGTCTTCTGTTTAAGGTTTTTGTCACTGACACTTCCTGAAGTGATTTCTGGTTTATTCTTATTCCTCTCTTCAAGGGCATTGTCTGGCCTCTTTAGACATAAAAGGACACAGGTCATTTTGGCGCATCATGGCGCTGTGCTTGAAACCTTATTAGTGGTTTCGCTTGGAAAACTTTGAGACCTATAAACAAAAGCAAAATCAATAAATAAGCTATCTCCAGAGAAATTCCATTTTCTAGCAAATTCTTGAAGGATTTCAAAATAAATACCTATTGCCTCATTATCTTATCTCTTGATCTATATGCAGAAGGGACGGGTACAATAAAACATATCCACAGTGAAAATAATCTCTTATTAATCTAGTATGAATATCAACTATTTAAAAGATGATCTAAACTGTTGTAGGAACCATACAGACAAAATTAACCTACTGAGAAATCTATGAACATTCATGAAATAGCAAATGCTTGGAAAGATTTCCGCACTATGCGTTTAGTCACGTTGACACTAGGATTGATTGATTGATTATGAGTTATCTGGCATCCTGACACAAACGCTAGGATACTAATTATTTCTATGGATTCATCAGCATAAAGGTTTTCTAAATACTGAATAATTTCCTTAACTAGAAAATTAAATAATGTATAGATTAAGCATTTTTCTATGTTTGTCAATTTCAATTTTTATCGCTATTTACTAAAGAACTCATTGATGTCATGTTGGAATTCCTATCTGATACCTCAGAGAACAGACAGCTGAAATAACCATTTCCTAACAATATTGTAAATGAATTACCCATTAATGAGAAATTTCATACAAACATGATTGATATGGCTATGGAAAACCCCTTATCTCCAGGATTAAACAAGTCATCTAAGGAATTTTTCGAAATCAGAATCTTAGTTCCCATTATATCTGAATATGTAAAATGGTTTCTGTATATTGATGACATATCCTGCATGTGTGAACAAAAGAGGAGAATTTAGATAAATTTTTTATAGATTGATTGGGGACAGTGGTAGCTTATCTTTTTTAGGATTTATGTATTAACAGATGCAACATATCTGCATTACTACTCAAATCAAAGTAAACAAATTAAGACATCTGTATTCACTTGCATATTCTTACAGGTTGTGTTTGCCTATTGGAAACATCCCTGCCTGGTGATTGCTTAAGCTCGTTAATTTATTTAGTGTCTGCAACCTCACCATCCTTATGAGCTAAAGATGGGGGTTTGGGGGAGCCAATAGATATACCTGCTAAAGACATTGACTGGCTCTCCCTGATATTACCTTGAGTGGAGCGGGGGCTTAGGAACTGATCATAATATGATCCACCACTAGGGCATTGTCCTGCTTGGTAGAGGAAAGCCTCTGCCATGCATGAGTGGATTTTCAAACTTTAAAGAATATTAGGATGTTGCATGCTTGAATATATTAAGTACCCTGAAATCGCATTATTAGATGATACATAAGAACCCAAAAATTACATTCTTCTGTATTAATAAAAAAAAAAAAGAAAAAAAAAAAAAAAAAAAAACCTTGGACCGCCAAATCTTTCCCACCGTTATTGGGATGGCTGTTGCCCACTCTCCAATGTCTTCTATCAAAAGCAACCTCTTCCATCAAACCTCTTCTCTCCATGCCATCATTCACCTTATCTCGCCATCTAATTCTCTGCCTCCCTTTCGATCTATTCCCCCGCCCCCACCCCGCCATACAAATTCTTCCCAATCCCTCCTCACTTCCTACCCATTAGTGGGCCCGAGTGTACTCTCAAACAAGAAAACTCTACCCGAAGCTAGTGGAAGACCATAGTACAGAGTCTATGGCATTACCCAAGACTAGAGAACTAAGGTTTGATTCTATAGTGTCCCAGAAGAGCTGTTTACCACAGCTAAAGTCTCTCTTCTCTCCTCACTGAAAGGAAAGTTGCCAATGAACTATTGCAGTGAAGTAGTTACCCCCTCGAGCGAAAAATTGTTTGGCTATCACATTGTTGTCCTGTGTATAAGGACAGAAAATAATGTGTAAAAAATAGCTCAGACTGTTCAGTGTATGTGTAGGCAAAGGAAAAAAAAGAGCCGTAACCAGAGTAATATCTGACCAGTCAAAGGACCAATTAACTCTAACTGTATTATCTCAACGGGTGGCTGGTGCCATGCCCTATCTACTACCTACAAATGTAATAACCAGCTAATGGAAAAATCAAGAGAGTATGACGAACCACAAAGTAGGGTATTTATAGAGTATGAGAAAGTTTTTTTTTCTGTCAAACCTTCATCAGTATTGAAAGCCTTTCTAAGTCAAGGAATAGAAGAATCTCATGTTAGAAGACTTAAAGATATCTATACGAGAAGTACAACAATCATAAAACTACACAAAGATAGTGTGAAAATTTCGATTAATAAATGAGTTAGTTAGACAGGGAGACCCCATCTTTCCTAAATTATTCATTTCATGCCCTTGTACCAACCGTGTGTCACACGATCGTACATACTTCATTTTGTGTATATATTGCTTGTATCTTCGTTCTCCCCTCGCACTAAAAAGAACCTGAATAAACATGTCTGTTTTTCCTCATCGGTAACGGTGTCAATTTAAGACATGAAAAATCTTGTTGCCTTGAGCTTTTGTATATAAAGGAGAGTGTTCTATAATTAACTAACTCAGTTGCTTGCATCCTGCCTTTGAGTCACTCCGGAGTCACCAATGTGACGGGCCGAGAGAAGGTTGTGACTCAAAGGCAGGATGCAAGCAACTGAGTTAGTTTATTATAGAACACTCTCCTTTATATACACTCGGCCCGTCACATTGGTGACCCCGGAGTGACTCAAAGGCAGGATGCAAGCAACTGAGTTAGTTTATTATAGAACACTCTCCTTTATATACAAAAGCTCAAGGCAACAAGATTTTCCATGTCTAAAATTGACACTGTTACCGATTAGGAAAAACAGACGTTTATTCAGGTTCTTTTTAGTGCGAACATGTACCAACCGTGTGTCAAGACGATCATACATACTTCATTTTGTGTATATATTGCTTGTATCTTTCCCTCTCCCCTCGCACTAAAAAGAACCTGAATAAACATGTCTGTTTTTCCTCATCGGTAACGGTGTCAATTTTAGACATGAAAAATCTTGTTGCCTTGAGCTTTTGTATATAAAGGAGAGTGTTCTATAATAAACTAACTCAGTTTCTTGCATCCTGCCTTTGAGTCACAACCTTCTCTCAGCCCGTCACATTGGTGGCTCGTCACGGGCCGAGAGAAGGTTGTGACTCAAAGGCAGGATGCAAGCAACGGAGTTAGTTTATTATAGAACACTCTCCTTTATATACAAAAGCTCAAGGCAACAAGATTTTCCATGTCTAAAATTGACACCGTTACCTATGAGGAAAAACAGACATGTTTATTCAAAACAGACGTGTTTATTCAGGTTCTTTTTAGTGCAAGGGGAGAGCAAAGATACAAGCAATATATACACAAAATGAAGTATGTACGATCGTGTGACTCACGGTTGGTACCTGGCTCCCCCTCTAAAAATGACATACTGAACATGTTAAATAGGGTGCCCTGAATCAGGAGTGGTAGTGACAAAAACTGCGCCGATTAGCGGCAGTGAGTGGCTGTAGAAGTCGTTGGTTGGGGCGCGAGCGAGTGGTGAATGACGGGTGGCTTTGTTGGCGTTCCGGCTCATCACGGGATAGGCGAGTGTGTCCTACGGTATTCATAGGCATGTCCTAAGGCATTCATAGGCCTACGGCTTTCATAGGCGAGTGTCCTGCGGCATTTATAGGCGTGTGTGTCCTACGGCATTCATAGGCGTGTCCTACGGCATTCATAGGCCTACGGCATTCATAGGCGTGTGTGTCCTACGGCATTCACGTCCTCTTCGTCACATTGGTGACCCCGGAGTGACGAAGAGGACGTGAATGCCGTAGGACACGCACGCCTATGAATGCCGTAGGCCTATGAATGCCGTAAGACACGCCTATGAATGCCGTAGGACACAAACGCCTATAAATGCAGTAGGACACGCCTATGAATGCCGTAAGACAAACACGCCTATGAATGCCGTAGGACACACTCGCCTATCCCGTGACGAGCCGGATCGGCAACAAAGCCACCCGTCATCCACCACTCGCTCGCGCCCCAACCAACGACTTCTACAGCCACTCACTGCCACTAATCAGCACAGTTTTTGTTACTACCACTCCTGATTCAGGGTACCTATTTAACATGTTCAGTATCTCATTTTTAGAGGGGGGACCCATGTACCAACCGTGTGTCACACGATCGTACATACTTCATTTTGTATATATATTGCTTGTATCTTCGCTCTCCCCTCGCACTAAAAAGAACCTGAATAAACATGTCTGTTTTTCCTCATCGGTAACAGTGTCAATTTTAGACATGAAAAATCTTGTTGCCTTGAGCTTTTGTATATAAGGGAGAGTGTTCTATAATAAACTAACTCAGTTGCTTGCATCCTGCCTTTGAGTCACAACCTTCTCTCGGCCCGTCACACCCTGGAAAACTTTTTAAGAATTTAGATTGGCAAAATGTATGCATTAAATTTAATCGAGGATACCTTAACAACTTAAGATTTGCAGATGACATACAGTAGTTTTGTTTAGTGAATCATGGGTGAGAATACAAAAGATAACAGAGAGAGAGAGAGAGAGAGAGAGAGAGAGAGAGAGAGAGAGAGAGAGAGAGAGAGAGAGAGAGAGAGAGAGAATGTGGGACTGAAAATTAATATGAACAAAATTAAGATAATGTTTAATTAAAATGAAGAGCGACAACAAATAAGAGTTATGGTTGAACATCTTGAGCACTGGTTCCCAACCTCAGGGGCGCAAAGGTACTTTTGACGACCGACAGAGGTCTAACAATAAGTATATCTTAATAGCTCGGAGCTGTTCACATTCCTTTTTTGATTAATGTTACTGATTTACTTTAAAACATAAGGTAAAGATCCTATTAGACGCATAGTAATCATAGAATACTCATAAAATATTTGCAAATATGTATAACTGTAACATGAAATTGTTTGATTCATTATTACAATTAGGATTGCTACGCCGGGTTAAGACTGCATTTAGGGTCACAAAAAAGGTTGGGAAACACTACCCTAAAGATTGGTAATGCATATATATATACTCAGGAAAGACAGTAAGTGTTTGGTCACGACATGAGACTGAAATTAAGAGAATGATAAGCGGAGGATGGAGAGCTTTTGGTATTAAATGAAATTATGGAAGGTAACAGATAAAGTATTTTTTAAGATGGTTCTACCAGTATTAAATTGTGCATCAGAAACCTAGACCCTTACTAAAGTCTTAAAACATAAACAAGTTACAACTGAAAGAGCTATGGAAAGAATAATAATGGGGATGAAAATAAGAGAAAGAAAAAGAGCAGCCTAGACACGAGAGCAAACCAAAGTAAAGGATATTCTAACATGTAAGAAAAAGTGATGGAAATGGAAGGACATGTAATGAGAAGGTCAGATAAGTGATGGGCATTACATATAGCATAATGGGTCCTTGAAGATTGCAAAAGAAGAAGGGGAAGGAAAAGGAAACGATGAATTGACGATTTAAGAAAAATTTAGGTATAACGCATATTAAAACCATAATCATATACGAGTGGAAAGACATAACTGAGCCCTTTGTCCTGGAGTGGACTAGTTACGGCTGAATATGATGATGATGATGATACTAGCGTCCCCTTCAAAAATTACGGCTAAACATTTAGAAAGATATGCAAACACACGCACATCCACCCCCTTCCATCACGGTATGACTACTTTCTTACCCACCCTAATCAATGAACGGGGAAAGCTTAGCTTGATTTTATATATATATATATATATATATATATATATATATATACATATATATATATATATATATATATACATATATATATATATATATATATATATATATATATATATATATAATGTGTGTATATATATACAGTATATATATATATAATATAATCTAGCCATACACTTGCTCTTTATTAAATATGGGATATACTACTGATTTCCTATATGAATAGATAGCTTTTTCTCTGTAATGACACCTTAATATAAGCATAACACACTGAACTCTTAATACGATCCTGTTTATAATATGATTATATATATCATGGCCTTTCCTCTAAGTACTGCCTTTCTTACCAAATCTCTTCAATAGATGAGATTTATACTAGTTATTGTTACGTTCCTCTTCATATCTTTACCTTTTAAAAGGACGCACCCTCGCTCTTAGTAGTTTTTTCCAACGGGTGACACTAAGGAGAGGAGTCACCATCTCTCGCATTATCTCTCGTCTCGTGTATTATCTCCGGCCTCCTTTATCTTAGACTATGCAAATGGCATGGAGAATAATGCACTTCTATAGCCTGGGGTACTTAGGCAAATGCGAGCTAGAGGTTTTCCCCCTCACATGGCTTTATGGCCAATCCCAAACCCTTGATCCACCTCATCTTAAATGAATCACAAAAGGGGGAAGTCTCAAAACGATTGTCCTACTGTTATGCCACACATAGGATCCCCGTCCAATGTTAATTTGGATATGGAAATATTCATGTATTAAGTTTGTAATGCCTTCTTTGTGTTGTTTGAAATGATAAAAAAAAAAAAAGCCCGACTAACCTCAGTATAACTTTTGGTAATCTTTTTTTATTTCTCAATTTTTTTCCATCCACTAAAAGAAACTAATCAAAACTTGATGGTCAATTTAATTACGATCTATCTCTTTGTCTCTTCATAAAAAATATAGCCTATCTATATATGTATATATATATATATATATATATATATATATATATATCTCACTCACATTTATATATATACATATATATACATATATATACATATATATATATATATATATATATATATATATATATATATATGTGTGTGTGTATGTGTGTGAGTGTGTGTGTGTGTGTGTGTGGGCATTTACATTGAATACATCAATATATATATATATATATATATATATATATATATATATATATATGTATATACCTTAACGTGGTAAAGGCGTTTGTGTATCGCCACGTTCAGTAAAGCTGTACTAGTCAAGGCCACTGATACCAAGTTGTTTGCTTTGAGCAATCGAACTAAAATCTACCACCATTACCAATCCACAGAGACCAGCGTGATGATGAAAATAGCAAAAATTTTCCCGCAGTGGGCTAGAAATACCTGCAGTTGTAATATATATATTTATATATATATATATATATATATATATATATATATATATACTGCATATATATATATATATAATTTATATACATATATATATATATATATATATATATATATATATATATATATATATATTTATATATTCATATATACTGTATATATATATATATATATAATATATACATGTGTGTGTTGTGCGTGTGTATGTGTGCGTGCACTTAATTTATATATATATATATATATATATATATATATATATATATATATATATATAATATATACATGTGTGTGTTGTGCGTGTGTATGTGTGCGTGCACTTAATTTATTTATATATATATATATATATATATATATATATATATATATATATTTATATATACATATATATATATATATATATATATATATATATAAATACTGTATATATATATGTGTGTGCGTGCGCTTATATATATGTATGTATGTATATACAGTATATATATACACATATATGTATATACATGTATATATACATATACATACATAGGTATATAAATATATATATATTTATATATATTTATATTATTACTTGCTAAACTACAACCCTAGTTGGAAAAGCAGGATGTTATAAGCCCAGGGTCCCCAACCGGGAAAATAACCTAGTGAGGAAAGGAAACAAGGAAAAATAAAATATTTTAAGAAGAGTAACATTTAAATAAACATCTCCTATATAAACTATAGAAACTTTAACAAAACAAGAGGAAGAGAAATTATAAAGAATAGTGTACCCAAGTGTAACCTCAAACAAGAAAACTCTTATCCAAGACAGTGGAAGACCATGGTACAAAGGCTATGGCACTACCCAAGACTAGAGAAAAATGGTTTGATATTGGAGTGTCCTTTTCTTAGAAGAGCTGCTTATCATAGCTAAAGAGTCTCTCTACCCTTACCAAGAGGAAAGCAGACACTGAACAATCGCAGTGCAGTAGTTGGCCTCTTGGGTGAAGAAGAATTGTTTGGTAATCTCAGTGTTATCGGGTGTATGATTACAGAGGAGAATCTGTAAAAAAATAAACCAGACTATTCGATGTATGTATAGGCAAAGGGAAAGTGAACGGGAACCACAGAGAAGGATCCAATGTAGTACTGTCTGGCCAGTCAGAGGACCCCATAACTCACGAGCGGTAATATCTAAAAGGGTAGCTGGTGCCTGGCCAACCTACTACCTACACAGATATAATCAAATTATATATATATATATATATATATATATATATATATATAATATTTATATATTTATATAATATATATATACTGTATATATATATAAATATATATATAAAATACTGGATATATATGCAAATAAATATATATATATATATATATATATATATATATATATATATATATATATATATACACTGTATATGCACACACTTATATATGTACTCTCTCTCTATATATATACAGTATATACATCTATATATATACGTGTATATATATCTATATATATATATATATATATATATATATTATATATTATATATATATATATATATATATATTAATGTTTGTGCATATATGATTAAGAACGTTTGTGTATGTGTGTGTATGTAAAGACTGCGTATTTTCCTTTCCATATGAAGAGCACAAAAGCAAAACAATTTTCCCTTTCTTAGCCATGCATGGCAACACATCTACACTAAAGCCACCGTACATTGTATACCTCACAAAACGCTTCTTTTATAATAAAAACGGCAGCTTATTCTTTATTTTCACAATACTCGTAAGAGAGAATCCTCGGTTGCTGTTGATCGCCGGAATTCCATTTAGCTGTGGAAGTTAATGCCTGGATTACCCGTGCGATAGCTATTGGGGTTGAAAGAGCCAGAGGTATAACACCAGAATATTCCTTTTAACAGAATTTTGCACACGATAGATGGCTCTGGTGCTCCGGAAAGAGATGATATTGCACACTATGGATGTTCATCTCTGCTCTGCCATGACCTTTCTCTCTCTCTCTCTCTCTCTCTCTCTCTCTCTCTCTCTCTCTCTCTCTCTCTCTCTCTCTCTCTCTCTCTCTCTCGTAACAACCAATGGGAAAATGAGTATGTGTGACCACGCTCATTCTCCTGCTAGCTATTAGTCCCTGATATTTTCTTAAATATATTGCTTAAACTTGTTTCATTCATTCTTCGATTCAGTCGATGGTCATGGGGCACACACGAATGTACGGTGACATACTTTGGATGTATATCATTTATTTTTAGGCATTGATATGTTAAATTAAAGTTATTTGGAATTAGTAATATCCATTCTAACTGAATTTTATTTTTCATACGCAGATAACTTTTTATTACTTCAAATCTCAAAATTTCTGTTATCCATGACGTTAAAGTGAGATTTCATAAAGGCCTACTAATTTTATTCTGCCTACGTAAATAAAGAGGAACTAATGAAATTTAGTCTAGGTAGAGCTTTATTATTTCATTCATGAAATGAAAATGGGTGTATCTAATACATATCACAGATAGTAGGTAGTAGGTTGGCCAAGACACCAGTCAAGCGTTGAGATACTACCTCTAGAGTTATTGGCTAGATCGTACTATATTGGATCCCTTTTACGACTCAATTTTCTTTTGCCTACACTGCATAGTATGGCCTATTTTTTTTACACATTCTCCTCCTCCTTCTTAATGTTTGCATATATATATATATATATATATATATATATATATATATATATATATATATATATTTATATATATATATATATATATATATATATACACATAGGCATACATGGCTGATGAGCAATCAGACAATTCTTTACCGAACTCACCTAAAGCTTTAAGGTTTACAACGCAAAAGATTTTAAACTTGATTGCTACTAATATTTTTTCAGGAAAAAAGAATAGGATGTAAGATATCATGCATGAAGTGTCGGAAGTTAATATATATATATATATATATATATATATATATATATATATATATATATATATATAATATATAATGTATATGTATGTATATATATATATATATATATATATATATATATATATATATATATATATATATTTACACACATTGTTATTCTTAATGTCCATCTATTGTCTGTCATTCTCATTACGTGTCCTACCCATGTCCATTTATTTTTCTTACATGTTAAAATATTCTCAACTTTAGTTTTGCTCTCGTATCTATGTTCCAGTCATTATTCTTTCCATAGCTTTTTGAGTTGTAACCATCTTATGTTCAAAGACTTTAGTAAGGCTCCAAGTTTTTGATGCACAAGTTAATACTGCTAGGACCCTTTCATTAAATACATGTCTCTTTAGAGAAAGTGGCATTTCACTTTTATAATATCATTTTATTTACTAAATGCTCTCTATCCTATGCTTATCTGTTGAATTTTGGTCTCAGCTCCTAGGGAAACACTTACTTTCTGTCCAAATTATGTATATTCATTAACAATCTCTAGAAGATCTTATATATCTTAGTTTTACTCATATTCATTTTCAGTCCTACAATTCTGTTTTCTCTATTCATATCATCTATCAACTTTTGTAATTGCTCCAATGATTCCTTGAACACAACTATGTCATCTGCAAATCTCAAGTTGTTAAGGTATTTCACATTAATATCTATTCCTACATTTCCCCAATTTAAATTCCTAAAAAACGTCTTTAGTCATGCTATGAATAATTTAGGAGAGATAGGGTGTCCCTGCATAGCTCCTTTCTCAATTGGAATACTCTTACTAATTGATATCATTTTTCGTATTATGATTGCTTTAATTCCTGTATCAATTTTATAATTTTTCTGACATAAAATTCTTCTATTCCTTATTTTTTAAAAGAGCTTTCGTTACTGCTGAAGTTTTGACAGAGTGAAAAGCTTTCTCATAGTCTATAAATACCATATATAATGGTTTCACATATTGTGTTGATTTTCCATCAGCTGGTTAATTACATGGATATGGTCAGTAACTGATGAATACCCATTTCCAAAGCCTGCCTGCTCTCTTGGTAGATTAAAGTCTAGCTGTCTCGCTATTTGGCCTAATATGATCTTTGTAAATATTTTATATATTACTGATAGTAAACTTATCAGACGATAATTTTTCAGATCCTTTGTGTCTCCCTTTTTTTGAGTTATTATAATGATGATTTTTTTCCCATCTGTAGGTAGAGAGCATTCTTGCACACATTTAGTGTTGAGTTCAGAGTGTTA
Source organism: Palaemon carinicauda (assembly GCF_036898095.1). Taxonomy (NCBI): domain Eukaryota; kingdom Metazoa; phylum Arthropoda; class Malacostraca; order Decapoda; family Palaemonidae; genus Palaemon; species Palaemon carinicauda. Next base: position 118,305,176 of record NC_090730.1, on the reverse strand, counting down.
CTACCATGAAATCTCCTACATCTCTTATTTAATCAATTGTTCGGCCATCTTCTCCTGCTGCTTTGCCTCTTTTCATGCCTTCTAATGCTTTCTTCACTTCTCCTATTGTTACATTTGGTACCGGCTCCTGTGTTTCATTATTTCTATCGGTGAAGTTATTTTTATTTGGCTATTGTATTGCATTGTATAGAAATCCTCTACAATTTCTATCACTACACCACTATTGTGGATAATATTTCCAGTTCCATGCTTTAAATCAAACATCTGTTAGTGACCTAATCCTAAGAGATTCTAAAAAAAAAAGGTAGTGCAATGGAGAGAAAACGATGAATTGACGAACTAGGAAAGTTTGCGGGTGTGGACTAGCACAAAAAGATGCAAGTGAAAGGACATGTCTGAGGCCTTTGTTCTCAGTAGACTAGTAACGGCTGATGATATATATATATATATATATATATATATATATATATATATATATATATATATATATATATATATATATATATACATATATTAACGACAATGAGATCTCTTCTTTTATCAGTTCGGTTAATTCACTATCTACTGTATATAAGTCAGAATTTTCATTTTTCCTCGATTAAACACCTTTTTTTTTGGTCAACCTATGTCTTTGGATCCCCAGCTACTGTAACTTTCAATTGTCCATCTAGCCCAGTGACCAGGGTTCAAATCTATTGTACCAGTCACTCTTCCCTTGTTTACGATAATTTCTTGTTCAGTGACTCCTTCGGTTTCCCCTCCACACTCACTTGATATATCTTTGCTGGACGTGTCTGGTCATATTTACCTTTCGACTTGTCCGTCTCTTTTCATTGTATTGTGTATTCGAAAAGTTAATTTCTGAGAGATCATGGGATCCCACTTTTGTTACAGATGATTTATGCATTCTACTTATATCAAGTTTACTTCTACTATGATATCTAGGTGTATAATTGACGTATTAGCTAATGCCATGGCATTAAGTCTGGGTGTATACTTCGGGTAGCTCACCTGAAGTGAAAGATTTAATGAGCGTTCCTGATCAATGTTTTGCTTGGTTTCTGTATTTATGAATATTTATGCATGCGCGATTATATGTATAACTTTTCCCATTTCCGACTTCTTACGCGAAATTCTGGATCAATTTCCGCTAAACTATGAACTGGATGTCCTTTGATAAATGGGATTTAATCTCTCCAAAATGGCATCATCTAACTACGAAGGGGCAGATAAGGGAGAACAAAAGAAATCAAGGCTGGGCTGTTCAGAAATCTCCTCTGGAACAACAGTTGTAAAGGGTCTAAAGTTTTACATATGATTATATTGGAAAATATTAATCATACACCAGTAGGTGCATGTCTAAAATAGTTTAAAAGATTATGATCCTGTTGTGTTTCATCTTTTTGTTCTGTAAATGACACCAGGAGTATTCTTCGCATATCGTTTACAGTTTTTTCAACATCACATGCTGTTTTAACAGTACACAATTACACTGTTCTGCTTATTTCTTAGTGTCCAAGTTACTTTGAATGGACTGTTTTAAAGTATAAGTATATTGTTCACTCAACCTTTAACATTAATTTGAATCTCTGCTATGCTAGATTTTCACTTCCTCCAAGGAAATAAAATTTTGTTTCTAGTTCATATGCATCTTCTGTTCCAACGTGATTCTTTATTGTCCCTCTTCTATTTCTCTCATTTTCTCTTGTTCTCTCTCTTATTTTTCATTCTCCTCTCATCATTGTCTTTGTGTGGAACCCCTTCTATTCTTTCTTCGCCTTTGCTTCAAATTACATCAGAAACATCATCTCTGCCCCATATCACGTTATCGGGACCCTTTTCATCATCGTGCACTTTTCCCTCTCCCTTTGCAGCTACTTGAAAAGGGACGACCCCTCTTTATCAGCCGCGTTATACGCCAGCCATCTCCCGTTTCCCTTGTTTGGGAAATTGCTTCAAATCTGACCCTAGTTCCCACTCATTCTTACTTGATGTATAACTTGCAAGAGTCAGGAAATTTGTCCGACAATCACATTTATATATACGCAACTTCTGTAGAGTTTGCACGAAGGGGAGCTCTCTTCCCAGTGGAACCAGATGTACGATAATGTTCATTAGACTTTTTTATTTATTTTTTCATTCGGGAGACATATTTTTAATCTAATTAGAAATAAGAATAAGAGAAAGTAAGCTTTAAAAACTAAACTTAGGCAACATAGTTTGGCGGATAAATCGACTAATTTCTGTGTATATAGTTTCTTTTTTTTTATTATTATTATTATTATCTGATGTGTCTAGTCAGCCGTCTGTTATTAAAGGATAGCAGGTTACTCTGAATATATTGCTCCCCTAACCCAATTGTCTATTATTAGTTGATATTTTCTGGTTTTATTAAGGATATCCTCAGGGTATTTAGAATTTATACTTATTCTTTAATTTTCGTAAATCTTTCTTTAGCTACATAACACATTTTGTTTTCTGTTTACATTTGATAATCTAAAGGCTTCTTAATCTACGACGAACAACCCTTTAAAACCATTTTCATTTAAAATTATCTTTAAAAATATAGTATCTGTAGTAGAGCACATATTCATTTACTCTATATACTTTAATTATCTTTAATTACTACAATACCGGGGGGCTTAAAATTAGTTAATCGATCTTCCATTAATTATCTGGACAAAGTTTCATTAAACATTACACTGTGAATTTAACGTTTCTATATTGCACCTCACACAACAAACCATACACAATGTGCAGCATTTAAAGCAGCTTTATATATTATATACTTTTTATACACCTTTGCATTTAACCTTCGAAAAAATTTCAGGAATAGTGTATAACACACTGTATGTTCATATACCCGTAGTATGATGCCCTAATAGATACTCCTAGCAATAATTATTACTTAGATAGTGTAAAAGTGTGCTATCATAATGAACCAATTGAAACAAATTTCGCACGATATCTTCCTATCCACTTCTACAAATACATCTCGAATGGAAGTGCAACATGCGAATCTCGAGGTAACATCATTAACCGATCCATCAGCTAATCATCTCTTTATGACATCACGGGAAGAGTGGCTGTTTACTTTGCGGCAATCGTAAAATTGATTTTGCTGGTTCTCGTGAGGGGGGAAATTTCAGTCCATTTACCGATGGATCAACTGCGGTTACCGACAAAATGAAATTCTCTTTTGGCGCTTCAAATGACACGGATTCCAGACTCGGAACAGCGGATTCGGCAATGTTTTCTTCCCCACGCGGATATTTGCAGATGTGATGTTAGCCTTAACGGACGAAGGGTTTTGAGAAATGGTAGTGTTGTTGAGGTTTTGTTAATAATTTGTTTTGCTCTTGGCGTGGTGGTTCAATATTCTCTGTTGAGGCATAGAATTGTCAGAGGTATATACTGTATGTATTATATATATATATATATATATATATATATATATATATATATATATATATATACACAGTATATCAAAAGGGTTACCCGAGGTTGCCCGGGTATATTTGCCGGTGGATTTTGAATGTGGGCATAAATCCCCCCAAATTTAGAAATTTTACTCCAAATGAAGTCATCTGGGACGCATTATTGAATAGTAGTATGCTTTCAAGAAAATGTTTTGAATGGTGGGATGCTCCATTGAGAAGTTTTTTCAGATATTCAGGAGGTTCAACTAACAAAGGCAGTCTAATTTTCCCTCCACTGCAACACAATCCAGGAGGTTCATTCGTCCATTTCTGAGCATTCCAATGATTATATTGTTGTGACATTAAGCCAATTTGTACACTGTCTTCTATTGCATATGGGTATCTTGAATCATAAGTGAAGGCACCAAGACGCCATTGTATAGTATTAAAAGGACATGTTCTTGCTTCTGCGTGCGTGACTCTATCAATATCCTCCCGATGTTTCTTCGTTTCGATGAACAATCATTCTTTGTTGGTTATCCTGAAGCTAAGTCATTCTTTGATTTCTTGATTCCTGATTTCTAATAACTGCTATTATTAATTGATTATTTTCAAGGCAAGAAATTCTTTGGTCTTCATCCTGTGCTTCACGTCTAGCTGCCATTCTGTTTGGATTAGTGTTCCTTCTTAAATTCAACTGTTTTTCGTCTTCTGCTTCACGTCTAGCTGCCATTATGTTTGGATTTGTGTTCTTTCTTAAATTCAACTTTTTTTCGTCTTCTGCTTCACGTCTAGGTGCCATTCTGTTTGGATTAGTGTTCCTTCTTAAATTCAACTGTTTTTCGTCTTCTGCTTCACGTCTAGTTGCCATTCTGTTTGGATTAGTGTTCCTTCTTAAATTCAACTGTTTTCCGCCTTCTGCTTCACGTCTAGTTGCCTTTCTGTTTGAATTAGTGTTCCTTCTTAAATTCAACTATTTTTCGTCTTCTGCTTCACGTCTAGTTGCCATTCTGTTTGGATTAGTGTTCCTTTTTAAATTCAACTGTTTTCCGCCTTCTGCTTCACGTCTAGCTGCCATTATGTTTGGATCAGTGTTCCTTCTTAAATTCAACTGTTTTCGTCCTCTGCTTCATGTCTAGTTGCCATTCTGTTCGAATTAGTGTTCCTTATTAAATTCAACTGTTTATCGTCTTTTGCTTCATGTCTAGTTGCCATTCTGCTTGCATTAGTGTTCCTTCTTAAATTCATGTTCTTTTCGTTTTCTGCTTCACGTCTAGTTGCCATTCTGCTTGTATTAGTGTTCCTTCTCAAATTCATCTGCTCTTCGTCTTCTGCCTCAAATCTGGCTGCCATTCTGCTTGCATTATTGTCCTTTCCTAAATCCATCTGCTCTTCATTTTCTACTTTATGGCTAGCTGCCATTATACTTGCATAAATATTTCTTTGTTCTTGCATTTGTTTCCTTATATAAATTCCTTTACTCTTGTTTACCGCTGTCATCTTCTTTTCACCAAATTTGATTTATCGGCTTTACCGAATGAGAACCTTATTTTTTGGTGGCATCATTTTGTAGAAAACTAAAAAGAATATAAAAATTATATAAGACTCGACCATTAAATATTCTGTAGAATCTCTTTTTGGATGGCATCCTTTTGTAGAAAACTGAATATATATATATATATATATATATATATATATATATATATATATATATATATGTATATATATACATATATATATATATATATATATGTATATATTTATATATATATATATATATATATATATATATTACATAAGACTCAATCATGAAATATTCTGTAAGTTTGTGTACATTTTATCACATGGAACGGAAAATCAGTGAACCCAGGGGCATGGGGGGGGGGGGAGAAATACCCCCAAGGACCTCCTCTTTTAGGAAGAATTTTCATACAATCTCTATGTCGAAATTAATTGCAATTTTGTTCATTATTGTTAAATACAGTTAATGGGGTTTGTAATTATGGGGACCACAGACCACAAAGTGGTTCTTGATCGAAATAAAAATAACGACGTTTGATTTCTCGATTGTTAATAATTGTTTTAAAAAAGTTGAAGAAGTCTAGGGCACCAGCCTGTCTGATTTAAGTCAGTTTTAGGGTTTAAAGGTTTAAAATCAACTCACGAATAGCAGAAGCAAGGGACAGTGACATTGCCCGATCAAGGAGGACAATGCCCTAGAGAATCATCATATTATAGATGATCAGCGCCCTAGCCCCCTCTCCAACCAAGCTAGGACCAAGGAGAGCCAGGCAATGGCTGCTGATGACTCAGAGGATAGACCTATATGCTCCCCCAAACCCCCAATCCTTAGCTCACAAGGATGGTGAGGTTGCAGCGACCAAAGGAACTAATGAGTCTCAATGGAACTCGAACCCCAGTCCGGCAATCACAAGGTAAGGACGCTACCTCCAGGCCACCACAACCGTAAGTGTATTATAGCGGTGTTAACTTTTACGATAAAAAATACATGAGATTCGATCATTAAACATTCTGTAAGTTTCTTAACAAATTTCCTATAGCGAATATGTCAGTGAACACAAAGCCACCCACACACAGACTCACCAGCTTTATTATTATATATGTATATATATATATATATATATATATATATATACTGTATATATATATATATATATATATATATATATATATATATATATATATATATAAATTCTTAGTGAGGATACCTTAATGAGGTGAAAGGGTTTGCCCATTGTCATTATCAGTAAAGCTATACTAGTCAGGGCCAACCAATAAGAGGTTGGTTTGCTGTAGGTAATCAGACAAAAAACTCCCACTATCACCAATACTATTCAGCGCTGCCAGCTCAGCGCCGCCGATTCAGCGCCGCCAGTTCAGCGCCTGGTTATTTCAGCGCCAAAAAAAAATCAGCGACAGCCATCTCAGCGCCAGAAGAAATTTTAACTCTCTCTCTCCCTCTCTCTCCACACAGTAGTTTGTATAATTTCAGTACCAAACCGCTATTTATTGATCTCGGTGATTCCGTTGTTTAATTAAAATCTCTCTCTCTCTCTCTCTCTCTCTCTTCACACAGTAGTTTGTATAATTTCAGCGCCAAACCGTTTATTATTGATTGCGGTGATTCTGTTGTTTAATTGAAAACTTTAAAGGAAATATTTAGTTTAAAAAAATCATCTGCTAAATACAGTCTTTGGGAAACCATGGAGGATACAGTTCAGAGTCAGAGAAGACGAGGGAAATTCTGTCATGATGGATATATATAGATTTGATAAAGAAAGCAAGACACAGACAAATGTAAAGTTCTGGAGATGCCATGAAGACGGTAGATGTGCCAGAATTCATACGTTTTCTAAAGAAAATGAATGATCACACCCATCCCCTATCTGCAGTGGCGGTAGAAGTTGAAAAGGCGAAAACGGATGCACGTCAGAGAGCCGAGGACACTTACGAAGGATCGAGTACTATAATCAACAAATCTTTGGAAAATGTGTCTCAAGCTGCTATTGCTCAGCTGCCTAACCGACAAGCGATGCGTAAGCTTATTCGACGCAAAAGGAACTTTTTTCTGGACTATTTTAACCATTCAGTAGGATAAATACTTTTTATCAATAAATATTTGTTCAAAATCTTTTCTATTGTTTATAAACACAGTAGTATAAATACTTTTTATCAATTAATATTTGTTCAAAACCTCTTCTTTTATTTATAAACACACACACAGACAAATTCCACACTTCCACGGCGCTAAAACGTCTGGCGCTGAAAAGGCATGGCGCTGAAATGGCTGGTGCTGAATCGGCGGCACTGAGCTGGCGGCGCTGAAACGTCCCTACAGTGACCAACGTGAAGATGAAAACTGGCTAAAATTCAGACGAGTAAAACAACCACGTCACGGCCCCCTACCCCAACGGCAGTGGAACAACCGCCCAAGGGGGCGCCCAGTTACATCCCATCCATCTGCGGAGGAAATATATATATATATATATATATATATATATATATATATATATATATATATATATATATATACATATACATATATATATATATATATATATATATATATATATATATATACTTTAAAATACTGTGGATAACAAGATCAATGCAAAAGTTACTAACCTTTACAAAGTACGTATATCTAGAATACATAAAGTGCAAACTTTTCCTTCAGTGTTTTATTGCATTCCGCATAACATTAGGGTCGTGGTAGTCTATTAGAAACGTTCCTGCCTGGTGATCTGCTAAACTGGGGTTGAAGTTCCACCCAAGCTCCTTAGTTTTCTGTGGTGTCGGCAACCTCATCATCCATCTGCGTTGAGGATTAAGGGTTTTGAGGTGGAGCTTACAGTCCTACTTGCTGAGTCATCAACAGCCATTGCCTCGTCATCTCTGGTTCTACCTTAGGTAAAGAGGGCTTTGGGCGCTGATCATATGTATAGATGGTCAGTGTCTGGGGCATTGTTAATGTTCCTTGCTTCTGCCATTCATGAGCGATCTTTAGAAATTAAAATCATGTGTAATGCACTGTTCCCATATCTCTTTGATACATTCACTTGATTTTAAACATCAATACTTTTATCCATAATCTTATTTCATCATTTACTGGTTCCCAGATATTTTCGGATTATAGGTTCTTTGGAATATTTTCTTACCCAGTTCTTTCTATTTGACTGATCGAGTCAGAACATTCTCATCTACGTTTCAACATATATCAACCATACTTATCCCACAGACATTAAGCAGGCAATTCATTTAAAAAGTATCCAGCTATTTCTTTCATCTTGTTTAACACCTCAGTTCCATGGAGATATTTCCACACTTATTTTATTAATTTTAACCCCTTATTGTATTTCACACATTTTTTTCGAGCGCTCGTCTCCTTCATTTTCTGATAATCTAACTGATTCTTATATTTTCTTTTTCTACTGACATTTCAAAACTTTCCTTTATACCACTTGAATTAAGTACTTCCCAAGTTCACCTTATATGGTAGAAAAACGTATACACCTCCAGGTTGAAGTTTATCATCATTACCTTCACATAACCATTCGATCAATGTATAGATGGAAAAATAAAGTTAGATAATTAATAAATACTTACACCGTAATAACCACCGACATAATCTAAATGATTTATGTTTGATCCTGCGTGTACGTCTGTTCTTATTGAAAAAAAAAAAAAAAGATATATAAAGTCTTGGAAGATTGTAATAAACTTAACTTTCTTATTGTCTTTTTTATTCTTTTAAAAAAGAATAATGGTAATACTCGCGTCAATAACTATAGTAGCAGAAGTAACAATTGATAAGGTCAAATACATTGTTTCAACTTGTCGCTGTTTTTGTATAAAACAATAATACATTTCTTTTCCTCTCTCCCTTTTCGTTAATTGTGATAATTTGATTAGATCTAGAAAAATAACTGTTTGTGAAGCTGCAAAAGTTAAGAGACTTGTTTCAGAAAACTATTTTTTTCGGATGTTATCTTCCGGATATCTCAGACACCCAACATTTCTTTTTCATTGAGTTGATCCTGTTTCCTCTGGTGTCCCTGTCCTTGCCGCTTTCGCTACCTCTTATCTGCTCTGCTTGGCTGAGCAGATTTCTGCTGGCCGCTTTGGTGTCGAAGGAGGTGAGTTGGAAAAGGAGGAGACCGGTGAGAAGGAGACGAAGGATGGGGTATATGTAAAGGAGAGAATGAATGGTTGAGGAAGAAGTGAATAAAAAAAAGAGGAGGTTGGTGTTAAGAGATTCTTATTGAAGTTACGAATAAAGGCGGAGTTAGATGGGGAGGTTGTTGATAACATTTTCAATATAGAGACTTGTGCAACAGTAATAAATTGAATATTCAATGTGAAAAGCCTTTGGTCTTCAAAAGAAGGTCTGATGAAGCAAATTGGTCATAAATAAAATACAATGGATGACTATCAACCACTAATGTAAGTAACAATTTTAACCATCAACACTTTTATCAATAATCTTATTACATGATATACTGGTCCCCAAATATTTTTGAATAATAGATTCTTTGACATCTTTTAATGCCCAGTTCTTTCTATTTGACTAATCAAGTCGAATTATTCTCATCTATTTTTCGACATTTATTAATCGTATTTTTACCACAGCCATTAACAAAGCAATTCATTTAGATGGCATCCAACTTTTTCTATAATCCTGTTCTACACCTCAATTCTATGGATATATTTTAAAATAAATTTTATCAATTTTAACCTCTTATTGTATTTCTCACATTTTGCCAAGCATTCGTTTCAGCAGGATGATAATTACTGCTTATTATAAGTAATTTCAATGGGATGAGCAGTAATCATGGATAGAAAAGTGGTTGCGTTGGACAATGGTCGTTTGAATAATATTTGACTAGACGGGACGGCGTCGGGAATCTTCTATTAAAGGCAGGATGATGGGATGGATAAAGCAATAGCACTTAACCTTGAAAAAGAATATTATAGGATTAGGGGAAATAATATTAGAGAAAGCATTAAAAAGCTTGTCAAGAAAAAGTAGTGGCCACAAAAGTGAGTCATGGTGGCCTGGAGGATGTTGCAAGGTTGCCTAAAGTTGATATTAGTAAATATATTCAGCTCTTGTAGAAGTTCACGAAACAATGCTTCAAGAAACAGACAACACGAACATTTTGCGGGTGACTGAAAGTAGGTCTGTATATAAGTCAATATCGGATTAATTAATTAGACAATCGCTCGGGGACTGAATGATATACAATCTCAATAATATAGGAAAATATTCCAGGCTAACTAAATGGGAGAAATTATTAAAGGGAAGTAAAAAAAAAACCGAAATATGGTTGGAAAAGACAAAAGAGCTAAATGATAGTAAGCAGGATAGTAAGCAGGGAAAAGACAAAACCGAACTGAGAATATGATTGGGTGAAGCCATTGTCAAGTATGGAAGAGGGAGAGGCGATAATATTATGATTTTGAAGGAGAGGGTTATTGTGGGAGACCGAAAAGGAGAGAGAGAGGAGCAAGAAGGAAAAGAGAATATGCAAGGTAAAACCAGATTCTGTGAAGAAGAAAAATAAGAATGAGGTAAAGGAGAGTTTTATTGGAACAAAGGAAAGAGCAAGGAAGCTGTGATGGCATTCTTGTTAATGCAGGAGTAAAAGGAAAGTGCCTCCCTTTCTCCTCTTCGATTCCAAATCTCTTCCTTTTGACAAGGCCTTTGGTCGTGAGTTCCTGGCCCCACGCCCCGTCGTTAATCTCCCGAGGTCTTGTTGTGGGACTAAGTGCACAATTTGGGAAGATAACTGGAAAGCAATGGTTGATGACAGTCAAGTAATGATGGTGAAAACAGG
>NC_090730.1:118261899-118289399 GCF_036898095.1 Palaemon carinicauda | reverse complement strand
TTATTTGGCAATCTCAGTGTTGTCAGGTGTATGAGGACAGGAGAATATGTAAAGAATAGGCCAGCCTATTTCGTGTGTTTAGGCAAAGGGAAAATGAACCGTAACCAGAGAGAAGGGTTTAACATAGTACTGTCTGGCCAGTCAAAGAACTCTCTCTCTCTCTCTCTCTCTCTCTCTCTCTCTCTCTCTCTCTCTCTCTCTCTCTCTCTCTCTCTCTCTCTCTCTCTCTATATATATATATATATATATATGCTGTATGTGTATATATATATATATATATATATATATATGTATATATATATGTGTGTATACATATATTATATATGTATATATATATAATTTTTCTATTTTAATTTAATATATACTAGTGTACAATCACCGTCAAAATGACTTCTAGGTAATTAGATAAGTATACAAAAGCACGTGTTCTTACCCCCTCTCACCAGGGTATGATTACCCCTCTCCCACTACGTAAGGGACGGGAAGAACTAAGTGTTATCTGAAAGATATATATATATATATATATATATATATATATATATATATATATATATATATATATATATATATATATATATATATATTGATGTTTGCTTTAAATAATGAAAATAAAAATATAAACAAAAGTGATGGAGTCATATAAATTGCTGAGGGTTTCTATACAATTCTAAAGGATAGTGATACAAGAAATAACTTTACCAATAGAAATAATGAAACACCTGAGTCCGTACCAATATTAACACGAAGATAAGCAGAGAAAGAATTAAAAGTCATGAGAAGAGGCAAAGGAGCAGGAGAAGATGGCCTAACAGATGATGTAATATTTTATTGTAGTGAAACTCGCTGAACTTTTTATAAATTGTTTACAAGAATGTTGTTTACCTCAACCTAGGAAAACATTATTATATCAAATCACTAAAAGGGAGAAACAAGAGGCCTGAAAATTTACCGTGAAAATTTACCGCTCAATAAGTTGGGAGTTGTTTCCAGTAATTTGTGGTACTGCTTGTTCATCGCGTATAACGACTAAGTATTTTTGGCCTCTTGGTCATTAAGTAAGACTTCAAATGTTACACTGATCAGTATATCTGCGGTGAGACTGTTCCGAAATGGAATACGGCAAAATGGTCACGGCGATAAGGCTGCAGTGAAATGACCACGGTGAAAAGTCCTAGACGACCTTTACCCCTTTTCTCTCTCTTCCATTATTTTTATATTTGATCTATCCATAATATATCTATCAATTACACACATGCATCTCATTTACAGTGTTTTTTCCCTTCTACTTCGAAACTTATACAATTAATTCATAAAATAAAATCTTGATCCCAAGATTATTCTCTGCAAAAATTCGTATTACTCTTCTTATTAATCCCTCTTTCTCTTCTCCTATCTTCTAGTCAATCCTTTAATATTTCAATTTTCTTCACTTCCTCCAGATGCCACTTATTAACCTTAATCAGCCATCAAATCTTACTTAATTCAACGTACTACAATATCTTCTTTAGGATCTTTTCAGCACCTACTGCATATAAATATTTTAACTATCAGTTGCCCTACTTACATAAACAACAGTAAGTTTGATTAACATTATCAGATTTACACTTTGCCAAGCATTCGTATGGATATCTGCCACTCTTCTATCCACCAAAATAATTTTCATTTTTATTCAAGAAAATAGTCAACTCTGGGTAAATGCATATCCATTATAAGATAATTTTTTTTTTGCCTATCAACTCCTTTGAATACCTTTTTTTCTTGACTGGATTCATAGAATTTGAATTACTCCTCAATAAGCGAGAGTGTATGTTGCTAACATGAAAACATTAGGCAACATGTCACAACAACTGCCTATTTTGGTAGTTATTCTATTTTATGTTGCTATTTATCTTTATGTCAGTAAAAATGAAATACGTGGAATAAAAGGAAACTACATTCAATATCGGGTCAAAGAAAATTGGAAACAGAAAGCAGTTAGCATTACACGTACAGATATAGTGGTACGATAACAAGGAATGTATTGGAGAAACAGACGCTCCATCAAAGGCTATAGTTTGAAAAAAAGAAAAAGATAAGGCGCTAACGGATGAGAAGACATCAGGAAGAAGTAATAACATTTCATTTCTTTTTGCTGACAAAACAGAAAACGAAGAAGGAGATATTTGGTCTAGGTAGCTGCATATCAGTGGTAACTAATAAATTGCGTATCAGGGGCTGTCAGGCTCAGAATCGGAATTTTATTTCAAATGCATAACTTGTGGAGGCGTCCTGTCTGCTCCATTTCTGGAGCCTGGGTCCATGGGAAAGGTTCCTTAATTATCTCCAATATAGGTACGGGTTATTTTTTTAATTCTCTTTGAGTTTCTATTTCTTCATTGCCTTCTGTTCAGCTAATATTTTCTTTACATTTTATTTTAATCCCTTTTATGTTTAGTGGTCTTAATTATGCTAATTGTGTTTGTATGTTTTTTCTTGACTTTTCTTACTGTTTTGAGTTACCTGAAAAGTAGGAATTAGTTTTATATCGTTATAATTGTATCTGACTGGGTGTTTAAATAATCTTACTCAGTTTTTTATATTACGAAAAATTCTCTTGATCCAACAGTGCGATGTACTTCAAATGGCTTTTTAAATTATTTTAGTTTATGACTATTGTATCCTTTATGATTTAGGAACGAGAGGATATGATTTTTGTAACAATAGTATTTCATTTTGCATGTGTGTGATTTATATGACATTTCTAGTTCTTTTGCACGAGCTTTGAATAAATGTGCCGGAGACTTGATGATTTGTATATGATTCGAGGATATGATCTTGACAAATAAAACAATTGACCATAATAATTCATTTGGACTGTTCATATCGAAAGGATATAAAAATATTTCTGAATTGTGTTATTTGATATACCATTTTAGTAGCATCTGTTGTGCGTAATATAAATATAATAACCACACTAACCTAATATTATTATTATCCATTTTATTCCCATTATCATCATCATTTTCATCATCCCCATCATCTGCTCTCTCTCTCTCTCTCTCTCTCTCTCTCTCTCTCTCTCTCTCTCTCTCTCTCTCTCTCTCTCTCTCACTTTGGTCAGACATTCAGTCGTTATTTACAATAACAAATCGAAAAGGATCAAGGCTCAGATTCAGTGGATGCATACCATTGCTATTTCCATTCCGCCATCTAATATCATTTCTTCCGTTTTCTCACAAGACTTGACAGGTTTTTTTCATTAAACACTGATTGCGTTGGGACGACTATTTTGCAAGTATGGTTTAGAATTATTGGGGTATATTATTTATCATAAAAAAATTAGTAACTGATATTTTTGGTTTTTAAAAATGTAGTCGAAATTACATTGTTGATCAGAAATACATTAACGATTGTATTGCTTAATATATTTTGTAATAAACGTTCTTTTACAGTTCCTTGATTTTATCTATATCCAGCAAACATTATATCAGATGAGGGTTTCAACAGTATTCATTTCATACATTAATTGATATAATAATAATAATAATATTAATAATAAAAATAATAATAATTAAAGTAATAAAAATTCTGCTACACCTTTCCAAGACGGTTCTAGACTTAAAAGTACTGAATTATATATATATATATATATATATATATATATATATATATATATATATATATATATATAAACTAAAAGGACTTGGTTAGTTTTATATCATCAGTTCAGAACTGTATCTGGTAATATAGACTTTTGAATGATTTGAAAACATCAACACAAGTGTTTCTGATTAACCTTGGCCAAAGTTAAGACAGCTTGTTTCATTGAATAAAAAGCGTAATGAAAAAGCAAATGATTGTAGTCTATCTTGTTTCTAGTTGGTGTGAAACCAGAAATAACTTTTCCTTTGCCAATTCTTCGATGCGTGGAAGAGAAATCGTTAGCATTTAATCTAATGCGATGTTTAGTTTTAACCTAAGCATATTGGAGTCCTTAGACTTAAAAGAAATATTATTTGTTACAAACTGAACTTCCATGGCTGTGAATCACTGATTTTAGTATACAAATTGGGACATATTTTGTTTTTTGGGTCCACAATCAGCATTCTTATTTGGAAATTTATAAAGGCAAATAATTCAAATGAATTCTGCAACGAAGAAAAAAGCAAATATCAATTGAATGAATGTTCTAGTGCTCTCTTATGATGCCAAATAATTAATTACTTTTATGCCAACGACGAAAGGTGATTACTTTTCACACATTGCAACATTATTTTGCTTGACTTCTCTCTTAGTTTTACAGCTTGCCCACGAAAACTTTATAAGAATCCTCAATTCTAAATGGTTTTATTTCTACAATGAATCCTTGAATTTAATCATCAACTAGGTAAGTCATTTGTTTTACAGGACATAATATATCATTAAGTAAATTATGACATCCAGTAGATCATTTATGATCGGTACAATCTCCGTGTTCTAAAATCAGTGTTCTAAATTTAAGTGAGCCAATCACTGGTCACAATTTCCTCCATGAAACAATTTCCCAAAAGGGGAATTATCCATTGTTGAAATATCAGGCAGAAGGCTGTTTTTAATTATCTTTTATTTTGGTTATGCTTCATGAATATTTCATAAGCATCGAGGCATTTATATTTCAAGCGCTATTTTTAAATAGTTACATCATACTTTTATCCTTTCTTCATTTCGTTTTTGTCTTTTTATAACATTTCGTAAGTGTTACTTCATTATCAGTATATGTTTGTTTAATTTTCCTTCTTCCCAGATTTTTTAGAAACAATACTCACCTCCATACTCATTCCTCAATTACTGAATCAAAGATTAGGCCCCTTTCCCTGAAATTCCGGAAACATTAGAATCTTCACTTATCAACACAATTGTTCTTCAGAATCCCATCAAATCTCTAACTTCCACTGCACTATTCACCTTTGATCTGCACGCGATATCACGTTTACTTAGAAGTTGAAATCCACCTATGGTATACATCTTTAACTCATTCTTATAAAGTACTTCTTAGGTCTTTATATCCTGTTTTCACTACACTATAATCCTATATTTATTTCTTATATCCATACAGTATTAAAACGTTTATCCATTATTTTATCGAAGCTAACGCTTCATAATTTTTTACGTAACTTGACACTTTTAACTTATCAATTTTCCTTCCCTTCACTTTATTCCACAAACACACACACACACACACACACACACACACACACACACATATATATATATATATATATATATGTATATATATAAATCTTGATATATACATACACACACACACACATATATATATATATATATATATATATATATATTATATATATATATATATATGTGTGTGTCTGTATGTCTGTGTAATATATATATATATATATATATATATATATATATATATATATATATATATATTATATATATATGTGTGTGTGTGTGTGTGTGAATGTCTGTGTAATATATATATATATATATATATATATATATATATATATATATATATATATTTATATATATATATACATATATATATATAAATTGGAGAGAGAGAGAGAGAGAGAGAGAGAGAGAGAGAGAGAGAGAGAGAGAGAGAGAGAGAGAGAGAGAGAGAGAGAGAGAGACTTTATTCTAAAGAGCTTATCTATTTGCCATCGTGTCTTCATAGCTATGAATATTATAGAGAGGTGAAAGTTCTTGAATAATTGATAAAGTTATATAGAATTCGCCAGGACGTGACCTTCTACAGTCGCTTCATTTCCTCTGAAATATCTCTACGCAATGCCTGTCAGAATTCATACATTTTGAAGGCCTTGTTACATTTCATATGTTTGCGATAATCTTAGGAAAGAGATCATTCTCAACGTATTATGAAAAGATTTATAACCATTTTTTTTAAGCCTTTTACCAATTTTTTCGGTGGTCTTCAAAGAGTCCTTTTTTTAATCAATTTAATTTTTCTTCATTTAGCTTCAGATATATCTTGTGCTTTGATTTTTTTTTTCAATCATAAGTCTTATCTTTTTGGTTTCTTAAGGTCTATCATACCTATATCTAGCTTTCTCTTTAATGATAAAACGGAGTCAGATAATACGTAATAAAGGTTTGTCATCTCTCATTTCGATCACATGAATGATAAAAAATACTGTACTATGTTAGATATTCTAATTTCATTGGAAATCTTTTCAAAAAATCGTCATCATGATATCGATACAAATTATATACAAATCGATCCATCTGTAGGACCTACTGATATTTGGAAATGCAGGAGTCATTTTTTATGATTAGAATAAGTAGAAACGTAAATTTACTTTAATTTCTTTCGAAGTCATATTTCTATTTAAATTTTGTTGATGACACATATATCTATTTAATCGCCTCAAGAGAGACAAACTGCGATATCTGAAATACAACGTGGTTATACAAAAGTTTACTTCTGTAATTTGTACTTCCCTTGTTCTAATATACTCAACGAAATTTCAGTAGTTCCTTCATAGATCTTCTATATCACACAGAAATCTTCACACACTGTCTTGATACAAACTACATGGTGCATAACTTGCAGAAAGAAGAAATTCAGTAAGGCATCTGAGAAGATTGCTTCCAGATTAAGAAGCCCATCAAAATGTATGGCTTCCGCTGCTAGATGTCGGCATTGTAACCCTTTTCTATAAAAAAAAAAAAAAAAAAAAAAAAAAAAAAAAAAAAAAAAAAAAAAAAAAAAAACAGGATGTTTAAATCACACTTTGAGCCTTTAAAGATGCTACAAATATTCTACAAATTTGCACTGAATTATAATTCATCATGGAATTAATGTTTGTAATTCAATCACCGTAAAAAATACCATGAACCTATAAATTCCTTCTTTTGCCGTAAATGAACAAATAGAGATCTACTTGAGAATTTTTTCGCCCTTCAACCAGGTATATGAAGTTGCTTTAATACCAATACACGTTTTAATAAAAATAAAACTCGAATTCAATTTGCCTATTAAGAGTTGAAAACTTCTTCCCAATATCTTTCTGAATGCACTCGTCTCACTAATGACAGGATATTATCATTACCTTTATTTAATATAAATCTGTTACTTTGGAAAAACTTCTATGCTTTATAAAAGTTTAGGATTCAGTAAAAGATACAACTTAATTTTGAAATATCAACAAAGACTCGGTATAAAGAAAATACGTTGTTTATGAACCAACGTATGGAATATTTGTAGAAATTAAGAATGATCACAGTGCAACCTTCTAGCAGAGAATGGTGTAGCTACTTAAATAACTCGTTTATTTTCTAATATTAAAAATGAAAATATTCCAGGTTTTCCGCCACCTTGAACTTACTAATTTACAGCATAAAATTGAATTTGGAAAGTAATTTAAAAGTAAGCCACTATAATAGGATATACATATTATTAAAAAGCAAATAAAATACACTAAAGTACACAGAATTTGACGTTCCTTATCTATTACACCAATTTTCAGAACTACTATAGCAGATATATAAATACATGGGGTGACTTTTTATAAATGTTTTGTCCTGCCACTGGCTAGGGTTAAGTTAGAGCATCTTAGTGACTTTACCCCCCCCCCCCCAAAAAAAAGAAAATAATAATGTCTAATTCTTTTTGATTGCTCGTACCGTAGGTCACAATTTATCCCTAAGCTTGATCTGTTTTCCAGTAACCCCAGTACTATCCATTTTTTTTCTAAAATCTGACTAATCTAGAATCAAGAAGCTGTGAGCTTAAGGATCCTGTTATCTTTTATGAATACGATATCATTGCATCTCTATTCTAATTGAGTCCGTTGAAGTCACTGATAAGACCGAAATACTAACTCCAGTCAATACATTTCGCTTTTCCTTTAGTGGCTACAATACATATTTTAAGCTCATCCAGAATGAGCTTTCGTGATTTCCACTGATAATGGATACCTCGCGTAACTTTTGCCTCGTGTTCCCTTCCTTACCTTATTTCCTACGAGGTTTTTAAAAACTTTCTTGTGAGAGCCCATTCGACTGCATATTGACAAAACTATCTCCATCGGTGTTTAGAGGAACATTTGATCCCAAAGTTTTCTCCCCGGAAGACTAAGAAATGAGAAAGACTGTGCATTCGACTAACTTAGAAATTGTGGCAAGAGGGACATAATCATATGAGCGATGTTCTTCTTGACTCCAGTTGAAAGCGCTATTGATGTATGTCATCTGCTCCAGATTTAGAGAAATTGGGTAGTTAGAGCATCTATCTGGAATGAAAATTTAATCGACTAACATAGGCAAGTGACTGGAACCGGAATTTTCAGGAAAATTATGTCGTAAATTTATCCGAAAAACTTGAATATAGTAAAATGAAAAATAAAGCCTTGTGATATGGTTTATCATTCGCTGTTTGTAAAAAAAAACTTGATACCATTAACATGGCTTCTACATTCATGAAACTAAAAAAAGAAAAAGAAAAAACTAATATTAACATTGCTAAAGGCTCAATGTAATCTGTAGTAGGGTCTACAAAAACCATTGTAATTTCCTTAAATGTTTTAACAGCCTTAATATTCTTAAAAAGAGATAGTAACTTGTATATCACATAGGCTGGCAAAGCAAATGTAATTATTATCATGAACAAAACTAGAGATTTAGAAAAAAAAAATTAACTTACTTCAATCCAATGTTTATGCATACTTTAAATGAAAGGCAATCCGCTAGATGAAGTTATTAACGGTTTTAACGAAAACCCAAAATAATCAAATGTAAAGCAGTAAAATCCCTAATTGATTGTTCGACTTTTACTGAACCATCATTGCTCTGTTTATATGCTTTAATTAAAACGCTTAAATTCATTATCAGTGCAACAGAATCTATTAATGATAAAAGATCAAAATAGCAGAATGGCTTCCTTTGATTTCAATATCTATTTCAACCTCACGCATTAAAGTTTCAGTTGATCTTTGCGATAATTGACAAAATATGGACATAACGTCAAACCACACATGAATCAGGCTTTATGTGACTTCGTTATCTACAAAGTTCATTTTGATAATTTATTGGATTTCCTGTCTGGTATTTCAGATGCTTACGAATTACCATTACCGAACGATACTAATATTGAACTTGTTTGGTTGTGTAATTAAAAGAGTTTATTATTAATTGAGATGTATATGTACAAGACAGTGAAAGGCCATGGTACAGAGGCTATGGCACTACCCTAGATTAGAGAACAATGGTTTGATTTTGGAGTGTCCTTCTCCTAGAAGAGCAGCTTACCATGGCTACAGAGTCTTACCTTTATCGAGAGGAAAGTAGCCACTGAACAATGACAATACAGTAGTTACTCCCTTATGTAAAGAAAAATGTTTGGTATTCCCCGTGTTGTCTGGTGTGTTAGGACAGAGAATGTGGAAAGGATAAGTCAGACTATTCGATGTATGTGTAGGCAAAAACAAAATGAGCCGTAACCAGATAGAGGGATCCAACGTAGTACTGTCTGGCCAGTTAATGGACCCAATCACTCTCTAGCGGTAGTATTTTACCCCAAACCAAGAACAAACACTTCCAGACAATAGGGATATATATATATATATATATATATATATATATATATGTGTGTGTGTGTGTGTGTGTGTGTGTGTATGTGCATATATTTTAATGTTAGCCCAGGGTAAGGGGCCGATCGAAGTGGGGTCTCCTTCCGTAAGTAAGGACATGTATTTTCATTTAATTTGGACGGTTTCGATAGCAGTCTTTACTGCAGATTGTTAGGTTTTGGACTTGTGCAAAATATGTCATCACCCTAAGTATCAATATCCAATACACAGACATCAGAGCTACACATGAAAATATAGTTAACAAGTCATATTTCTCTCGAGTAATGAGTTTGAAGGCATATGTACTATATATATATATATATATATATATATATATATGCATATATATATATATATATATATATATATTTATTTATTTATACATATATATACATAAACATATATACTGTATATATATATATATATATATATATATATATATGAGTGTGTGTGTGTATGTGTGTGTATCATAACCAGGAAAGAAAAAGTGAAAACATTTGATTTGAGTGAATGCTTCGTCTTCTAATTGACACCATTGACCTCACGACGGAAATAGAAATACATGATACATGAACGACGTATTTAAAAATGAAAAGGGATCCTTTAGGGAACAGTATCTCTATGCGACTAGATACCTCAGATTTAATAAACAAAGGAATAAAGACAATGGCTTAAATTAGAATTAAGATCTTATATACACTAAATAAAAATGGTTCCACAATCTTTTCCCTGGTGAAGTAATTTATACTAATTACTGCCTAGGCCTCTGACAAACAGATTTTATGACCAGAACTCCGCCAATGAACGGTCTATTCATTATAAACCTACCCACTAAAAACAACCATTTTATGTTTTGTAGCTTTAGAGGTTTAGCCAATACAAACCATTGTGAATATGGGATATCATATAGCACATTATTGTTATTTCCAGAGCAATTGATGATTGACATGGCTTTCAATATACAAATATACTTTAACACTACCTTAGTATTTTTGAATAGGAATAAAACATCTAAAATGGCTTCATGAATTGATAAGCAACGTGTTTTATCCATTACTACAAATAGCAATATTTAGGATAATTAAAACTAGTGGTATTTTTTAAATTTTTGTAAAATCATCTTCTGTATACTGAGGGATACACATTCTTAGTGCCCTAATATACAAAGAGGAAATACAGAGGACTTTATGATTTCAGAATGGCCTAAAGAGAAATGTATGTCTGGTATGGTATTTCTATGCTTTCTGAACACGAAAAACTTAAATTGAAAGCCTTGCATAACAATCAAAGCGTTAAAGAACGGGATACCTTTTTTTTCTTATTCTATAGGATATTTCATTGATGGAAGCAATGTATTAATAATAGCTACATAACCCAACTGCAATTATTTGATTTTTTTTTTTTTTTAAACTGAACTATATAAATAGGACAATGCCAATTCACTAGAAATCCTTTGATCAATTAAATCCCCATGATCTGTTTTCTAGTAAGCTTGTAATATTCAACTTCTCATGTATTATCAGGAAACCAGCAGGTCACCTTTATATTTGTCCAATACAAATATGATGATCACATTTTTTTTTTCATTCTCATTGTGAGTTCAATGATGACAAATCTAAGGAGAAATTACTAACTCATAATTACTAACTCTAATTTCATAGCTATGGTCATACTGTATTTTATTTTTATCACGTGCAAGCTGCAGTAATTTATACATATGCACGCACATATACAGTATATATACAGTATATATACAAATATATATATATATATATATATATATGTATTTATATATATATATATATATATATATATATATACACATACATACATATATATATATGCATGTATGAACATATATCACAAGCACACGTGATTTTAATTAATGTAAATATCACCCACGAAATGCATTTAATACCATAAAATGAATTCCAAGTGGATATGTATTTCCCAAGATAGAATTCGGTATTAAATGCATTTCGTGGGTGATATTTACATATGCATGTATATATGTATATATGTATATATATATATATATATATATATATATATATATATATATACATATATATATGACAAAGTTTTGTCTCTAATACACGTGACTTCCGTTTTAGAAAATCTTGAGTCAGAAATAACTTTTGCGATCGAAATCACTCTACCTCAGAAATATATATCAAAGGGGAAATGAAGGATTTCATTCAAGATAAGTTCCTTCACATGGGCCCATGATTAAAACCTTTACATATGAATCAAAACACAACTAGACGGAGGACCTAACCCATTTAGTTAAGCGTTTTAAAAATGCCGTCTAGTTTTGTCACGATTAGGAGGCATATGCTTGAATGGTAACCCCAGTTGTCGCTATTATCATCAAATTCTCCTAAGTATATATATATATATATATATATATATATATATGGATTTAGTCAGCCATGGAAAGAGAAGATAACAGAATGGCCTCCAGTCCCGGGCGTAGCGGGATGGTAAGACTCCCGGTTTATAAATACTAAAAAAAATAAAAAATAGGTAATTGGAATGTTAGAACCGTGAATCAGATTGGGAAGTTATGTTACAGAAAGTGGAGAGTGAATTTATGAGATATAGTTTGGATATCTTGGCCGTAAGTGAAACACATTGTAGGGGATTGGTGAGAAAACTTCAGACCAAGGCAATATATAAATCTACTCGGAAGATCAGATGGAGTTGGAAGAGCAGGGGTAGGAATGATGATGAAACCAAGAGCCGAAAAGGCATTAACCGAGTGGAGAGCTGTAACTAGTAGATTATTACTAGCACAGTTCAAATCAAAGTAGTGCAATAGGAGTATTATAGTTTGCTATGCCCCAACGAATGATTCCCCTGAAGAACGGAAATGCAGGAGGCTATAAGCTCAGGGGCTCCAACAGGGAAAAAAAGCCTAGTGAGAAAAAGAAACAAGGAAATAATAAAAGTAATTAAAAATTAAAACAAAATATTTCAAAAACAGTAACAGCATTAAAATATATATTTCATATATAAACTATAGAAACTGTAACAAAATAAGAGGAAGAGAAATAAGAGAGACTAGTGTGTCTGAGTGTACCTTCAAGCAAGAGAACTCTAACCTAAGACAGTGGAAGACCATGGTACAGAGGCTATGGCACTACCCAAGACTAGAGAACAATGGTTTGATTTCGGAGTGTCCTTCTCCTAGAAGAGCTGCTTACCATAGCTAAAGTCTCTTTCACCCTTACCAAGACGAAAGTAGCCACTGAATAATTACAATGCAGTATTTATCTCCTTGAGCAAGGAAGAATTGTTTGGTAATCTTAGTGTTGTCAGGTGTATGAGAATATGTAAAGAATAGACCAGACTATTCGGTGTATGTGTAGGCAAAGGGAAAATGAACCGTAACCAGAGAGAAGGATCTGATGAAGTACTGTCTGGCAAGTCAAAGGACCCAATAACTCTCTAGTGGTAGTATCTCAACAGGTGGTTGGTGCCCTGAGAGAGATCCGAAAATTGCGATTAGCAACTTCATTGCTAAAGTTAGAAGAAATAATCAAGGGATAGAGAATGTGTTGGGTGTCGAGGGTCTTGGCGAAGTTCCATATGAAAATGGAGCATATTTCTTGGGACACGCAGTTAAATGGAGAAAGCCGTGGATATGAACTGATACTTGGGATACTATAAAAAGGAGACAAAGACAGAAATTGATTGATGAAAGCTTTCGAGGAAGTGATGAAAATTACAAGGTAGAGCAAGCTAAGTATTCCAGTATTGATAGTGGGGGCAAAACCAAAGCCAGGAATGACTGGAGAGAATATTTAGACAGTAAACCAGATGAGGCTTACTATGATATGAATTCAGGAACTGCATATGATGTTAGAATTACTTATAGAATTATTAATGAAATCTCGACTGGGGCAAAGAAGAAGAAGCATATACCCATCAAAGAGAGATATGGCTTTTTTTTATAGTAAAAGAAGACGAAGAAAGACAACGTTGGATGGAACATTTTATGGAGGTTATGAATAGGAGATATGACGGGAATAATTTGATTGATATACCTGAAGCTGATGAAGACCTTGGTGTGCCTATGAATGAATTCAGTGTTTGAAGTCGAAGCTACCCTAAAAAACTAAACAGATGGAAAGGCCCGGGATACGATGCAATAACTGCCAAGATGATACTGGCCGAAAATGAAGTGACTCACCGACTACTTACAAGATTATTTTGTAAAATGTGGCATGAAGAGGCAAAACCTTATGAATGGGAGTTAAGTGTGTTGGTGCAAATAGCAAAAAAGGAGACCTGACTGATTGCAATAATTACAGAGGCATAACACTTACGTCAGTTGTTATGAAAATACATAGTATTCTTATTCTAAAGAGAATGGAGAGTAAGATTGATGAAAAACTGAGAGATGAACAAGCAGGATTTACAAAAGGTAGAAGTTGCACTGACCAAATTTTCATTTTGAAACATGTTGTACAGCAATGTGTAGAATATAGAAATCCCCTTTGATGGTATTTGTGGACTATGAAAAACCATTTGATAGTGTACACCAGCCAATTTTGTGGAGAGTCCTGCATTATTATAGAATTCTTTTTAAATAGGTAAATTATATTAAGTCTGTTCATGACCATAGCAAGTGCAAAGTTAATGTTAGTGGAGTCTTATCAAATGAATTTCCAGTGAACAGCGGAGTACTCCAAGGGAGTGTGTTGTCACCTATGTTGTTTATCCTCCTCATGGATTTTGTAATGCTTAGAACAGTCAGAGATGATGGAGAAGGATTGGACTGGATTAGTGATAGGAATTTAGCACACCTAGAGTATGCTGATGATGCTGTCCTTTTTAGCAGAACACCACAGGATTTGCAATGTTTGCTTACGAGAATGCATGAAATATCACACGAAGTTAGGCTGAAGATAAATAGAAGAAAGAGATGATGAGAACTGAGTATGCAATGGAAGATGATGATCTCTAATACAGGGTCCTTAAAAGTGGAATTTCGTGAAAGATTGAAAAAAGCAATTCACACAATGGCTAGGTTAAGTAAAATTTGGAAATCAAATCGCCTGAAATTTCATATAAAACTCAGACTATATATCAGTTTAATGAGATCGGTGTTACTATATCGACACGAGTCATTGTATGATCAATCTCTAATAGATTTATCAGATTTGAGAACAAAACCCTCAGAAGGATATTGGGAGTTAAAAGGCAGGACAGGATTAGAAATGAAACTATAAGAAAGATTACTAGAGTGCCATATGTGGATGAGATCATGATGAGGGGTAGATGGAGATGGTTTGGGCATGATCTTCGCACTCCCCAAGAGAGATTAGTTCAACAAACGTTCAGCGGGGCTCCACAAGGCACTAGAAGAGTTGGTAGACCCAGGCCTACATAGCTGATGACTATGCAACACGGAGTAGATGATGATGAATGGAGAATTGAATTAAAACCTTAAGATAGAGACGACTGGCGAAATCTACCCAGGGCACTTTGCGTCACTATGATGATGATGAGATATATATATATATATATATATATATATATATATATATATATATATATATATATATATATATGTGTGTGTGTATATATATATACATACAGTATATATATATATGCATATATATATATACACATATATATATATATATATATATATATATATATATATATATGTGTGTGTGTGTGTATATATTTTTGGGCTCAAGCCATGGCGTCCTGATGGAAGGTTCCTTTTTGGTAGCTTCCTTGGGTAAATAACTACTAAGATATTCCCAGAGAATTTAACCACAGGTTATCACAGAATTCTAACTTCTGGAGCGAATATCCTAAAGGTTTCCCTTTTAAGACATCGTATATCAACAGGGGACGCATGTATTAACGCGCCACATAGCTATCTACACCCCGAACAGAGTTAATGCTTCGGTGTGTAAGGGCTGAGAATAGCTGGGAGCCGTTCCATAGCTAATCTCATTCGTGGCTACTTCTGGTACTCGAGACGTAAACAAACGGGCGCCATTGCTTAAATGACGTCACGACCGTCCTCATCCTTTGTTCAGTAGCTCGCCCTACTTAGACGGATTTTCCCTGTGCCTTACTTATCGCTTTGCATCTACGTTATGTCGCTACCTTCGGCCTCGCCTTCTTCTGGAAAGTTGAGTACAAGGTTCCAGTATTGTTTAGTTAAGCTCTGACCGTAAAGTAAATATTACTTTCCGAGATAATTGTTGTTTTGTGGCAGAGCTGTGCCTCTACCGGACCCGCCATTTTATGGCGTCGTTGTTGTTATGCATGCCTTATTTAGTTAGCCACAACAACGCTTCCGGCCTTATTTACTAATCGATAACATTAGTTTATTTAGTCTTCATAGCTAGGAACTTTTATATCGTGTTTCGACGCTTTTTATCGGTCATCGATTGACCTCATACCAGTTGGCTTCTATAGCCCCCAGGCCAGAGCGCCTATATATAAGTGTTCATGCATGATTTTATTAGTGATCCTAGGCTAAGTTATGAAGATAGTGGCATTATTTTACAATACTTTCGACTGTGATGCAAGTGTTTTTTCGCCTTCAGGGACCATATAGGGGATAGGTTAGTTAGTGTCCCTTCCTAACCTAACCTACTTGTAGGACCCCTATATGCTTCCTTCATCCCCTGCCTTGGCATTCCCTCTGTTTAGCCTTGATTCCCTTACTAAGTAAAGGGATCAAGCGCCTAACGGAGTATTTTATCGCCTCTCAGTCCTCCCTAAGGGAATGAACCCCCCTTAGGGTTGCGTCCGAGAGTGAGGAACGGCTAGCCCTTCCTCTATGGCTAGGACTAGTCTATGACTGTCCTGCGATAGCGATATGTCTTCTATCTTTCCTAGTTCAGGGCTCTTAGCCCTGGTCTAGGTTAGGTTTTGGAAAGGTTATTCTGTCCCCTGCTGAAACTGTACCCATGCACCGTTTCAGCCAGGCTGCCTTATCTTAGGTTAGGAAGTGTCCTCCCTTTCCCTAGTGGCCGCTCTGGTACAGAACCCCTTCCATGGAAGACTCTTCTCTTCTCCCCTCCCCACCTATCTCTTGTATAGTCTAGCCTACACTTAGGTTAGTCTATACCCATCTGTCCCCTGTCCTACAACTCCTCCTTAGGGTGGAGTGATAGGGCTACCTTGAGCTTCTATGTGCAGTCCGCTCTGGTACATATACCCTTCATAGTGTCCTATGGGGTTAGCCACTGGATGTGTTCTGTATGTAGAGGTCTCCCCCTCTTTGGGTGTCCCCTAGCCCTCCCTTGGGCTACCTAGCTCCCGGTCCTCTGAGACCCCTGCTTCTGGGGGATAGAGCCAGCCTCTATCATGGGTACACCCTCTCAGGGGGGGATGTCTGGGAGTCCATGACTGGACTTCTTACATCCCTCCCCCTGTCTCTCTCACTATCCGGGTGCCGGTCCCTTGCCGCCTCCACTGTCGGCGATACCCGCCTCCTACCTTGGTGACTCTCCCCTTACCCTCTGGCCGCCAGCCCCCCCCCCGCGTGCCGGGGGACTGCCGACCGCTGCCGGCTTCCTGCCGATGGCTCTCCTCCTTCCTCATAGCTTCGCAGTCCGCCTGCCGGTCGGCCACCGGAGTGCCGGCATCTACTGCCGGCACCCTGGTTCCGCTATAACCATCCTTGCCCCAGTCACCAATCTGGCATCCTCCGACTGCCGGAGCCGCCGCTCCTCTGCCGGCGTGCCGCCGTTGTGTCGGCGGCCGCCACCCTGGTATTACTCTTGACTTATATGTTGTCTGTTCTAATTCCAGAAACTCTGCTGGAGCGGCCTCCGGCATGCCGGAGGTTTGCCGGAACCCCCCAGAGGCGTCAAGACTACTTGCACCCCCTTCTACTAGCTATCATATGAATACTGATAGCCCTACACTGCAAACAGATGGCCTGTTTACGCTATTAGATCAGTGCCTTGGTACTGTTTTATTAGTAATCATGCTGTCTCTTTGCATTCTTCAAAATTCCAGCATGCTGCGTGTATCTTAGCGCGGCTGGTTGCCGGAAGCAGTTACCCTAAGGGACCTGTTAGCCCCCTAATTTGGGACTGAGTGGCCTCGGTCCCAAACTTATCCTTGGCATTTCCATGGAATTCCATTGCCCTATGGACTTCTAGGGAATACTATCCTGTGCCTTCAGCCATCTCGGATTATCCAGGGATAAAGCTTGCGGTAGCCAGCCGGGCGGGATGCATGGAGTATGTTTTCTTTACTACTTCAATCTCTATGCATCACACCCTTCATTAAGTTAAAATTAATGATTAATGTTAACTTAGCTTAAGAGCCATTCTTATGACTCCCCCCATACTCATTTTCTCTTTCTTCCACAGGAGGAGCAGATGAAGTGTGACTTCGACTTCTGCGCTGTGAAACGCCCGCACTTCTACGGGCATACGGCTTGCAGGACTCACGCCCCTTGTGCTAACAAGAAAGGGGATCTGAAATTCTGGGACCCACTGAATTGTACGGTCTGCCAGGCTCACCTAGTTGATGCCTTCCATAACCCTCCCTCAGCGGAGGTCAGGGACACTTCTCGGGAGAAGCTACGCAAGTGGGTGCGTGGCTTCCAGAAGAATGCCACCGGACCGTACCTGGCCACTGAAGAATTGAGGTCACTCCTGTTCCCTAAGGCCTCCCCTGATTCTGTGGTACCCAAGGATTCGATCCCCACTGTCCAAATTACAGTGGAACCTGATGTAGTCATGGCCCAGTCCATGCACGAGTGCCGCCTGGATTCCGAAGATGACGAACACATGTCGGATGTCTCGGAAGACACGGAGAAGACCCTTATGGCTCAAGGAGCTGAAGATGACGAAGACCAGGTGGAATACGCCGAGTCGGAGCAAGAGGTCGCTCCTCCTTCCATCTCCGCCCCTACTCCTACACCGACGGAAGTGTCTCTCCCGTCTACCTCCACGACCCCGGAACCCTCATCATCCACTCAGGAAATGATCCGGTTGATTAGAGCCGTCATGGACGACAAGTTAAAGGAGAATCAGGAGTTCATCAGGTCCATGATGGGACCCAAAGAACCGAAGAAGATCTCGGTTAAGGATCTCCCCGCTTGCTCTCATGCCAACCCATGGAGGTATGCTGAGCATATGGTGATAGCGACCGGCAGAATCTTTGTCAGCGACAAGATCGGCTCGGTCCCCCTGGAAGATGTGGAATTCTTCCCAAATTTTGAGGCCTACCCGGACTGTTACGTCCGACTTCGCTCTGAACCTGCCTCTAAAGAAGAGACCGAACCGAAAGAAGAGATAGTGTTCGATCTCGCGAAGGCCCAGTCTATGCTAGCCAACACGTTCAAGAGTAGGGGTTTTACCTGCTCTAAGCTTCCGGCCCTGAGCAAGAAGCACCCTACCTACGTCGCACCTGAAAATGCGGTACTTCCATTCATGGAAAAGGCCTTCGCTGCGTGCCTTAAAGCTGTGGAAGAGGGGAAAGCCTGCCCTGCACTGGAGGAGTGCAGACCCTTCTCCATAGTTACTCCCCCTGACGCTCGACACTGGAAGGACATCCAGCATACTTTCGTCGTGGGAAAGCTAGATCCTGACGTCGCCGGACGTCAGTTTAATGAAGACCTCCCGAAACTTAACGATCACCTCCTTCGTCGGGAACAAGATACGAAGGAGAGGCTCGCAGCATCTATGTCCCACCAGGTCCAACTTGACATTATGGCCTGTGACACCAGAGTACCAGACCACTACATGGTACTTGCCAAATCCCACATGGCAACCCTGGTGAAGGACATGTACCACTTCATGAAGGCTCGGAGAGCCTGTCGTGAATTCGTGTTCGCAGGTGCCACTGTGAAACACGAACCCCGGAGGCTGATTTCCTCCAACATCTGGGGCAAACACCTCTTTCCTTCTGACCTTGTGAAGGAGATCACCGACAAAGCCGCCACGGAGAATAGGAACCTTCTCCACAAGTGGGGCATGTCAAAGAAGAGGAAATCCTCTCAGGACGACGGACCTCAACCTAAGAGGAAATCTTCGAAACAGAAACCCCAGCAACGTCAACCAAGACGTCAGTTTCCGGGACCCGCTACCTCCCAAGTGGCAGCTCAGCCACAACAGACCTTTCAACTGGTCACCCAACCGGTGTTGTCACAGTCACCGGTCTTCACCCCTGCTTTCGAGCAACAGACGACTACCTTTCGTCCCAAAGGTAGAGGCTCAAACAGAGGTGCAGGCAGAGACGCGTCTCGCCGTCCCTCCAGAGGCAGAGGAGGAAAGGGAGCTAGCGGCCGAGGCAGCAAGCCCTCGGGACACCAGAAGCAATGAAGTGCTTCCGGTGGGAGGAAGACTCCGCCAATTCCAGGATCGTTGGACCTTCGATCCCTGGACACACAGCATCGTCAAGAAGGGTCTAGGCTGGAGTTGGACTCAACCACCCCCAACATTCCAGCAGTTCTTCCAACAATCAACCCCCCTTCTGGAAGAATATGTCCTAGATCTCTTGAACAAGAAGGTGATAAGGAAGGTAAAGTCCACCAGGTTCCAAGGAAGACTGTTTTGTGTCCCCAAGAAAGACTCCGACAAACTCAGAGTCATTCTGGACTTATCCCCCCTCAACAAGTTCATAGCGAACGACAAGTTCAAGATGCTGACTCTTCAACAAATAAGGACCCTTCTGCCTCGAGGTTCCTACACGGTCTCCATAGACCTGGCGGATGCCTACTGGCACGTTCCAATGAACCATCACGCTTCCTCCTACCTAGGATTTCGACTCCAAAGGAAAAGCTACGCCTTCAGGGCCATGCCCTTCGGCCTCAATGTGGCCCCTCGGATCTTCACAAAGCTGGCGGACGCCATAGTACAACAGCTCCGCCTCCGAAACGTCCAGGTGATGGCCTACCTCGACGACTGGCTAGTTTGGGCTCCATCGCCCGAGGATTGTGTAAAATCCTGCAACAAAGTCACCCAGTACCTAGAACACCTGGGATTCAAAATAAACGAGAAGAAATCTCGCCTCTCTCCAGCTCAGAAGTTCCAGTGGTTAGGAATCCAATGGAACCTTCAGTCACACCGCCTTTCCATCCCCCAGAAGAAAAGGAAGGAAATAGCAGGGTCTGTCAAGCGACTACTGAAATCCAAACGGATTTCAAGACGCCAGCAGGAACGAGTTCTAGGCTCTCTACAGTTCGCCTCAGTAACAAACCCAGTGCTTCGTGCACAGCTAAAGGATGCCGCGGGAGTCTGGAGACGTTCTGCATCCATCGCTCGAAGAGACCTCAAGAGACGGCTCCCAAACAGACTTTGACTTCTCCTCAAGCCGTGGTCGGAAGCAAAGGCCCTGAAAAGGTCCATTCCTCTTCAACACCCACCTCCATCACTCAAAATCCACACGGACGCTTCGCTGGAGGGTTGGGGAGGTCACTCCCACCAAAAACAGGCTCAAGGCACCTGGTCTCCCCTGTTCAAGACGTTCCACATCAACATCTTGGAGGCCATGGCGGTCCTTCTAACTCTGAAGAAACTATCCCCGCCTCCCTCGATCCACATTCGTCTAACCCTAGACAACTCGGTGGTAGTTCGATGTCTCAATCGCCAAGGCTCAAGATCGCCCCAGATAAATCAGGTGCTTCTCCCAATCTTCCGTCTGGCAGAGTAGAAGAAGTGGCACCTGTCTGCAGTTCACCTACAAGGATTCCGCAACGTGACAGCGGATGCTCTATCTCGAACAAACCCGATAGAGTCGGAATGGTCTCTAGACGCAAGATCATTCTCCTTCATCTCTCACCAAGTCCCAGAACTTCAGATAGATCTCTTCGCAACGAGCGACAACAATCAACTTCCTCGGTATGTGGCCCCGTACGAGGACCCCAAGGCAGAAGCAGTGGATGCCATGTCACTGGACTGGAACAGATGGTCCAAGATCTACCTGTTCCCTCCCACCAACCTTCTGCTGAAAGTCCTCTCCAAACTGAGAACCTTCAAAGGGACAGCGGCCCTAGTGGCTCCCAAGTGGCCCCGGAGCAACTGGTACCCCCTGGTCCTGGAGCTGCAGCCCAAGCTGATCCCTCTCCCGGGCCCAGTTCTCTCCCAACAAGTACAGAAGTCGACTGTCTTCGCTTCATCATCGAAAATCAAGGACCTTCATCTCATGATTTTCTCTCCCTAGCCGCAAAGAAGAGGTTTGGGATCTCGAAGAAAAGTCTAGACTTCCTCGAGGAATACAAGACCGAATCCACAAGACGGCAATACGAATCATCCTGGAGAAAATGGGTCTCTTTCGTCAAGACAAAAAAAATCCTAAAGAAATCACAATTGATTTCTGCATGTCCTTCTTCATTCACCTTCATGGACAAGGATTAGCAGCCAATACGATTTCAACCTGCAAATCGGCCTTGACCAGACCAATTCTGTATGCCTTCCAAATTGATCTGTCCAGCGACATCTTCAATAAACTACCGAAAGCATGTGCTCGTCTACGCCCAGCACCCCCACCGAAACCGATCTCCTGGTCATTAGACAAGGTGCTCCATTTCGCCTCCAACTTGGATAATGATTCATGCCCTCTCAAGGATCTGACTCAGAAAGTTATATTTCTCTTTGCTCTTGCTTCGGGAGCCCGAGTCAGCGAAATAGTGGCATTATCAAGAGAAGAGGGTCACATCCTGTTTACTGATACAGGAGACATTACCCTCTCCCCTGATCCGACGTTTCTCGCCAAAAATGAATTACCCACCAAAAGATGGGGCCCCTGGAGAATATGCCCCCTGAAGGAAGATGTCTCTTTATGCCCAGTAGAGAGCCTCAAGGTCTATCTTCGCAGAACTTCGAACTTTGGTGGAGGCCAACTCTTCAAAGGAGAAACATCGGGCAGCGACCTGTCACTGAAACAATTAAGAGCGAAAATCACCTACTTCATTCGCAGAGCGGATCCTGACAGTACACCCGCCGGTCATGATCCTAGGAAAGTTGCATCATCTCTGAATTTCTTTCAGAGTATGGACTTTGAAAGCCTTAAAAGCTTCACAGGCTGGAAGTCCTCGCGCGTTTTCTTTAAACATTATGCGAAACAAGTGCACGAAGTCAAACATTTTGTGGTAGCCGCAGGTAGTGTTATGAAACCTGCACCTAACTCTGCATAGAACAGTGAGTTACTTGGGACTCTAACTCTTCGGGTGCCTATGTTGACCCTCGAGCGATACATAGTGATGTCGAAAACACTTAGTGCTTTTATAACTGTTCTTATCCCAGGTGAAATGTCATAGTTGTCACACAAGTGCCGCATGCCCTGAGCATGATGTGTTTTAATCAAAGACTAACGTTCCTCGAGAACGAGTGCCTACTAATAAATTTGAAATTCCTTTTCAGATTCAAGAGCAAGTCTTTATTACTATGTACATTATAATTACTGTAAATGAACTTTACTTATTGCTGCAATTCATTTAATTTCTGCATTTGTGAAATAAAATTTCTATTTTATTACCTGTGCGTCTCAATCAGCTCCTACTTACTATGAAATACATGCCTGTCATAGTTTTATTATCCCCTTTTCCTTATGGTTCATGGAGAAATTAAGATACTAACCCTTAATTTATATTCACTCTGACTATGTAATGTTCCAATACGAATACTTACTCTTCATACCCAGGAGATGAAACCAACCTTCTCAGCACACAGTGTCCAACCACCACTGGTCTGCTTTTCAGAATGTTCCTATACGAATGCCAAACATTCAGCTTCATCTCCAGGTTCTTCAAGTTCTTCTATCAGGGTGAATAGCCCTTCAATACCACTTTGACGTCGGCATGGCCCGTGGGAACTTCACTGCCAAGGGGGGCAGGAAGATTCTTCCCTACGGTTCTTTACTAAGATTACTATGCTAATTTGTCAAAGCCCTTGGCACTTACTATTAGGGAAAAATCTACCACGATACATTGATTCTCTGGTATTCTTCCATCAGGACGCCATGGCTTGAGCCCAAAAAACGGATTTTGAGCGAAGCGAAAAATCTATTTTTGGGTGAGATAGCCATGGCGTCCTGATGGACCCTCCCTGCTACTTCGTCCAGTTTTTAGGTCCCACCCTGCTCTGCTGTATCATGGTGATCGGCAAGCAACTGGCTTCAGGATGAGGACGGTCGTGACGTCATTTAAGCAATGGCGCCCGTTTGTTTACGTCTCGAGTACCAGAAGTAGCCACGAATGAGATTAGCTATGGAACGGCTCCCAGCTATTCTCAGCCCTTACACACCGAAGCATTAACTCTGTTCGGGGTGTAGATAGCTATGTGGCGCGTTAATACATGCGTCCCCTGTTGATATACGATGTCTTAAAAGGGAAACCTTTAGGATACTCGCTCCAGAAGTTAGAATTCTGTGATAACCTGTGGTTAAATTCTCTGGGAATATCTTAGTAGTTATTTACCCAAGGAAGCTACCAAAAAGGAACCTTCCATCAGGACGCCATGGCTATCTCACCCAAAAATTGATTTTTCGCTTCGCTCAAAATCCGTTATATATATATATATATACATACAGTATATATACATATATATATATATGCATATATATATATACACACATATATATATATATATATATTTATATATATATCTGTAACAGAAATTATGAGATATATATAAATATATATATATATATATATATATATAAATATATGTAACAGAAATTACTTGTTTTACTAGAATGATTTACCCTAATAAATTCAAGACATCAAGTATTATTCATCCATTGAAATAAAAGACCTCATATTACTTATTCGATTGATAAAAGATTCCAATAACATTAACGCAGCAGTGGCTAGTTACCCTGGGATAGAACTCATTAAGAACCTGTCATTCCCTAAATGTCTATTTTTCTACTTCCTCCAACCTATGGAGAAAATCGTAGTATCTAGCTTTGCAAAAATGCAAAGGTATCCATTAGCGGGCGAAAGAGAAATAATTACAGCTAAATCACAGTTACAGGCAAAAGCTCACTAACGGGGAGCAACTTGTGTTGCATCATTCCACTTGATTGCTTCCTCTAAGCTCATTTTACCATGAAATGGAAACTCCCACAGATTTACCTTTAAATCCTCTAAAACGTGTGGATATGCACTTAAGTTTATTAAATCTCTACACCTTTCTTTCACGAGATTAACTGTTTTAGATGTTCACAGTAAACACTTAGTAATTTTAATTGCTTAGTGATTATTATCCCTCTCGTGTGGTTGTCATGTCAATTTTCTGGAAACCTTAGTTTCGATTGTAGTTACCTATTGATCCTATGCACGTTTTTTTCGTTTTATCTATATTTACATATACGTTTGCATTTGCGTCTGTATATTTACACGTTAACACTTAAAAATACAGGAAATATGCAAAAATTATTTCTACCTTACGTTGGTACTGTTTGAAGCATGTGTGTAAACTTGTCAACAATAGCTTAAGGCAGAATTATTGTTTTGTTTGGGTTGTTAAACTCCGTTAATTGACATTCTACGGCAAATTATTACACCAGCAATGGTGTCAGGAGTTTCAATATTACAATTTTGATTATCTGCTTGAAGGAAAGATATTGATTTGAAGCTAATTATAAAGTTGAGGGAAAAATTCATAGCATTTGCACATTGATTTCAAAACATTTCGAATTTTTTGGTTTCTCGATGTTTTTTTTTTTTTGTTTTTACTTCAACGCAAGTTTATAATTCCTTTTATCTAAACAAAATGCAACCTAAATTTCTTCCCACGCCTCAATGCTGTTATGCCTTAATTTCTGACTAGATTCCTTCTTTGAATCGTGTTTGTGGATTACTAGGAAGGGTGTAGCATTACCCTGGAAATGCGATTTTAATAATGCATACGAAAACTTAATATTTCCATGATAGAAATTCAAAGAAAATAATCAGGATCGGTTTGGTTAAATATCTTGCATTCTATTGTAACAGACAAAGGGTAAACCTAGCATTGGACTCAGATTCTATAAGAAATTATGCATAATATAATGTTTATGACCTTCAGATTTCATTCATTATAAATGCCTGATGAGAAGACTTTCGTTGCATGAATATGTTAACGTACAAATTTCAATTCTAAACAAGCTAAGTTACCTAGATCAGTTTCTTTTTTATACATTAATCTTAAGATAACTTTCAAAACCATTACTACAGCCCTCCTGTCTCGTTTGAATTCTGAACCATGTTTTATCTGCTGCCAATTGAAACTTTTAATGCTGCTTTTAAACATACAGATTTGTCTGAAAAAATAGATAAATAAATAAATGATGACAAATCCTTTAATCTACTCTTTGCCTAAAATGACAATGCTAAACCTAATTTTCTTTGAAAGCTTTTGAAAGAAACTACAGTAGAAAGAGATAGGCATCTCAATACATGACATAAACTCACATACGCATATCTCTGTATAGTTCATTATTCGTGTCCGCTTGGAAAATCTGATAAGTGCAGAGCTTCAAGCAATTAATTTAAAAAGACACATTCTCAATAGGAGCGAGACTTCCTTTACAATCAATAATGAAAAATGCGAAGTGATTTAGAAATTCCATTTCACAAACTTCGGTTTTGGTCCTTAGTGTGTTATATCTCTTTGTTAAGCTGCCTCCTTGGGGAGACAGCTCCGCTCCCGCCTGAGGACGATTCCCTTGCATTATTGATGAGCTATTGTCAGTATATTGCCCCCTTTCTCTCTCTCAGCCCCCTCCCCATCGCATTCCCCCTACCCATCTGTCCCACCGACATACAAATCCTCTCTTCCTCACATGCTTCTCTACGAATGCTATTCGTGACTATTAATAGTCATAATGAAAGTCACTAATGAGATAACCTACTAAATATATATCAAATATTTATTTAGATTTTTATTTATGCATGATCCAAGTCTGATATAAAGAGGAGCGCCCAGTGATTTGAGGTATCTAGTGGTTTAAATTTCCCATTATAAATCTATAAGTACTTTCGTGTTATTTATGCATACTTCGGATATTCATTGCAATCATTGTTGAGGCTTAAAAACATTCTACTAGTTGTATAGTCTACTTGCATACGCCCGTCATAACCACTCAATCCAATTACGACTCTTTATTTAATACCAAATTGTCTCACTTTCCCATTAATAGAGAACTTAACAATTAGTTTTATAGTTTATGGTTATCCACGCTGTATTACAACATAGGATTAGCCAAGCCCCCCCCCCCCCCCAAGAAAAGATCAACTCTTACTCAACCTTCAATTGATAAATTAAACGTTAACATGTCTTTAATACCTTCACAGACATGCACGTGTACACAAATAACATGCCGGCACCTCTCATCCTTCTTCTATCTCTACTTTTTCTTCCTAATTGTCAAGATACATTTATAGCAATAAATATTTAAAGAGGATGAAAGTTTCATCTCTGCAGCCTACATACCCAAACCCACACGACAAATCTCAAACACCCAAAAACGTAATTTCTTCCAACAAAAGAATACTTATAGCTATATACATCTTCATTATTTTCGAACACAGGGCGTTCCATCTTTGTTATAATGCTATTCATTATGCATTTCGTCCACTTTCTTCGATTTATAGTGGTTCTGTACATACAGTAGATGTCAGTAGTTTCTGTTCATCATCACAAAAGCCTTGTTTATCATTACCGTGGCATTCCAATTACCAAGAGAGAAAATTCAAAGAAATATATTTTCGAAATTAGGTTTTGTAATATTCCCAATAAAAAATGTAGTTCTCACAAATTTATGATTTTTTTTTTGGAATAATGGTTTATTGTTGGCATTTTATATACTCAGTGGCTTTGGTGAATTTAGCATACATAACCTTTCTACAAATATTTTCAAACAAAACTTGAATAGAAGAAAAAACAATAGGAAAAACAAATCATAAGCATTAATTCGTACTCCTCTCTAGCATTCAGTGACGTT
>NC_090730.1:118241899-118254399 GCF_036898095.1 Palaemon carinicauda | reverse complement strand
TTATGATGAAAAAGTTAATACTGGTAGAACAATCTGATTAAATACTCTTCATTTTAGTAAAAGTGGTATTTTACTCTTCATAATCTCATTATGTTTTCCGAAACCTCTCCATCCTATGCATATATATATATAATATATATATATATATATATATATATATATATATATATATATACACACATACATACATACATATATATATACATATATATATATGTGTATATACATATATATATATATATATATATATATATATATATATATATATTTATATATATATATATATATATTTATATTATATATATATATATATATATATATTATATGTATATGTTATTGATATATATATATACATATATATATCATATATATATATATATATATATATATATATATATATGATATATATATATAACTAAGAGTGCACTAGAAGTGCGTATATATACTTAACCGGCTACAGGAAAAATCAACAAATAGTATAACATTTATTAACGAATAAAAAGTTTGATTTTGTCAAAACCTGAGCAGTAATAAAAGCCCTTCAAAAGGAAGAAATAAAGGAATCTTATAACACTTGAAAGTATCTATATAAGACCAGCCATACTGAAACTACATGGATATAGTGAGTACATTCCAATTGAGAGTGGAGTTAGACAGGTAAATCCTATCTCTCATAAATTATTCACAGCATGCCTTTAAGACATTTTTAAGAATTCATATTGTGAATATGTAGGAATTAACATTAATGGCGAATGCCTTAACAACTTGATATTTGCAGATAACATAGTTCAGTTCAGTGAATCATGGGAGGAATTGCAAAAGATGATCGGATATTTGAAAAGAGAAAGCAGAAATGAAGGGCTGAAAATGAATATGTGTAAAACTAAAAGAATGTTCAATGAAAATGCGCTTAGAACTTTGAAAATTATATTTACAGAAACAGTTTAACTATCCTGGTATAAAATGTCTACTGTCCTAGAACTAATGACAATTATGCTTCAGTTTAGTGAAGGTTTATCTTCATTTCTTTTGCTTTGAACCATCCATTATTTTAGATAAATATCTGTTATGGAAATCAGGGACTATAGGTATAATAAAGAGATGAGATCATTGCAAATAGGGAGTACCATTTGCATAATCAACACGCTTATTTCCTATCCAAACCATTTATATAATGTACTTGATAAGTCAGATAAGACGATATTTGACAAATACTAAAGATATAATAAGTCACTAGTGGGCTCATCTGTAACTGCTCTTTATGCTCTACTGAATAGGGAAATTGTATAATGATATCAGGAAACACTTCTGCAACTTATTTTTTTTTAATTTGAAAACACGACCTTCATCGGCAGCATAATAGAAAGCTACTCTAAAACAAGTTAATAATAACAACTTCATGATACTTGTCAGCTAAATTCTGTACAGCAGAGGAAATTGAAAAGCAATTCACAAGAACTCAAATCCTTATAATGTCCAAATGGTGCACTGGAAAACCAATCTTTACTCTTAGCATATGCATCCAGGAACATTGTTACACACTCAAAAGCATTACTTAGTAGGGGATTTAAAGAAATATGTTAGTGATCAGCAGAGCCACTAATTCCATTTTTACCGTTAGACCTAACTAACTTGAGAAAAGTAAAAGCTAACATAAACTCCTATTCATAGGGACCAAAGACTAAAAATATCAGTTCAGCTTCGGGAAAACAAGAATGAGTCATAATGATTGCTTGCTATTTCTGCCTACTGGAAAATACATACGTGAATTAAGGGTTACCTTCTATTTGGATAATGTTTGGGAATAGATCTGTTGTAAGGAAAGAATACTGGATGATAGGTTGGATAAAAAGTTTATAGATCTTAAAGTGTTCGGTGTAAGAAAGAAAAGATGACCTATAAAACCCTCAATACAGTACAGTAGATGGCGTGGAAGAGATAGTAGTATCCCGGAGGTGCAAGATGTAAGTATATCTATGCGGCAGAGGGGTCCTACATGCTGCTGAGTAGCCTTCTATGTAGGCATGCTAAATAGTTAATGCCGTTGAAATTTTCTACAAGAGGGATTCTATCAGGACCCAGGATCAAAAGTGCACTGACCATTGCCTAAAGTTTTTCTCTGAAGCTACTCTGTTTAGGAAAAAATTCAATATAAACAAATATAACTACTTACAACTTTCCCACCTTTAGTTTTAAGGTTTTCAGAAAGAATATTTTACAAATGCTTCAGGTAATTCAGAAGTTAGGAGTTCGGTTCCTATGGCTTTTGCATAAACATTAATCTGAAATGTGAGCTGAAGATTCGTCGTATGTCTAGAAATAAAAATGCAACATCATATCAAGACAAAATCAGGGAAAAGAATTCAACTGATACAAATTGTATGTATAAGGTGAATAATGATATTATGCATTGCAAAGATCCGTGGTAAAGAGTTGAGTCACATTTGTTCGTAATCCACTAGAATCCTGAAGGGGAGAAAGAATTTCTGGAAATTTCTTCAGAAGTGCCTTTAAATGCTTGGCTTAAAGAGTCATTTGAACTTTCGTTATAGACGTTTGGACACCAGATCAACTGACTGTACCGAAAGACTGGATTTCAACTTCCGTCCAAGACATTTTAGTGTTATTCCAATGGCATATAGTTGATTTATTTTGAATATTAGATCAGCAGAGAGAGTTAAAAAATTATATACAAAAGTTGTACTCACTGACGGTACCCCAAATGTCATCATGAAAATGTGAGTTATCTGAATGGATGTTTAAATAAATTTTGCTAAAAAAGTAATTGAATAACACGCTTATTGATATTTTCATTTTTCTTTACTTAACATGAATATTTACGTAGTAGATGAGCATATTATCAACATATATGCATGAATACTACATTAATGGGATAAACCTTTAATTCTATCGTAGCTATTTTACTTCTAAGTTTAAAATTTCTTTATATCTAAGGATTCAAATAGTAGACAAATTAATATTTATCAAAATGCTATTCTCCAAATTTCCTAGGGTCAGATCGAGATGAAACATCAGGATAAAATGTCTGTTTAAACTGATATTTTTAATAACTTGAAACTTCTACTTTAATATTTGATGTCTAGGTGAATGGGCTATGCTTGAAAATCATCCACTTCTATTTGAAAGGCAGATGAAGGGCTTGTACTTGTTCTATAGATCTGGACGCAATAACAAAAACCATGCTATGGAAATTAAATGAATTCCTCGTTTGAGACTCGTATGGATCTTGTGGGACAGAACGGATCAAAGCAATGAAGGTAGAGGCAGAGAAACTGGGAATAGTGGTTTTAAAGGTGTGTGCCATCCTGGCGATGATTGGTGAAACAATTCGTTTAAGAGCAAGATAAGAGCTAATCTACATATGTAAGTCTCTGTACAAAGGACCCTCATTACGACACACGCGCTCCTCTTCGGGAAGAGAGAGACAAACTGAGAGAAAGGGAAATGGAAGTGTGATTTGCTAATGCTCCAATGTTCTTGTTGTTTTATCGAAAGGTATTTTTTCTTAAAGGCACTCACCAACGTGCAATGATGAACAAGGTAACGGATGTAATTCATGATATTTCAGATTGATGCTTTTCATGCATATTCACAGACATTTGCTAGTACCATAGATTGCCCCCTGGTCTTTTGCCCACCTGCCAACACCGTAGAATTATCATATTTCCTCATTATAAGAGTTTTTTTTCTCCAATTACATGTTACCTTGCAAGTTTTCATCGGTTATTTTTGGGTTAACGTTGTCTGGCCTTCACAATGCACAAATGGATGTTCAAGTAGCTCATATGCTGATGGGATCTGGCATTTCTTGAACATTGCACAACCATAATACTAACCAAACTATGCGATACTCGTCTTCACTAATAAACACTAATGGAATAGCGTATGTATCACCCAACTTACCTTTCAAGAAAAGCTTATCACTACAAAGACATTACAAAAAGTTCATTTTAGCCTGAGTAGAAAGATGATATGTGCACTTGGCTTATAATTTTTTCTTAATAGCTAAAAGGGCTAATGCTTTTTCATGAATACTAAAGTGCTTTGTTTCAAATCCTGCTATGGAATGAAAAAATATTCTTCCTTTATTCCCCACATGAATTAAACTTAATTTGACAGTACCAAGACTAATCAAAGTTACTAGAACGTAAAGAGGTTACGAGAACATTATGACTATTGAAATACACATATCTGTGGTCACCATTTCAAAGTGGTACAGCGCACGATTTATGTTTAATGGGTCCGTCGATCACTTCACTTCTACCATTCAACTGTCCTCCTGGCTGTGATTAGCCTCTGGCGTTTTCTGAGATTAAGAAAACTGGTGCATGGACTGCAATCTCATTCCTGAAGGCGTGTTTACAAATTCAAAGGCTTTATCCATATGATAACCTCCCCTCACTTCCAAGCCAAAGAGAGTTTATAG
The DNA here is from genome assembly GCF_036898095.1 of Palaemon carinicauda. Classification (NCBI taxonomy): domain Eukaryota; kingdom Metazoa; phylum Arthropoda; class Malacostraca; order Decapoda; family Palaemonidae; genus Palaemon; species Palaemon carinicauda. The sequence goes on along the minus strand of NC_090730.1, from coordinate 118,249,952 downwards.
CAAACAATCAAACCCACACATTCATATGGATAGATGAAGAGATAGACAGAAAAATAAATAGATGTTCATATATATATATATATATATATATATATATATATATATATATATATATATATATATATATATATATATATATTATATATATAGATATATACATATATATATAATTTATAAACACATACACACGCACGCATATATATGATATATATATATATATATATATATATATATATATATATATATATATATATATATATATATATATACATTTAATTAGTTGGATAATAAATATGATGGGTAAGAGTGCATGTTAATGGTAATCAACTATTGAGAGTAAAAAAGGGAGGTAAAGCGTGCGATAGAGTAGAGTTATAAAAAGGAGAGTCATTGGTTTGCTTCGAAATCGAGTCTTGAGATACGGGTGTATCATGTTTCTTTATAGAAATGGATGGAGGCACAGAGCTGTATGAAAATTTTGAAAATGAGTTGTTAATGTGATGTTAAATAGTTGATATTTGCAATTGGATGTTCTGATTGCCACAGTGACGAAAAACTGCAGAAGCTGCATAGTGGCTTATCCTTAATTCAGCAGTAAAAAGATAAATAAGGCAGTGAGTGACCTGCGTTCCTTGTAGGAGCTACCCCTTGTTTAGGAAAAAGGATTAATATCGAAAATTAAACATTCTCTTACCATTTTGGTCTTCCTCTTTCTTCTGGATACTCTTATCAATACTGTACTAGACGAAATGATTATGATAGGGTTAAAAAAAAAAAAAAAAAAAAAAAAAAAAAAACATTCGTTTTCATGCATAACTAGAGTCAGCGCTCACTAAAGTTTAAATGAATAAGGAATAATACACTAGCCTTACCATGCTCCGAGGCCATCCTTTGTAATATAGTTGGGAAAAATATTATCATATTTTACCTTTCGGCCGGGGTTCGACCTATTTCCAAGGTAACTTATGAAAGTATTTTTCAGTTCCTACTGACTCAGAATCATCTCCTTGTAATAAGCATATCCTAATACATACACATACATAAAAGCACACATGTACGCACACGCACTCACACGCAGATTATATATATATATATATATATATATATAAATATATATATATATAAATATATATATATATAAATATATATATATATATATATATAAATATATATATATATAAATATATATATATATAAATATATATATATATATATATATAAATATATATATATATAAATATATATATATAAATATATATATATATATATATATATATAAATATATATATATATATATAAATATATATATATATATAAATATATATATATATATATATATATATATATATATATATATATATGACTCAGAATCAGCTCCTTGTAATAAGCATATCCTGATACATACACATACATAAAAGCACACATACAAGCACACACACTCACACCCAGATATATATATATATATATATATATATATATATATATATATATATCTATATATACATATATATACGTATATATATACGTATATATATATACACACACACATATATATATATATATATACTGTATATAATCCTTTCTCCTCAGCTGTAGGATCCATCAAGTATTAATAGGAAAGTCTCGCTACCCCTTTCCTTACCCCAGGTGAGCTCAAGGAGTATATAATATCATGTCCAAACAGCGTCTAAATTTTTTGGGTTCACCCTCCCAAATATAGACCAGCACAAACAATACTCGACTTTGCAGATCGAACGGCCAGCAGTATATAAAACGCGTTACTGCCCATGAGAGAGAGAGAGAGAGAGAGAGAGAGAGAGAGAGAGAGAGAGAGAGAGAGAGAGAGAGAGAGAGAGAGAGAGAGAGAGAGAGAGAGGAGATATTTACAAGTGTTTGACCTACATAAACCTTGTCACCCTATAACCGACTAAGCAATATGCAAGGCTTCCTTAAGCTGTACTGTTTGCGTGTGCATGTATGAGAGAGAGAGAGAGAGAGAGAGAGAGAGAGAGAGAGAGAGAGAGAGAGATTTCATGGTAAATATTTGTCTATTTCTCTATTACTTTAGAGTTCTTTCGTATCCATGTTGCTCTTTTTCTGTCTTTTATTGTTATTCCCATAATTATTCTTTCCATAGTCCTTTGAGTTGTAACTTGCTTATGCTCTAAGGCTTTAGTGAGGCTTAAGTGGCAGATGCATTAATTAATACTGAAAGGACCATCTATTTAATTACATTTTATTTTAGAGAAAGTGGCCTTTTACGTTTCAAAATCTCTCTTTAATTACTTTCTTTTAATTTCTGTTTCATGTTTTGGGGAAACACTTACTGTCTGTCCTTAGTGCTTCTATTCATTAATAGCCTCTAGAGCATGGATTCCCCACAGGTGTGTCGCGGCACATTGGGGTACCGCAATATTGGCCAGGGGTGGCGCGAGATTTGGATGGGATTAAAGAAAAAAAAAAAAGTAAGAAAAATGGGTGATTCGCTAAAAAAAAAAAAAATTACGTTTTGGTATAGTATATGAGAAAAAGGGTATTGTTACATTGTACTGTATATTTGTGTTTGATAAATCGCAGATGAGGTAGACAACCGTTGCCATCCTTCATTCCATTAACTTTCTGCGTAACACCTTCTCCAGGTATTAATTATTATATCACGTTAGAAAAAGGATACTGGATTATATCACAAATATAAATTATATGCAGCTCCGATCGTTCCGACATCATCTTATATTTACCATTATTACTTTCTCAAGAAGAATATTCATATAGAGTTATCTATGAACCTATAGGGTTATCTATGAACCTATAGAGTTTAGAGGTTCACCCACAACCCTTATTTGTTTTCTGCCTTTTCATTGAATACCATCTTAGTTTTACTCATTAATTTTCAGTAATACATTTTTGCTTTCTCTGTTCAAATCTGCAAATCTCAAGTTGTTGAGGTTTTTCCCATTAAATTTAAATCGTAAGTTTCCCCAATCTAAATTTTTAAAAACTTCTAGTCATGATGTGAATGATTTAGGATTGGGTTTGCCTGATTAAATCCTCTCTCAATCGGAATTTTCTCCCTGCCTTGATATACTTTTAGGATTGCGGTACTTTCCATGTACTGTAAATATCTTCAAGTGTTCTAACATGAAATACATCTATTCCTTGTATTTGAAGGGCTTTCATTACTGCTCAAGTTTTGATAGAATCAAAAGCTTTCTCATAGTCTATAAATGTCATACTTAGTGGTTTGTCATGCTCTTGATTTTTCCATTAGCTGTTTAATTACATTGGTAAGGTCAGTTGTCCAATACCATCCCCTAAAGGCTAGCTGCTCTCTTGGTTAATCAAAGTCTAGTTGTCTCATATGATCTTTGTAAATATTTGATATAATACTGAGAGTATACTAACTGGACGTCTTTCCTCTTTTCCTGCTGTTTCATGCTTTCTTTACTCCTCTACTCTTACTTTTGGTACCGAAACAGGTGTTTCATTATTTATATTGGCAAAGCTACTTTTCTATCACTATTGTAAAGCATTGTATAGAACTGTTCTGCAATATTTATGTTCTGCAATATTTATCAGTCCATCTCTTGATATTATTTCGATTTTCATCCTTTAAAGCAAACATCTGTGGTCGGCCTGTTTCAAGATTTCTTTTCATCAATTTGATGCTTCTACCTTTCTATAGATTTCCTCAATTTTGGCCTGATTGCGTTTACGAATATCTTGAGTTCTTAATTTCTTCATTGTTTTGGATAGTTCTGCTAATTCTACTTCATGTCTCTTTGATTTTACCCTCATTTCCAATCTTTGCTTTATTAGGTTTTTGGTCTTTTCAGATAGAGTTCCTCGTTCTTTTTTATGAACTTTTCTACCTATCTCTTGCACTGATTCCAATACAAATTTTGTTGAATTACTGTTCATTTATTCTTTACTTGCTTCCATTTCATCATGTAGCTGGGAGTACCTATTTTGTATGGCTAAATTAAACTCATCAGATTTTATTCTTATTACAGGAGTGTTTGCGTTTTTTTATACTGAATATATACATTTATGTATATATACCGTCATGTATGTGCTGGTGTGTGTGTGTATTCAAGGTGCTATGACGTCTGGGTACGAGATACCAGTGATCGGTCAATTTATTGCTAAATGATAAAGTATTAATAGCATTTGATGATTTTGAGGAGATTCAACATTTTTTCGTAATAGACTTTCATTGGCATTACGAGTGATTCCTCCCACCTCACTCTTACCATATGAGACAAATTGAAGGAAATTAATCTCGCCAATTAACGTAAATTAAAAGAAAAAGAAATAAGTAAAAAAAAGAAGAAATTGATTTCCTCTTTTCAGACATACATTTTCAAAACATCCATGAGAAAATAAATTACAATGCGTCGCTGTCTTGTCATCATTATAAATATGTAATAAAAACATACTACCGTTTTCTGTTTTTCTTCACAGAAACACAATCTTTTTTTTAGTTCATATATTATCATCTTATCAGCTTTAAGTAATACTTATAATACTGTGTAATTATTTCAAAATTAAACAGACCCTGGAGGACGCTCCATCCAACCCTTTGCCAATAGATGATGATAGTAAAATGATATAAACACCTCAAAATAAAAATGAATACGTCTTTTTTTAAAAATATGCAGAATTTTTACAACTTGTGCATTTACTTGTATGTTTTCACTTAAGTTATGACTATCTAATTCTACAGGCTGAAGGTCTGTCAAGTCGCTACTCATGTTGTTCTCGTAGTTTTTGGTGTGTATGCTATAATTTTTTACCTACTCCAATATTCGTGAACCGATAGTCATGGAAATTGATAGGTGCATTCTATGGATCACTATTTATCGATTCTCTGGGCTTTTTTAATTTCATCTTACTAATTAGTTATAAATCAAAGAGTGAAAAACAATCAAACCTCGTTACCCAATTAATAAGCGACGGTGTAGACGTTTACGATGGCTCCCCCTAAATGTGACCTCACAGAGTCACTTGAAACTAGTCTGAGCGCACTGCCCAATCCCTTAACATTAATTTCACAGCACTCCCCAGTTATTTGAAACTAGTTTCACAACTCTCCCCAATCATTTGAAACTAGTTTCACGGCACTCCCTATCAGGTTGAAAAGACTCCTCCTTTTTAATGCTAAAAATAGAAACAATGCACGAGTATTACATTTTTATTACAACATTTCAACTTTATGTGAACAACGGCATTGTAATGAAACTCTGACTTGTTCTAAAGATACATAATCTCGTTAAATATTATGTCTTTTGGATTATTGTTGTGCCATGTATAAGTTGGCGTTGGATCGAACTTGGGCCACAAAAACACGTTCGTAGTAAACAGGTTAACTGCCCCTAACATCTCTATTGTCCCTCCTGTTTAAAACAGGAGGCACAGGAGATTACAAGGGTGAATGATTCGGGTTTTTTTTTATCAGTAATTAACAATTAATTGAAGAAAACAGTATATTTTCAAAGTTGACATACATCAGTCGTGTTTGATTTCAAATGAAAGTGGAGAGACAGAAGAACACAATGGTATATTATACAGAACAATTCTCGCCGTCATTAGCCAGTAATTGACAATGAATTAATGAGAACAATAGATTTTCAAAGTTGATGTAAACACGGCATGTTTGGTGTCAAATGGAAAGGAAGGGATAGAATAGAATAGAATAGAACAGAACAGAACTAACAGAATGGTTATTTCTGTCTTCAGTGATTAATTAACCACAAAATTTACAGAATATTCACTACTGCTGCTGAAATGATCAAGGAATTCATTAACTGGAATCAATGCACTCAGATACTCGGTGCGTCAGGACGATTCCAGTCATGTTCAATGCAGCAGTGGCCACTTCTATTCATGAATCATAATACTGCTGACTTGAAAAGCACTGAAGCCAGTCTCTATTCCAGTTTAGGCACAAGAAAACAGTTACACCTTCAGCTTATACTAGTTCATTCGAACTTGTTTCTATGATGTTTATTGCTGCTTAAAATCATGATTCTGATAAATGTGATTTCCTCTCATTTAAGCGAATCAGAAAAATTATAGAAAAGAAGGTTTATCAAAACTTCAAACTAATGTTTTTGTAACTAAGCAAAAGCGAAGGAAGAAGAGAAAGACTAGGGTATAAAAAAAGAACCTACAAGAAAAAAAGAACTTTGCGATCAGCCAAATATGAGCAAATGGTTTATCGGACGGAAAAGACAAAGGAAATTAACCATGAATGGGTGTTAACGAAGATGAGAGAATATTAACAGAAAGTCTAAGTATACAAGAGAAGACGCGCGAAGAATAGAAAGTAATTGAGAAGAGGATGGTCACAAAGATAGGAAGAAAGAATGAGATATATTCTGGCTTGAATCCTATTTGCGTTACGTCCTGGATTTAGGATTGCCTAGAAAGCAATTATTGGAATTATCCAACTCGGGGCATTGAGAAGGTTTTAGAACGCTGGTAATTTGTATCTGGTAGTATGCCTTGCATGTATTTCATGCACTTGAAAACAACTTTGAAGATTAAACATTGCATTCCATTTGGAACAACTCCTTAATTAAAGGATATATTTTTAGAAATTTAAAGTACTGTATATTTTTCAATGGCAGATATACTTAAAAGTAATTTCGGATCATACCATCTTCAATTAAAATCAAATTCGCATAAACAATTTATTAGACTAGCTTAGGGAACTATTTATAAAAAGTACAATTGTTATCTCCGAAGACGTTTATTAAAATATACAATACCAGTCAGGTATATATTTATATGTAAAACCGTAACTTTCAACGAGAAATGCTTGAAAAACAAACGAAACCAAAAAATGAGATATGAAAATAGCTGGTAATCCTTAGTAGTGATGTCTCCGGGAAAGGCGATCATACTTTGTTTAAAATAGGTATATGCCCAGTACCTATCATCTGATTGTTATATATTTCAACTTTGATTTATCTGAATTTGAAGTCTTAACGCTGCTGATATATATAAAAATCTGAGAAAGAAATTGTTCCAAAGAAGATGTCCCTTAGGAAATTATTCAGCAGCCACCGTCTTTGGTTATTTGTCTATATACTTTTTTTAAATCATACCCTGGTTGTGGTTAAACCTTCCAAAAATGTGTTTATATACTATTATTTTCAAAAATACTAGAATTATTAAGTTGATGCCACACCTTGCCTGTAATACATGTCTTGCATCACAAAGAAAAGGTTAAAGAACTTCATTTTTTTTTTTTACAATGACCATAGTTTGTCCTCCACCGCAGAAGTGACCCTTTCCTCAATTGACTCCATTTCGTCCTTTAGGTCACTCACTTGCGGTATGAGGTTCGAAATTTGACCGGAAAGTAAAGATTTCAGGTCCTGAATTTCAGCACTCGGGTCGGGAAGCAAGTTCACTACACTGGAGGCTTGGAGAACTCCATTCTCGTTCTTAAAAATTTTGGTTTTAAGTGGCTGGCCACCCAAGACCTGGGATTTATTGACTACTTCAGCAGATTGCATTTTCAGATTACAATTTAAAAACACAGAAAAGACAAAATGATACAGAGAGAGCACGGAAACGATTTGTTTTCAGCAGTTCAGCAAAAAGTTTAACACCTCATTAATTTCACGGGGTGACCGCTACATCATGAGCCTAATTGAGCGGGAGGTCAGATCACGAGAAAATAACACGTCTGATCAGTAACCAGGTCAATCCCAGACTAGAGAACAATGTTTTGATTTTGGAGTGTCCTTCTGGAAGAGCTGCTTACCATAGCTGAAGAATATCTTCTACCCTTACAAAGAAGAAAGTGTCCACTGAACAATTACAATACAATAGTTAAATCCTTGAGAAAAGAAGAATTGTTTGGTAATCAGAGTGTTATCAGGTGTATGAGGACAGAGGAGAATATGTAAAGAATGGGCCGGACTAGGTGGGAATCTATGACAAGTCTCTGCTATGGAAGTAGAATGTGGCTATTGAATACAAATAAAAGACATACAATTCGGATTTAATTCTTTACAAGTGGATATGTAAAAAATAATGTTAA
>NC_090730.1:118234399-118236899 GCF_036898095.1 Palaemon carinicauda | reverse complement strand
ATTCTAGAACTTTTATTCCAGCTGTTACCTAGTTGTAGAATGGTGTTCCTAATCGGGTGGTTGAATCAGTAGAACTTCAAAAGTTCAAAGTTGGAGCAAATGTTTTTATGTTAACCAGGCTGACATGAGTCTTTTTATTGTTTATATATGACATATCTGTTTTTGACGTTGTTAATAGTTTATATAGGACATATCTGTTTTGACGCTGTTACTGTTTTTAGAATGATATATTGTTAATTTATTCTCATCATTTATTTATTTACTTATTTCCTTTCCTCACTGGGCTATTTTTCCCTGTTGGAGCCCTTGGGCTTGTAGCACCTTGCTTTTCCAATTAGGGTTGTGGCTTGGCTAAGAAGAAGAAGAAGAAGAAAAAGAAGAAGAAGTAATATTAGAATAGGAGGGACCGTGAAAATAAGTATCGAAAAGTAAATTGATATACGCCATTTATGTAAATGAAAATACATTCTGAAGAGACAATCAGAAAGGCACCAGTAATGTGACTCATGGAGGAAAGACCATCCCTCGAGATCATTAAGCTAAAACTAATCTGTCCAACGTTTTATATGTTCCCTCATGTTCACTACAGAATGAAAGATGTCAAACATCATGAAGGCGAAAAGAAAACAGGCAACACAATGGAAGGTCAAAAAGAAAAAATTGACACCCCACATAAATTTAAGCGTTAGTAATGCATTAATCTCCGAATAGTACACCGCGAAATACAACAGAGGGCATAAAGTTCAGTGCCGAGTTACTTGTGTGGCAATACGTGTCAAATAAGCGTCCAACAGTTCGAGAAGTATTCGCACATGAAGCAGCATCCACTTCTCCTTTCCCTCTGGAGATGTGGATGCTGAAATGGTGTTGCCGAAAACCGAAACATATTTCAGAGACATATTTTACTGCAGTGCTCTTCTGTTGTGTCAAAACAGAAAAGATTGCAGAGTAGTGTTTACCTACTTTTGGTTGATACATCGATGTCTCCGGTCCATCTTTCTTTATATATCATTCAAAAGCATATGCACGTATCACACTCAAGCGTGCCTGCGCGAACGCACATACACACACACACACACACATATATATATATATATATATATGTGTGTGTGTGTTTTATATAAAGGTGTGCGTTTATAGATGTTCTGTAGTGCATTCTGAGCAATTCTAGGTACTACAATAGAGATTGTATTTTTCTGTTTCAGTTTATGGAATGGTATTGATGAATTCTTTTGAAGGCCCATCATTTTCGTGTGTTTTTATCTGATTGGAATCCTCTGGTTTGTGAATTAATATTTGATGAGACCACTCTGCATATTTCATAAATCCGAAGAACCATTATTTATGATAAAGATACTATTTCATTCAACAACTTACAGAGAGAGAGAGAGAGAGAGAGAGAGAGAGAGAGAGAGAGAGGGGGGGGGGGCTGTTGCCTTGAACACCAAAAGGAAAAATCTAATCATATTTTGAACGATATTATAGTTTATACAAGTAGATAAATAAACGATAAAATGTAGCAGTTACTGCAGTTACTGAATAGTAGACATTTCCTAAGGACCTAATTGTTTATAATATGTACATAAGTTGGAATGTTCCTTTACCCTTCTCCCTTATTTTTAACTGGGTAAGCGGCCTGCAGGAATCTAAATGCTCCCTAGCCATGAATCTCTCTCTCTCTCTCTCTCTCTCTCTCTCTCTCTCTCTCTCTCTCTCTCTCTATATATATATATATATATACATATATATATATATATATATATATATATATATATATATATTATATATATATTGTACATTATATATATACATATATATGTGTGTGTGTGTTTGAATTACTTTGTAATCTAATAATTAAGGGTGCTATAGATGAGCCCGGTTTGTCTGATTTTCGTATTCGTTTTCGAGCGTAATAACCAAAATAATATGAACCATTCCCAAAAGCAAAACCAGATAAATCTAATTGAATTATAATAATGAATAAAAGCGGAATTTTAGATACTCTAATAACTTTATTAAATGATGATGTTACTTTTATTAAGTATAGTTATTATACTTCAACAGACTGTTATCTCGAATTTCAATAAAAGAATATTTTAAAAGTTTCTGCTAATATATTGAAGTAGTTTAAATCTAAGTGTTATTCCTTATGCTATTATCAAGATTTGGTAAATACAAATCATTATCCTAATAGGTTCTGTTTCATATAATTGATCTAAATGGCTAGTTTAATACTTACAGCACGTGTTTTAAGCATTTAAAACAAATATGAACAATATGGTTAGTTTCGATTGCTATCTTTATTTATATATAAAAAAGTTTAGTAGGGCTTTGGGTAGTCCTTCATCTCCTTTCTTGAGCAGTATTTAAGAAAAAAAATTCGATCTGGAATTTTGACTAAAAGAGTAAACTGATTTCGCTATGCAGACTAGGTTTTCTATGTTTGGGTAGTTCAAGAAAATTTGGTGGGAATATTTTTCAGAGGTTTAATAGCTTTAGT
>NC_090730.1:118229399-118231899 GCF_036898095.1 Palaemon carinicauda | reverse complement strand
TATATATATATATTATATATATATATATATTCCAGTCACGATGAATGGCAACCACTCGGAACGTAATAATCTCCCACAAATTAACCAAACAATCGTGTTGCAGTTAGGAAAGGGGGTGGGGTGGGAAGGGTTGTATATGTGTGAGTGTTCGCGTGTATATTTGCGCATATCTAAATATTTAGCCATCATGTGTGACTGCTCGTGTACACTAGTGTATATATACATACATACATACATACATACATATATATATATATATATATATATATATATATATATATATACACTGTATATATATATACACTGTATATATATATATATATAAATATATATATATATATTATATATATAATCTTTGTTTACCTTGAAAGTTTACCTTTCTCACAGTATGTAAGATTAAATTCAATTTCCAGCTTATAAGCATTTTAGCTTGGATGATCTTGGATTAAACTGAAACTTTTATACCCTTTGGTAATTAACTATCTGGATGTCTGTTTTCTTTTTAGTAATTGTTCTCTACTATGTATTAATCGTACCCAAAGAGGAGTGAATGATCATGTGAAAGTGTTTGGTTCTTCCATCTGCATTTTATTTTCACAAGTAATTACTCATTTGTAGAGATCTATATATATATATCTATATATATATATATATATAGATATATATATATATAGATATATATATACATATATATACACACATCTATATATATACATATATATAGGCCTATATCTATATATATATATATATATATATATATATATATATATATATATATATATATATAAAGCAACAACAACAACAAATGCAGAAGTTTTTAGTCCACGGCGGATTGGTGATGGTAGGAGATTACAATATGTGTATATACATCATCATCATTTTCCTTTATGCTTGACGTATTATCGGGGAAAATTACAAAACAAAATCAGAAATTAGCATTATAGAAAAATGGACTATATGATAATATACGCATTTGAGCCAAAACCAATGGCATGCATGTGATACACACCTTCCACCAAACCTTTCCAAGAATAAATAACTATAAAAGTATTACCACAGTTTCACAGGAAATTATTATATAAAAACTTTGATTTTTTTCTTCAGTTTCCTGATTCAGGTTTCGTAAGGTCGATCTCAACGCCGGGTAGGTTCAGGTAAATGGGGAGCACATTGGCTGGGCTGAGGTGCGTCTTGACCAGACTGTGCCATGTAGATCACTGATTTACTGCTTGCTGATGCCCTCTGGATTTATAACCGGTGGTGAATTATAAGGAAAAACATGTTATATAACATACGCTCGTACCTATCCGTGGTTAAAAGTGGATTTTGTTATCAGGAGACTATTAGTGTTACATAAGTGCTAACAAATAATAAATGTGTGGATTCAATGTGTGCTTTGTGTAATATGATTAGCAAAACAGCTTCTTCCAAACTCACATGCTTCTCAGCATTGTCCACAACATCACATGTTCCTAGCACTGAATGTAAAAACCTTTGATATTGGGCAGTAGCATATCTTGGCATGTCACAAAACGATAGGAAAACCAAGTAGAAAAAAAAATCGTACAATATACGAGAAATGGGCAGCATAATTATCCCAAAAAGGAAGTCTATATCGAAGTTTTCATTTAAAGGCAGAAGTGTCCGGATTAATCTCTTCAAAGGATAAAAAATGACTGAACTGTAGAACATTAAACAAAATAATATTCAACGTGAGACAAAACTCAAAATCTAAACCTAGTGGCAGTGATACCATTAATATTGGAAGTAAGCAGTATCTTACATCCAATACAAATATTTCTTGCTGCAATACATGATATTTGTTAACTTTTTTTTTGCAGCTTGTTATTCCATCAAAAAGGGTCGCTGTTGTCAAAGGAAAAATAACATGCCAAGAAATTACTAGAATAACTAAGTACTTATACAATGAATCATGGAGTTGCAGGAAAGTAAGAAAACGCGTACCCATGTAGTAAGGTCTTAGTTTTCCTGTTTTTAGCTTCATTTCCCATTGACTTCACCACATACTACGGTCTCCATCTCTATTAAGTAAGCTGTCTTTTAAATACTAAATATTAGAAATAGCAAATATCTCCAATGAGAGTTACTTCCTCTACAAACTAAACCATATTATTTTCAAAGCTTTTAATCATGTTGATTGTACGGGCCAAATCATAATCCTCCCTTTGGAACCCCTGAAATCTAAAATATGTTTAATCTTACACTAGAGTTTAAAAGAGTTAAAGAAAGTGGTGGATTAAATCGCAAAATTCTAAACTTACATCTTCTAGGTAATATCGACTTCCCATATAAATAATGGCAGGCAAAACTGATTCAATTTGTGGTACTTTTATAAGGCTTGAAGCAACAATTTTAAGGAGCTTTCAAGACCATCATCAGAATGAAGACTCATATATAATTCTTATAGTTACTGTATTACATAATTGCCACAAATCAGGTAAAGAATATTGATTAAAAAATCATTAATTACCCTTAAGCA
>NC_090730.1:118194399-118224399 GCF_036898095.1 Palaemon carinicauda | reverse complement strand
TCCACCGGTTCAGCCCGAGATAAATAATCTACAACCACATAATGTTTACCTAATATATTCCTTACATTAATACAATATGGTTGCAAACATAATGACCATCTAGTTAACCTTTGATTATTATTCTTCATTTTATTAACAAAAGTTAAAGGATTTTGAACCGAGTAAACTGTACTTTCTTCAGTGTGTGGTCTGTTTACATAAACTTATAACTTTCTTATCACTGTGATTAGTGCTAGTAGTTCCTTTTCAACTGACGAGTAAGCTCGCTGATGCTGTTTCAGCTCTGACGACAGGAAACTAACTGGTGAAGAATTCTTTACTTGTATTCTTGCAATAAGACAGCTCCAATCCCATCACCCAACACATTCACTTCCTCATTGTGAAGGGGTGGAGTTTTCTTTATTCCTTCGACGATAGCAGCTACCAGGGCGAGTTGTCCTCTTCCGATTTCAAATCCCAAGTACCGAGTGGTTGCCTTTCCAAATTCACTCTTCTCCAGGTTAATCGTCAGGTGTGCTTCCTGCAGCTTTTGCAATACCTTTTCCAGGATTTCTTCCCAGGTCGATAAATATATCACAATATCGTCAAGATATACGCCTACTCCTTCAATCAATCCTAGAAGGGTATCCATCACACATTGAAAGGTAGAGGGTGCATTCATTAGACCAAATGGCATATTTGTGTATTGATATAACCCAAACGGGGTTATAAAAGCTGATAACAATTTTGCGCTGTCGTCCAAAGGAATTTAATAATAGCCTTTTAAGAAGCCGATCTTAGAGACGAACATCGCTTGTCCAATGTTGTCGAGTATTTGGTCTATGAGCGGTAATGGTTAACTATCGGCCAAACAGATCGCATTAAACTTTCGGTAGTCTATACACATCCTGAAAGATCCATTTGTAAGGGCTAGAACTTTGTTTGGCTAACCCATTTTGTAACAAATATTCTTCTTCTTTTCTCATGACTTCTCGGTGACACGGTGACAGTCGATAAGCATGTTCTTTGAACGGTCTTTCCGTGGTTTAGAGGTGTATCTCATGCCTTGTTAAGTTGGTTCATTTTGGAACATACAAAACAACTTCAGGGAAGCTTTTAATCAACCGGCTTAATTCCTCTTGCTGCTCCTTGTTCAAATTAGTTAATTTCTCTTTCAAGTTCTGAATGATAGACAAATTATTCACTTTTCTTACAGCCCTTACCTCATATCCATTGTGTGCCATACACACCTGTGATGCTTCGGACTTTTTTTCACTTATGTATGGTTCCAGTAGGTTAAAGTGTACTTTCCTTTGACTTTTCCTTCACCCTGGTGTTTCGATAATGTAGGTAAGGTCACTGATCTTCTCTAAAATCAGGAATGGTCCTTGGAACTTGTTGGTGAGTGGGAATCTCCTTATCAGTAAGAAAACCAACACCTGTTGTCCTACCGCAAACTGCCTGTACCTTACTTTTCATACCAAACCTTTTCTTCATTTTTCCTTGACTCGTTTTCAAGTTTGAGGGAAAATTTTCTTATCTCCCCGATCCTTTTCCTCAAATTCTTGATGTATTCTCCATCCGTTTCCTCTCAATATCTCCATTTTTCTACCAACATTCTAATCGGTCCTTTTACTTCTCGTTCGAACACCATTTCACTTGAACTGCATCCCATGATTTCTTGATAAGCATTGCGTACCTCAAATAACATCAATGGTAGTCCCATGTCCCATTCATTTCCGGTTTCGTCGTAGTACTTGGTTAACATGCTCTTCAGGGTTTGATGAAATCTCTAATGCAGCTTGGGTCTCCGGGTGATAGGCAGTAGACAGTTGTCATCTCACATCCACTAGTTTCATCAAGTCCTGAATCAATTTTGATGTGAAATTTAGTCTTCGGTCACTCTGAACGATTTCCGGAATACCAAACTTAGTAAAAAAGTCTAGTAACTTCTCAGCAATTACTTTGGCACTTATTTTCCTGACAGGTATGGCTTCTGGGTATCTCGTCACTGGACACATTAAAGTTAATATATATTCGTGGCCTTTCTTCGTTCTTGGTAATGGTCCCACAATGTCGATCATTACGTTGCTGAAGGGTTCTTTTTGTACTTCAATCGGGTGTAAGGGAGCCTTCTTGATATACTCGTTGCTCTTTCCAGCCATCTGACAAACGTGACATATGACAAAACTGGCTCCGTTGTGTCCCTTCTCATACACTACGGCGATCACTAGTCTTCTCAACGATGTGGGAATCTATATCCTGGGGATATCGGGGTCTATGCTTTCACCAATCCATCCCCAAGGTAATAACAGATCGGAGATTACTGTGCCTCCGTCTCATCCACCACACGGAACAATAATTCTGTTAACGTCACATCCTTCCGTTGCAATCCTTTCAGCCTTTTTCAACTCACTTGTCTTACTTCTAATGCTGAGGTTTCTATATCTTCGAAATTCATTGCTTCCATATCTTCCTGTTCATTCGTTTGTCATTCCTCTTCTCTCAGGATCTCTCAGGAGCTCTCCTCTTATATATTATCATGAAAAACCTCTTCTGAAATTAAATCCTCCAAGGTCATCGCTCCTTCGGTTTCTCTGTCTTCTTCTGCAGCCACTTTCTTCGTCATACTCCTAGTCGTCAGACAACTTGGAAACAGATAAAAGTAGTCCTTCTGAGTTCAGTCGTAGGACTATACTTCAATGGTTTCTCCGTTACAATGGGACAAGGCTCACACAGCGCTCCACCAACTTCATTTCCCAGCAGGACTTCCACTCCTTCGACAGCCAATGAATCATATACCGCAAAATCAAAATGACCTGTCACCAACTCGCATA
Organism: Palaemon carinicauda; assembly: GCF_036898095.1. Lineage (NCBI taxonomy): Eukaryota > Metazoa > Arthropoda > Malacostraca > Decapoda > Palaemonidae > Palaemon > Palaemon carinicauda. The sequence goes on along the minus strand of NC_090730.1, from coordinate 118,221,583 downwards.
ACAGTTCCAAACGGCAATTAAGAGTAACTTCCTTTCCTCCTATTCCCTTCAAAATGACCAAATCTCCTGTGAGAAGTTGTTCCACCAATGGGTGTACCCCTCGTGTCACCACGCTATGATTAGATCTTGTGTCATGCAATATCTTGACCAGTATCTGTTCGCTCCCATCTAGGGGGAGTAACATACCTTCGTGAATATATGGTTTAAAGGCATCCACTCTCTTAGGGGTTTTCCTGTTTGTTGTGTAAACGTTAGCTGGCTTATTTTCCTCGTCGACCTTCTCCGTTTGATACTTAGTCTTTGTAATCTGTGAAGTTGAATTATCCTTATCCATTTGGACGACTGCTTTCAGTTCGTTCAACCATTATTCCTTACAGATGATATTAATCTTCTGCACGTCTTTCACAAAACCTGAAAGAGGATGATTCGACGATTGTTGCTGTGGTACTATTGCATTCTGCTTTGGAACAGTACCAGTGGTACTTCCGTTGTAACTATTGAAACTGTTCCTGTAGTCATTACTGAACCGGTTTCCATGATTCAGCGAATACTTGACACTTGGTTGGAATTACGGTTGAAACTTCATACCCAAGGAGACCTTATGACTGATAATAGCATAATCTTCCCTCAGCAAAGCAGCTTCATCAAGTTCGAATATGTTCAGGAATTCCATGTAAATATTGTTCCAGCACTATCAATTCTTCTAAATCAGCCATCTCTCTCACTTTAGCAGCCTCTATCCATTTCTTAAGGGGACCGTCCACAATGGTGTTTGACAGAACAACTTAAAAAAATCGAAAATCGTGTTATTGTTTCTATGTATGCAGAAACATATTGTACACGCTCTCAAGAAATTTCAGCCAATTATTTTTACAAATAATGAAGATAAAGCGGTCTTTAAGTGAGGACGTCATCTTTACTGCGTCGTCTGCATGACTGAGTTTGACGGAATCGTCTTTGCGTGTTTATTTTTGCATTAATATAGCGATTTTTTTCACTTATACTTCTAAATTTCGTACGTCTGGCAGAGATGGAAGGCATTGGTAGAGGGTAGGGGAATGCAACTACGAACTACGAGAAGAACAGCCAGTGTTTCTAAAGACGTATAGAAGTTACGTTGTATGCATGTGTTTACTTGCAGTTCGTATGTATATTGTGTTTTTACAACGTCCTTGTGAACTTATAGCAAGGCCAATGTTACCTAAAGTCAAAGAAAAAAAAAGTAAGCAGAGAGCAACAAAAAAGAACCAAAAAGAGAGAGAAACACGAAAGAGTACAAAGCTGGAACATTCTAACTAAAAGTCTGGCAACAATAAGAGGCCGCTGGTAACTCATGACACCCTTACACCATGAGTATTAGTAAACACAGTGTTTCAATACCTCGTTTAGGGGAACCTTTATATAGGAATAAACAATATAAGTACAAAGTAAGGTTATTATAAAAATATCAACTTAATTTTTTGAAGAAAAAAAGCGAAAATTTATAGCAAATCTTTGGGAGCTCATAACTCAAAAACATACTTATTCCCACTTAGGTACATTTTTCTCACTGATTTTTGTTCGATTTTAGCAAGAAATATACATTGAAAAGTGGAATAAAAATCCCAAAATTTTGTGTGAAAATTTTGATTCTCCTTTTTCTCTTTTCTTCATTATTATTTTACGTCCAGACAGATAATTAAGAAAAAAAGATTATAAAAAGAAAATGGAAAATGGAGAATCTGTTACACAGAATTATTAAATTTAAAAAGAAGTTTTGATGGTATGATTTTCAATACAATTGGTGTCATATTAGTGGAAAAAAATTTACCTAAATTAATTTTTTTTAAATCATGATTTTTGCTAATAAATCAAATGTTTTTGATCAAATGACTTGAAATTGTTATATGATGAAGGTATTATATATGCTTAAAACATATATAAAAATTGTGTATTTTGAATCATTACAAAAATATAAGGCAGACATAGCGGCCGGTCCCTTTAAAACATCGTCGTATCTTATAGGAATAGTCCAGAAAAGTTATTTTCTTGTCTTTCCGCAAACCTCGGAATCTTTCATCATATTATTCAAGGGTATCTGATACACTTCTAGTACGCTCCTCTTAACTTCTTGATACTCCTTCCTCTGGTACTGAGACAAGGCAAGATATGCACTGCATCCTTTTCTAATAAGGACACTCTGCAATAACACAGGCCATTTATCTTCTGGCCATTCCATTGTTAATGCGACCGTTTCAAAATAATCGAAGAATTCGTTGGGAGTTCTTCTGTGAATCTTGGAATTAACCTTTGGTCATTCGTAACATTAAATACAGGATCGTGCATAGCAGGGGTCATCTCTGTCTGCGTTGCCAACCTTGCACGAGCATTCCACAGCTATTACTCCCTCGCATTTCGTGCAATTTCTCTCGCCTCTTCTCTCTCTTTTTCTTCCTGTTCTCTCTCTTTTTCTTTCCGTTCTTTCTTTTTTTCTTCTCGTCTTGCTCCCATTTCCCTTGCATGTTTTTCTATTTCTCTGGCCTATTCTCTTCTTTTCCATCTCATCTTGCAATTTCACTTGCCTCTTCTCTCTCTCTCTTTCTTTCTTCCTGTTCTGCTATCATCTTAAGCTTAATCAAATTCTCTTCCGCTGTAATTTGTCAAATATTAGCCTCTACATTCCTTTCTGCTTCCATCCCTTGAGTTCCTAGGTCAACTGATACTTGCTTCGCTACAAGTTCTGTTTCAAGCTTCTCCAACAGTTCGCGATCTGCCACCTTATCTTCTTCCGACAACTTCCCTGAGTTTATCAATGATTCCAAGGCTAGACAGTTGAATTGAGCTTCAATCATTCCACTCATTGCAAGGCCACCACGTCATAAAAATAGTCACTAGACTTAAGTTACATTACTTTCCGAAAATTCCAGAACAGTTGCGTTTTCCAAAGACTTTTGTACATTCAATTGTGCCATCTTGTACTTTACAAATAATTATACCTCTCCAAAAATATATACTAACAATAGACAGAATCCTATCAACGCTAAAATGTTCAAACCTTTAATCGAAACATAGTCCTGTGTCACCACTATTTAAAACAGACTCGCTCGATCCCCAGGTCTGAGCACCAAAAACAATATATTACAGCCGGTGAATTACGTAAATTCCCGAGGTCCAAACCTCACCTGTTTTATTTTACATAAATCTGATACACATGAAAAAAAATACCTCGAGCTCTGAGAATAATATCCAACACTGAATATCTATAAGTTTTCTTACGTTGCTCAAAACAAAAACTAAGTGATTACTTAAATTGAACTATTCTAAAAGCAACCTATTACTTCGGTTCTTAGTCAGGGATAGCGAGCAAAGTACTGCATCAAGTATTGGTGATCAAAATAATACATGCTTTACAAAAATAGATATATTCTATGAGAAGTTAAGAATTCAAAAATTATCAAAATCAAATTATGAAAATATTTAATTTTGACACAATTGAAAAAAGTTAACACTTAACAATAGTGATTAAACAATAATTAAATTTAAATATATGTAACTGTTACACTTACGTCTTTTGGCTCACACAAGGTTTGAGAATGGTTAAGCAAAAATTTATACACTTCACTGTTTAACCTAACTCTCACAGGGCTAGTCAAAAAATTTATATGATAAAATAGTAATTACATTAACACACTACACTTTTAACTAATCATCCAATAAAATCACCAACGTTTGAACAACACTATACACGTTATACATTAGATAGAAATCACTTATTCACGTTTAAAAGGATAACACTTAACACACGAGAGGAGAGAGGGCTGACGAACGTTGCTTCTTTCCAAGGGATAGGATGAATCTCTTCTGTTTCTTATGCATTGCTAGGTCCTATATATATGGACTTAATGCGTCTAGAATTTTCTAGTATATCATTCTCATGGCGTAAGGTTACCAACTTAGTAATTTGAAGAAAAGGTACTAACCTTGCTTGTGAGGCAATGCTCTCTCAGCTAACTCCACCCACCTTTCTCTCATAACTTTAAAAAATAGCTAAAACTAACTCTAAAATTTTTGCGTCTTTTCTAACCTAGTAAAAAAAATAAAAATGACGTAATCACGCGTGCTTATACAGCATACCTAGAGATTGCATAACACTTTGTAACAAAACTATGTCATATAAAAAGTTAATTCTTTGAAATAACATAAACTTACATATACGAAATTGAATAATACAATTAAATGATTGACGTAAGTCTTATGTAATTTATGTACATAACTTAATCCTACGTGAGTGGAACTAACCATACGAGCTAGCTATACATCTCTTAAATACATAAATAAAATACATGAATAAAAGATTTACTCATATGCTAGATCAGCTTTGTAAGAATATATATATATAAATATAAATTTATATATATATACATACATACATACATATATATACATATATATATAAATATATGCATATATACATATATATATATATATAATATATATATACATATATATACATAAATATATATATATATATAATATATATACATTTATATACATAAATATATATATATATATATATATATATATATATATATATATAAATATATGTATATATATACACAAATATATATGCATATATATAATACATATATGTGTGTATATATATATATATATATATATATATATATATATATATATATATATATATATTTATATCTATATGTATAAATATGCATTTCAAAACCCGTTTATATTACCTATGTAGTGAGATTTGTGAGATTTTCCTCTTCATTCCTTATCATCATAGTTTCAAATCAATGACAAATAACAACTTGATTATCAATGAAAAATAGATGACTGTCTTCTGTAAACCAGACAATAGACAGAATTAAAAAGATAAAATCTTTTGATAGTGTTTTGATAGTCGGCTGTCAACCCAGCCGCGAAGCATTAATATCTTCCCTCACCATGGAGCCACGGAGCGGATCAGTTCCGCTGGTACCTCATTATGATACTATTAAAAAGACCAGTAAGCTCGCTGTATAAAACTAGCATATACATCCACTTATTTTCTATGCAAGGCTTGGGACATACATATACAGTATATATATATATATATATATATATATATATATATATATATATATATATATATATATATATATATATACGTATTGATCAGAGTTGTGGGGAATAAAATTGATAGACAAACAGAAATTAAATGTGTTTGAGATGAAGTGTCTGAGGAGTATGGCTGGTGTATCTCGAGTAGATAGGTTAGGAACTAAGTAGTGAGGGAGAGAAAGGGTGTAAGAAATGAATTAGCTGCTAGAGTGGATATGAATTCATTGAGGTGGTTTGGCCATGTTGAAAGAATGGAAAATGGCTGTCTGCTAAAGAAGGTGATGAATGCAAGTGTTGATGGGAGAAGTACAAGAGGAAGGCCAAGGTTTTGAGTGGATGGATTGAGTGAAGAAAGCTATGGGTGATAGGAGCATTGATTTGAGACAGGCAAGAAAGCGTGCTAGAAATAGGAATGAATGGCGAGCGATTGTAACGCAGTTCTGTTAGGCCCTGGTGCTTCCTCCGGTGGCCTTGGATGACCGCAGAGGTGGCAGCAGTAGGGGATTCAGTGTTATGAAGCTTCATCTGTGGTGGATAACGGGGGAGGGTGGGCTGTGGAACCCTAGCAGTACCAGCCGAGCTCGGTCGAGTCCCTCGTCAGGCTGGGAGGAACGTAGAGAAGAAAGGTCCCCTTTCTTATTTGTTTGATGTCGGTAACCCCCAATATTGGGGAAGTGCCTTGGTATATGTATATATATGCATACATACACACACATATATATATGTATATATATCTATATATAAATGTATGTATACATATATACTGTATGTATATGTATATATATATACATATATGCATATATATACATATATGTATATATATACATATATATACACATATATATGCATATATATACATATACATTACATATATATGCATATATATACATATATATTACATATATAGGCATATACATACATATATATAACTATACATATATAAATATAAATATAAATATACATATATAAATATATATATATATATATATATATATATATATATATATATATATATATATATATATATATACATACATATATCTGCTGGGGCAAAGAAAAGGAAGCAATAAAAGAGAGATGGATCTTTTATAACGACAGTAAATGAAGAAAGGCAACGTTGGCTGGAACACTTTAGTGAAGTTATGAATAGGATATATGAATGGAATAACTTGAATGATATATATAAAGCTGAGGAAGACCTTGCTGTGCCAATGAATGAATTCAGTGTGTTTGAAGCCGAAGCTATCATTAAAAATAAAGAGACGGAAAGCTCCTGGATGCGATGGAATAACTGCTGAGATGATATTGGCCGAAAATGAAGTGCCTCCCAGAATATTTACAAAATTATTTTGTAGAATGTAGTGTAAAGAGACAAAACCCGAGGAATGAGAGCTAGGAGTGTTAATGAAAATAACAAAAAACAAAGGAGCTCTAACTGACTGCAATAATTACAGAGGTATCGCAGTTACATCGGTTGTCATAAAAATATATAGTATGCTCATTCTAAAGAGACTAGAGAAAAGATCAATGAAAAACAGAGAGATGAACAAGCAGGATTTAGAAAAGGTAGAATTTGTACAGACCAAATTTTCATTATAAGACATGTGGTACAGCAATGTGTAGAGTATAGAAATCCCCTTATGATGATATTTTTGGCCAATGAAAAAGCCTCTGAAAAAGTCTTTAAAGGTTGTAGTGGCCTGGCGGTACCAAATAAGATTCGAGTCCTGCTCAAATTCTTCAGTTCCTTTAGTCACTGCAACTTCACCATCCATGTGAGCTAAAGAAGGGGTGTTTAGGGGAGCCTATAGATCTATCTGATCTATCCTAATCAACCATTGTCTGGTCCTCCTTGGGCTTAGCTTGGGTGGCAAGGGGGCTTGGGAGCTGATGATATGTAATATGGTTAGTCTCTGGGGCATTGTCCTACTTGATATGGCAATGCCACTGTCCCTTGCATCTGCCATTCATGAGCGGCACTTTGATGCCTTGAAACAGGTCAATTTTCTGGAGAGTTCTGCGTTAATATGGAGTTCCTCGTAAATATGTAAATTTGATTAAGTCTTTTCATGAGCATAGCAAGTGTTAGTGGAGTTCTATCAAATGAATTTTAGTGAACAGTGGAGTACTCTAAGGGAATGTGTTGTCACCTATCTCATTTATCCTCCTCATAGATTTTGTGCTGCATAGAACAGTTGGGGATGGTGGTGAAACATTAGAAGGGATTGGCAGTTGGAAATTACCTGTCCTAGAGTATGCTAATGACGATGTCGATATTAGAAGAACACTATAGAACTTGCAAAGATTGCTCACCAGATTAGTAGATTTGAGAAATAAGCCCTCAGAAGAATATTTTGAGTTGAATTGCCAGACTGGATTAAAAATTAAACCATACGATAGATTACTCAAGTGCCATATGTGGATGAGATCATGGTGAAAAGTATATGGCGATGCATTGGGCAAGCTCTTCGCTCTCCCCAAGAGAGATTACCTCACCAAACGTTTAACTGGGATCCACAAAGCACTAGAAGAGTCCGAAGACCCAGGCCAATATAGTTGAGGACTATGAAGCGTGAAGTGGGAGATGATGAATGGAGAAGTATTAATTCAACAGCTCCAGATAAAGACGACAGGCGAAATCTAACCAAGACCCTTTGCGTCAATAGGCGTAGATGATATATATATATATATATATATATATATATATATATATATATATATATATATATATATATATATATATCCAATCTCAAACCATCATTATGACAATAACTTCTTGCTCAAAGTCTAGGGGATAACCTGAACAATGTATACTCTCTCTCTCTCTCTCTCTCTCTCTCTCTCTCTCTCTCTCTCTCTCTCTCTCTCTCTCTCTCTAAGTAATTTTTATTTTTCTATTTTTTCACTTCATTGAGATATATCATATTTCCTATCGTTCTTGATATTGATTTATTACCACCGTTAAACTCCTCATAATTCAGATCTTCTACTATACTATCCTCGTGGCATTACTAGGTATTATATAGTTATTTTGAACAAGTTTGTTCTCCCTCTTATGAGGTTCATCACTACGCAGAATTCTATAATTTTTTATTCTGGGCATGTACACACTCTGGAATTTTCCTCCTGATCATATATTGAATTCGGTGAAACTTTATTTCTGATTTAGGAAGTATTTTCTTATTTAATATTTATAGTCAATTCCTTAATTATGAGGTACCTTTCAGTTTACTTTACTCTGTTCTCTTTAAGGGACTTGGATTTTTGAGCATTGAGCTTTTCTGATTAGGAATAAAAAAAAATATAATAATAATACTAATAATAACAATGATAATAATAACAATATTAATATCATTAATGATAATAATGATAACAATAATAATAATAATAATAATCATGAAAATGAAAGTGATAATAAAAGTAATGTTGAAAATAGTATTTACTTCATTATATTATTCTCAGTACCCTTCGCTCTTTATAATAGATCATTACCATTCGCTACAAAATACTATTCTTCGAAGGTAAAATCAAACTTCAACATTCACGTCACTAACACTTGTTAATAAAACTAGAGAGAAACGCTTACTTGCATGGCAACTAGAAAAAAGTGGATGAAATATTCAAGCTGGAGAGAGAGAGAGAGAGAGAGAGAGAGAGAGAGAGAGAGAGAGAGAGAGAGAGAGAGAGAGAGAGAGAGAGAGAGTCTCCAAAGTTGGCAATAATGTAAATGTTCGCCCAACGCTTTAGTTACGCCTGAAAGCCTTGATACCTGAACCTGAAACTCCCATTTTCTTTGCAGCTGATTGTTGAAACTTACATATAAAAAGAATTTTTATCCCTCTAGAAGGTTTGATTTTGGTCAATATCTCAGAGAACCTTATATAAAATTTTATTTGCTCCTCTCGCCGAATTCGTCTTTGTTTAGAGGACAAAAATATCGTCTCAGAAAAATAGAAATATTTTTCTATTTCTATTTGTTTGCATTGATTTCTTCATTCGCACTTCGTACCTAGCGGCGTTTTCATTCGTCTGAATGTTCTTTTGTTGGTTGTAAAAGCTTTCGACACTAACCAGTCGAGATGAGAAATCGAGCAAAGAAAGAAAGATAAACGAATGCTTCCAACGAACAGAGAAAATCTCATCATGCCTTTTATATTGCTTTACATATTTCACTTTTCCAATACAATCTTCAAACATGCTCAGACATTTTTCTCTTTGGTTAAAGTTGCCTCTCATAAAAATAGATATAAGTCTCCCTATTGGCAAATACAAAAGCTTTATTATTATTATTATTATTATTATTATTATTATTATTATTATTATTATTTTGTACAAAACGCTTTGTAGTTTATATAAATTTCGGTTTGAAAACCTAAAAAAGAACTGATATAAACATGGTTTCCATTAAACGGAATTGACAGAAATCAATACCGTTAGCCTCAGACATAATTCTGTTTCACAATTCTTTTCCTATTTTCTAAGTTGTCAACTATTTCTCCTAGTATCATAATAGATTTCGACGATCAGCGTTTTCATTGCACCATGTTCTGTAACTACACTTCCTGTCTACTAGACATTTCAAATTTATGCGAATGTTATCCCAATAAACGGTTTGGTCTGAATAGAAAATTCAGCAAGAGTGCTCACAAATGAGCTCAAGATTTTAGGTTAATTGTCCAACAAGAAGGCATATAATAAAATTAGTTCGAAATTGGAACATATTAGTTTATTTTTTCGTCGAATCTCTGCTTATCGGATTATATTGCACCATTTGAAATGAGTGGTTTTGCAAAGTAAATGTGAACCTGTGTGTTCTATACGAATTTCGATGACAGAAACAAACTTTGCGTTATTATTACCATTATTATTACTTGCTGAGCTACAATCCTAGTTGGAAAATCAGGATGCTAAAAGCCAAGGGGCTCCAACAGGGAAAATGTCGCAATAAGGAAAGGAAACAAAGAAAAATTTAATATTTTATGAACAGTAACAACATTAAAATGAATATTTCATATATAAACTATAAAAAATTTAACAAAACAATAGGAAGTGAAATTGCATAGAATAGTGCGCCCAAGTGTACTACAGCTACGGACTCTCTTCTACCATTACCACGAGGAAAGTAGCCACTGAACAAATACACTGCAGTACTCAACCCCTTAAATGAAGAAGAATTATTTGGTAATCTTAGTGCTGCCAGGTGTATGAGGACAGAGGAGAATCTGTTAAGAATGTGCCAGACTATTCAGTTTACCGTGTAGGCAAAGGGGAAGTGAACCGTAACCAGAGCGAAGGATCCAATGTAGTACTGTCTGGCCAGTCAAGGGACCCCATAACTCTCTAGCCCTAGTAACTCAACGGTTGGCTGGTGCCCTGGGCAACCTACTACCCAGGTCATAAAGAAAATCATAAAAAACCCTTATCTCTGAACTTAGAAATCTAGTTGCTTTGCACAAAAAAAAAAAATATCTAAGACACATCAGAAGCCTTTTGGATCAATTCAAAGCATATGATGCTATATCCCATTATAATTAAAAACATCCGCTAAAATACCACCAACTTTATAAACCATCAGTTTATGACCTGGGTAGTAGGTTGGCCAGGGCACCAGCCACCCGTTGAAATACTACCACTAGAGAGGTATTGGATCCTTTGACTGGCCAGACAGTATTGCATTGGATCCCTCTCTCTGGTTACGGCTTATTTTTTCTTTGCCAACACTTACACAGAATAGTCTGGCCTATTCTTTACATATTCTCGTCTTTCCTCATACACCTGACAACAATGAGATACTAAACACTTCTTCACCCAAGGGGTTAATTACTGTACTGCAAGTTGTTCAGTGTAATTTCCCCTTGGTAAGGGTAGAAGAGACTCTGGTAAGCAGCTCTTCTAGGAGAAGGACACTCCAAAATTAAACCATTGTTCTCTAGTCTTGGGTAGTGTCATAGCCTCTGTACCATGGTCATTACTGTCTTGGGTTAGAGTTCTCTTGCTTGAGGGTACACTCGGGCACACTATTCTATCTTATTATTTTTTTTATTCCTCTTGTTTTTTTGAAATGGTGTGTTGGGCAGGCTTAATAGAAGGGCCATGGATGCCTGGTGGTTTATCAAGAGGTTGTCTTTTCCTTTTCTGATTCTTTTTCTTCTCAAAACCATCCTTACTGTCCTCCCTTCAGTTGAAGTGGCTATCCTGGAGGGTATTTAGCCTTCCATGGTGTATCGGCTCCTCCATATTGACCAGTTTTTCCAATATTTTACTATAGTCTATGGGTTTCATCAATCACACTATTTATAATTCTCTACATATTGTTCTTGTTATAATTCTTGTTAGTCTAGTTTTTAGGTATGACATTGAGCGAAATCCGGGACCAGTATGTCCTAGATTTCGTCAATGTCGTCTTCTGTATTGCAATATTCGTGGTCTTCATGCAAATATCCAAGACCTTACAGTTGCGTCCAGACAGTATGATATTCTTTTGTGTTCAAAAACTTTGGTTTCTAATATGAGGCACTCCTCTGAGCTCATTATAAGTGGTTGTAAAAAGCCAATAATGTTGAAACGTGATGGCATCCCTAGGGCCAGGGGAATGGCGGTGTATATTAGGACCGGGTACCCTGCTTCTCATAAGTCCTGCTATCAATGTGGATGTCAAGAGATTCAGGTAATAAAAGTTTGTGGCAGGCATAACAACTTTTATTTGTGTTCCATTTACCGGAATCCAGACATGGATGATTCTATCTTCGATTGTCTTCTTACCATTATGGCTAAGATACAAGATGATGATAGAAAGGCTTCTTTTGTCTTTGTTGGTGATTTTAATGCTCAACATAGGGAGTGGTTAAGTTCTATCTCTCCTACCGATCGCCATGGCTTACGGGCTTTAGACTTGGCCTCTGAATCAGGCTGTGAGCAAATCATAAATGAAGCTACTCACAGGTCTGGTCATTGCTTGGACCTCGTATACACTGACTCCCCTGGCGTTATAACTAGTAAGGTTGGTTCTCCAGTCGGGACATCTAATCATGCCTTGATTTCATCAGTAGTGAAGACTGAGCAGCCTGTCCCTGATATATCATACTCTTGTAAAATTTATATGAAATCCCAAGCAGACTGGAATGGGATTTTGCAAGATCTTTTGGGCTTGAATGTCACAATTATATAGTAGTGTAGATCCTGTTGTCCGTTTGAATGAGAATCTAGTCAACATAATTGATAGGCGTATCCCTTCTCGTGTGCTAAGGTACCGAGTGAAGGACAAACCGTGGTTCAATGATGATTGTAGACGTGCTTATTTGGAGAAGCAGGAGGCCTATCACCTTTGGAAGGGCAACAGATCAGATTTAATCTGGAACAACTATACTCAGCTTCGAGCTTTTGCTCAGAGAGTTTATGCTTCAACTGAAAAGGAGTACAATTTAACCATAAAAGAAACCCTTTCTGGTACAACTCAGGAACATAAATGGTGGTCTACCCTTAAATCTGCACTCTTTGGTGTAGATGCAACAGTTCCTCCTTTACTTAAACTAGATGGCTGTCACTCACTGTCCAAAAGAAAAGGCAACCCTGTTGGCTGATGTTTTTGACAGTAAACAGAGTAATGAAAAACTTGAACTTCCTCATTCCTGTTTTCCTGAGGCTAAACTAACTAGTTTAGCTTTTCAATCTCGTGAGATTAAAGCTCTGTTGATGGACCTTGATGCTTATGGAGGTGTAGACCCAAATGGTATTTTTTCTTTATTTTTTAAAAAGACAGCAGATTTCTTAGCACCAAAGTTATCTGTTATTTTGCGCAAGTTAGCAAGAAGAGGAGCTTTTAGCACTTTTTGGAGAATTGGTAGTGTTATTCCTCTATGTAAATGTGTTTGTGGTTGCTCAAGTCCCACTGATTACCCCCCAATTTCCATAACTCCCATATTATCTAAAGTTTTTGAACGTCTTCTGGCAAAACGTCTTAATAGGTTTGCTAAAGGTAGTTATCTATTCCCTAGTTTGCAATTTGGTTTTCGTAAAGGCCTTGGAGTATGTGATGCCCTTCTTACAAACTCCAATGATGTACAGAAATCCCTTGATTGTGGTCAGGAAGTTCGTATGATTGGCCTTGATTTTAGTACTGCCTTTGGGAGTGGGTGGGTCATTTCTTAGCATTATTATTAATTTTTTAAGTAATAGATCTCAAAGAGTTATTGTTGATGGGCACCATAGTGAGTATAGGAATGTGATATCCAGTGTTCCACAGGGTAGTGTTCTTGGTCCATTACTTTTTATACTATATACACATGACATGTGGTTTGGCCTAGAAAACAAGCTTGTTGCATATGCAGATGATGCTACTCTCTTTGCATCAATTCCATCCCCTGAATGTAGATCTGGGGTTGGTGAATCCCTTAATAGAGATTTAGCTAAAATTAGTGCATGGTGCAAATTATGGGGTATGAAGTTGAATCTTAATAAAACTCAAAGTATGATTGTAAATAGGTCAAGGACGGTGGCTCCTCAACATCCGGATCTCAGTATTGATAATGTTTCTTTAAATTTGTATGACGCTCTTAAAATTCTAAGTGTGATTCTCGACAGCAAATTTACTTTTGAGAAACACATTAGGTCTGTGTCATCTTCAATTGCACAAAAAATTGGCTTATTGAGAAAGTGTTAAAAGATTTTCGGTAATCAATTATTCTGAATAAGTGTTTTAGTTCTTTCATTCTACCTTGTTTTGAGTATTGTCCTCCGGTCTGGTGTTCTGCTGCTGATTCTCATCTTAATTTGTTGGACAGAAACTTATGGTCTATTAAATTTCTTATTCCTGATCTAGATATTAATCTTTGGCACCGCCGTTCAATTTGTTCATTGTGCATGTTGCATAAGACTTTTCATAACTCTGACCATCCTTTACATTCAGATCTCCCTGGACAATTCTATCTTGTTCGTAATACTAGGCAGGCAGTTAACTCTAATAGCCAGGCCTTCTCCATCATGAGGCTCAATACTATACAGTATTCTAGAAGTTTTATTCCAGCTGTTACCAAGTTGTGGAATGATCTTCCTAATCGGGTAGTTGAATCGGTAGAACTTCAAAAGTTCAAAGTTGGAGCAAATGTTTTTATGTTGACCAGGCTGACATGAGTCTTTTATTTTATATATGACATATCTGTTTTTGAAGTTGTTAATAGTTTATATAGGACATATCTGTTTTGACGTTGTTACTGTTTTTAGAATGATTTATTGTTAATTTATTCTCATCATTTATTTATTTCCTTTACTCACTGGGCTATTTTTCCCTATTGGAGCCCTTGGGCTTATAGCATCTTGCTTTTCCAACTAGGGTTGTAGCTTGGCTAGTAATAATAATAATGACGAAGTGAAAAATAATCGATTTAAAACTGGTACTTATTAGAAGGAATAGATCATATTGATCCGGTAAAAATGGCAATATTTAATAATGAAACGAAACCGCTGAATTATGTTCTTGGGTTGCACAGGTATGAACTAATGGTATATTTCTCTGAAGCCTTGTTCAACCTCAAAATGATCTACCATGGAGTTTGGGTTAGGAAAACCACCAATCACTACCCTTGAAAATGATAATTGGATGTAAATACCTTTTTAGTGCCTAGCCAGCTAATAACATGATGATATAAAATCGAATGATTAAAGAGGGTGTTGGATTTATTGCAATTACTTACATTACCTTCATTAAATAATATTGAAAATTACCCCATAGCTTCATCACAATCAAATATATCACAATTTATTATGAAATCTTATAAACAAATACTTTATCTTCCTTTTTTATTTGATTCTAGTAAGTATTATACGTGTAAAATTGGGGGTATTCGATAATCACTTTGTAATTAGTGGTCCGTGATGTTGTTGATATATATTCCAATATGGTTGTATCAGGAATATAAAAAATCTTCGTCCCAATAAGCTTAAAATATGTTCAATTATCGTTATGACAATATGTCATGCATATCTTTCCTCTGAACATTATTTAGGCATGAGGTTTAAAAAACTGAATTATTGGATATCAAAATTTAATCTAGGAATGCAAGACTGATCAACCTATGTGCCCTCAAAAAGATCCAGGAAATGATTGTCTTTTATGGGTTTAGAATTAATTGGAAAAAAAAATTAATATAATATTTCAGGTTTACATTAAATAGAAAGCAAAGTCCCAGTTACTTGAGAGAATCAAGGCACCCAAAAATAGCAATTTTCCATGATTTACACGTTAAAATTTAAAATTATGGGAGGAGCAAGCCATTCAAATTATAAGAATATGCGTAAAGGGCTGTCTATGGCTAAACCCTTAATACATCATATATACACCTTGCATTGCAAGCTAACAATACATAAAGTTTACGCCACAAATGGTATAAATAATGCACATATTATGTAACACAGTTTAATAAGATCATTATCTATAACTATCCTAGGGGCAATACTGAGAAAATTTTATTTTAAAGAATGTTAATCGCATTCATATTAGAGGTAAATTTAACTTCTATTTCCAGTGCTTTCTCAATACGGTTAACATTTTTACTTTATGAAAACTGGAAGTTTCATAATTATCTTTTTTTTTTATTTGTTTTCTAATTTGGTTTGTGGGAAATGCAATAGTTTAAAAAATTCGTCGTGAAAGTATACAATTTTTTCTAGGTGAAAAACAACATATTTGAATTTTTATTATCAGAACATTATGTGGGAGAGGGGGACATTTGCAGGTAACGTTAAAAATTACAGATAATTGAAGGGTTATTTTATCATATTAAAGTTTGGAGGTAAATTACTTAAAACATTATTGGGTAAACCACTTTTTTATGGCTAAAATAATGAATTACCGCATCTGTTATACAAGAATATGTGTAAAACACTTTATCCAATGATGATATCGATTGTTATCATACCATTGAAGGGTTTGGTACTAACATGGCAATATCTATTGTAAAATAGGAAGTTGGATCCTCCTTGAATGCTAATTTAGCTCACTATAATTCCACAGTAAGATGTTTCCAGTTGAAACAGGAATTAAGGAGGAATATCAAAAGATCATTGTACCAAATGCTCTGACATTCTGACAGAACTTTCGTCTTTAAATTAAATTCTTCATTATTTTGTACTTATAATTGTAGCTTATTTATTAGCTAACCTGCTAAATATTCTTTTACTGTTTCGGCAATTTAGTTATAGGTATGCTACATATTACATCGCTTGGGTACCTTTTGTATATCAAATATAAACTGAATCTTTATCCATGTAACCCTGTGTAACTTATTCAACCTTTTCTACTATGAAAGGAAGTTTTTGTCACGAAACTGTTCGTGAAAAATACTTATACGTGAACTCATGTTTTTCTTTTTTTTTATTCTTCATTCTTACATATTAAGCATTTGCATATAAAGAGGTTACCTAAAGATCAAAAGAAACCCGCATTACATTTACAAATATATATAACCAGAACTTCCTTTCTTATCTCTTAACGCAACTTCTGGAAGTTTAGTTTCAAAGAGAATAATGTCTATGCATGCTACGGTAATCAAGGAAATGGCGCTTCACTGTAACAATGAAGTCATTAGGGAGCAGACAGTCGAATTCTTATCACACTCACATCTTGTGCTGCAATAGCATTCAATTTGAATGGTTTGTATTGAAGATAGCCTACATTACGTAAATATTTCTGATATGTTTTATTTTGTCATCACTACCACTCTAAGACAAAAATCTAATTTAATGGCAAATTCGTTTTTTTTTTTTTTTTTAATTATCATCCTTCAAAGTTTAAAGACAAAAATGCATAGCGAGGGTGTTCTTCCATACTTTCTCTGGAACAAACATAACCTTGTGTTTTTTATATAGAAATAGCTAAGAGAGAGAGTGATGAGTTTGTATGCCGATTATAGCACATTAAATCTAATAATGATGGTTTTAGTGTCTATCTCCTTGGAATAAATAGGCTTTGACACATAGACACGAGCATAATAAGAATATCACAGGGAACAATATTTTGAACAAACTTTGTTCAGTTTTATCAGAGCTCGTATGCTTACTATACCTGATCAGAAGCTATCCTTTCTAGAAGGCTCAAAAAATATATGTTGGTTTCATCTTGGATACACACACATACATACATCCATCCATATACCAATGCACTTCCCCCAATTTTGGGGGGTAGCCGACATCAACAAGAAACAAAACAAAAAAGGGGACCTCTACTCTCTACGTTCCTCCAGCCTAACCAGGGACTCAGCCGAGTTCACCTGGTACTGATAGGGTGCCACAGCCCAACCTCCCACATTTCCACCACAGATGAAGCTTCATACTGCTGAGTCCCCTACTGCTGCTACCTCCGCGGTCATCTAAGGCACCGGAGGAAGCAGCAGGGCCTACCGGAACTGCGTCACAATCGCTCGCCATTCATTCCTATTTCTAGCACGCTCTCTTGCCTCTCTCACATCTATCCTCCTATCACCCAGAGCTTTCTTCACACCATCCACCCACCCAAACCTTGGCCTTCCTCTTGTACTTCTCCCATCAACTCTTGCATTCATCACCTTCTTTAGCAGACAGCCACTTTCCATTCTCTCAACATGGCCAAACCACCTCAACACATTCATATCCACTCTAGCCGCTAACTCATTTCTTACACCCGTTCTCACCCTCACCACTTCGTTCCTAACCCTATCTACTCGAGATACACCAGCCATACTCCTCAGACACTTCATCTCAAACACATTCAATTTCTGTCTCTCCATCACTTTCATTCCCCACAACTCCGATCCATACATCACAGTTGGTACAATCACTTTCTCATATAGAACTCTCTTTACATTCATGCCCAACCCTCTATTTTTTACTACTCCCTTAACTGCCCCCAACACTTTGTAACCTTCATTGACTCTCTGACGTACATCTGCTTCCACTCCACCATTTGCTGCAACAACACACCCCAAGTACTTAAACTGATCCACCTCCTCAAGTAGGCTAACTCTCCATTCAACATGACATTCAACCTTGCACCACCTTCCCTTCTCGTACATCTCATAACCTTACTCTTACCCACATTAACTCTCAACTTCCTTCTCTCACACACCCTTCCAAATTCTGTCACTAGTCGGTCAAGCTTCTCTTCTGTGTCTGCTACCAGTACAGTATAATCCGCAAACAACAACTGATTTACCTCCCATTCATGATCATTCTCGCCTACCAGTTTTAATCCTCGTCCAAGCACTCGAGCATTCACCTCTCTCACCACTCCATCAACATACAAGTTAAACAACCACGGCGACATCACACATCCCTGTCTCAGCCCCACTCTCACCGGAAACCAATCGCTCACTTCATTTCCTATTCTAACACATGCTTTACTACCCTTGTAGAAACTTTTCACTGCTTGCAACAACCTTCCACCAACTCCATATAACCTCATCACATTCCACATTGCTTCCCTATCAACTCTATCATATGCTTTCTCCAGATCCATAAACGCAACATACACCTCCTTACCTTTTGCTAAATATTTCTCGCATATCTGCCTAACTGTAAAAATCTGATTCATACAACCCCTACCTCTTCTAAAACCACCCTGTACTTCCAAGATTGCATTCTCTGTTTTATCCTTAATCCTATTAATCAGTACTCTACCATACACTTTTCCAACTACACTCAACAAACTAATACCTCTTGAATTACAACACTCATGCACATCTCCCTTACCCTTATATAGTGGTACAATACATGCACAGACCCAATCTACTGGTACCATACATATATATATATATATATATATATATATATATATATTCATATATATATTTTTATATATATACACATATATATAAATATATAAATATGTATATGTATATATATGTATATATATATATATATATATATATATATATATATATATATGTATATATATATATATATATATATATATATATATATATGTATGTATGTATATGTATAGATATGTATATATATATATATTATAAGGTTTTAGGACAGTTGCGTCCCGGACATTTGCGTACCTAGACATTTGCGTCCCTGGACATTTGCGTACCTGGACATTTGCGTCCCTGGACATTTGTGTACCTGGACATTTTTGTCCCTGGACATTTGTGTACCTAGATTATTTTCAAATATTATTAACCTACATATGAAAAACTAATTATTAAGGGATGAAAGAAATAGATTTGATGGAATTGTAATTTTATTTTTTTGTTTAAGAGGGGTATTACAAGTTGAATAGATAATTCAGAATGTATGAATATACATTTTAAGAAATTATTCTTGTTTTCAGGAGGATATTTTTCCAATAGTGGAATTGCAGTTTTATTTTTTGTTTAAAAGTAATAGCAATCAAAGATTAAAAAACAAAGAAATTATAGGTTAAACCAATAATTCAAAATGTATGGAATTTGTGAGCTATCCCTCTTAAGAAATTTATCTTGTCTTCAGGAGAATATGTATCCAAGAATCCTTTCTGAGCTCCAATCTCAAAGTCAGTTAACAAAGATTTTGGATTAAGTTGCGGTTTAAGTAGCAATAAATATGTGAAAAGTCCAATATACACTTCCTTTGTCTTTCCAGGGAGGAAGGCAAAAACTCTGGAAATACTAAATGAGCTCTCTTGTGTATGGATACAATATAGTTGATAAAATATTATTGGACTGATTTTAAAAGTACCATCTGCTGCTCAGTTAGGAAACTTTGCTATATCTTCTAAGCCGTTATCCATTGCAAAGATCAGTATTCTGTTCTCATGTTCGATGCCAGAACCAAACGCAAGGTAGGCCTACTTTTCCCCAGTTGCGAGAAAACAGTAGGATTCCGGAATCTCAAAATTATTTATTTGCCGTGGTATACGGGGCGCATTATGTGCCTTTTGTCTCCATCGACGTATATTTCTTCCCATTGATGAAAAACTAGGCAGTTTTGAAATGAAATACTCATCTTCATTAGCGATCGTTTCTCCGATAAGACTTCTTCATGGTTCATACGTTGACACTGAAGTATTTTTCAACTGGGATATAGCTTCTTGTGCTTTGACTTCTGCAGCTGAGGAGCCATGACTATGCTCATTGTGGCATGCTGTAACTAAGTCGTTCACTGTATGAAATCTTGCTTTGCAAGATCGCACTACACACCTCCAGTATGTTTTTGTTTCATCAGAGTTTTTCTTATGATAGTGGTAGCTGTAATTTTCATTGTCCACAAATATTTTTCCACCAGTGTTAGATTTCCGGAACTTAGCCATGGGTTCCGAGTTTCGAAATATATAAAATACTAATACCAATAGATGTTTGTGTTACACACTGCTGGCGAGAACTAGAATTGCTAGCTTAGTTTTCTCCTGCTTTAGAAAAGATTTTTTTTTTTTATTTCTGGTAAACTACCTTTCAGCTTGTTTAAAGTTACTAAAGGTATTGATGAATGAATTTCTATACCAAACAATTCTTGGGTTTATATATAAAGTTAAGGTGTAACTGAGGAGAGAGAGAGAGAGAGAGAGAGAGAGAGAGAGAGAGAGAGAGAGAGAGAGAGAGAGAGAGAGAGAGAGAGAGAATTTTAAAATATGATAAATTCAAAATATTTCGGATACTTATATGTCCAGAGAGAGAGAGAGAGAGAGAGAGAGAGAGAGAGAGAGAGAGAGAGAGAGAGAGAGAGAGAGAGAGAATTTTAAAATATGGTAAATTAAAAATATTTCGGATGCTTATATGTCCAGGTACACAAATGTCCAGGGACACAATTGTCCCGGTACACAAATGTCCAGGTACTCAAATGTCCGGGGACGCAAATGTCCCGGTACGCAAATGTCCGGGACGCAATTGTCCGGTACGCAAATGTCTGGGACGCAACTGTCCGGCCACCATATTATAATATAATGTAATATATATATATATATATATATATATATATATCTATATATATATATATATATATATATATATATATATATATAATGTTCCTAAGCATTACTATGTTATTACGCAGGTATAAAAATGTAAAACGGAGATGAAAACATTGAAGCAAACCATATTGTGCAAAGTATGTTCCTTAAAAATTCTAGCGATATTAAACGCATCCATAGTTTAAACCCTTGGTTTTCTTAAAGGTTTGGTTATTATGCCCTTGGTATAAATTAATCGATTTTGCAAATATATTTGTTCTCTAAATAAACTGATGTTAAATTTAGGAAGTCTTGAAGTAAAACTTAGCAAATTATAGATAAAAGAAACGGCTTCCAATTTTTCTTTCCAAGTGATATTTTCTCTTAGAAACTAAACATATATATCGCATAAATTTGTAAGAGCTATCAAGTTTACAATCCCTGTAGATCTTCCAAGTTAAGTACGCTGATCTCAATAACACAGCCTTTTTCAGACACAAAACACCCTTGAAAATTATTGAAGCTCTTTATTTGAAAGCAAAAACATCAA
Organism: Palaemon carinicauda; assembly: GCF_036898095.1. Classification (NCBI taxonomy): domain Eukaryota; kingdom Metazoa; phylum Arthropoda; class Malacostraca; order Decapoda; family Palaemonidae; genus Palaemon; species Palaemon carinicauda. Next base: position 118,200,035 of record NC_090730.1, on the reverse strand, counting down.
ATGCGTGGAAGATGACATTCCTACATCATGTTATTTATTTGAATGTTTCCCTTGGCCTAAAAAGATCTTGCTTAGGCGTTTTAGGTCACAAGTGGTGATCATTGTCCTCTTGGGCTGAAGTTACTAGTTAGGCTAAACCTTCAATGTGTTTGCGATATTCTGCATAAACATCTAAATATTCACCTTTTTCACCCCCAATATATCCTTTAAATAACTCCTCAGTCATGTTTTTTTACTCTTATTCCACCAACCCCCATATCTGTCTTTTTTTGTGTTTTGCATTTCACAGCTTCACACTCATATCTCTCTCTCTCTCTCTCTCTCTCTCTCTCTCTCTCTCTCTCTCTCTCTCTCTCTCTCTCTCTCTCAATTTTTTCTTGTATTGAAGTTTTATTTTTCAATTGGGTCATTCCAAAGCTATTTCGCTTTATTCAAGTTCCTTTGCACTTTACACCGAGAACTAACGTAATCTAAAATTCCTTAAAAACATAAAAACTTAGAATGAACCGAGTATCTATCTATTCCATCAGTTCTCAGTTTCATTCATCGATTCGTTTTCCCATTTCATTCTCAAATTGCAGTGCTTTACTCCGCTCAAGAAAAAGTGAAACTGAAGGGATTGTTGGTTTATCGCCTCAGTATCTTCTTGTGATTTTCTATTTCTCTTCATTCGGTGAATTATTTGTATATCAAGGTTTCTTGTTGAATTAAAAAGTTACTCACATAATACCATCTCCAAATAACATTACCAACCGAGAGATAATGCGCTTTTGTTCTTAATTACTTTTATGAGGTAATAGCCAAACCTGATATCATCATCGATAGAATATTTCATACACAATGTTTTAAAGAGCTAAGAAATGCATTTATCATCACTTCCCGTGATTATGATTAAAAGGTGTTGGTTATTCCACTGAGAGAGAAGCTTGACAAAACTGGGGAAAATATTGAAGTAATATTTAAAGAATATTTAGGATATCCAGCTGAATGAAAGTATCACATAAACATATTTAATAACCCATTAAGGATATAGTTAAGCAAAGCAACACAAAAGAAAATAATTCAAGTTAAAAGATTTGGAGCACATTAGAGGGAATAAAAAGCAAAAACTAAATTAAAAACATAAGTGGATTTACTAGCATCCAAGGACAAATTGTATACAAAAGATATTACAATTATAAGGAAATATTAATAGTAAAGACACTTAAGCAAGCTAAAACGCAAACTGTCCCTTCTTACCCTTAATATGCTTAGAAAGAATATATTTAAAGTGTCAAGGTTAACTCTGAGACCGAAGCCATTGTAAAGAAGCCTTTTAGAGGCCTATTCATACTTCAATGCACAAATCAGGAGACCTTGTGATGAGGCCTAACGAAGTTTATTTTTGTCTGTGAATAAGGATTCATTTACTGGTTCGCAATAATTAGGCTATGCATACACTAAACTGCATAGCCAAATTTATACAAAATAGGACAAATACAAACCACCCCAAATAAAACTGTATATGTGTATATATATACACACATATATATATATAATATATATATATATATATATATATATATATATATATTATATATATATGTGTGTGTGTGTGCACATATGTATGTGTAATATAAATATCATATATATATATATATATATATATATATATATACTGTATATATATATATATATACTGTATATATATATATATATATATATATATATATATACTGTCTGTGTATATATATATATATATATATATACTGTATATATATATATATATATATATATATATATATATAAATATACATATATTAATCATATAATTACACCCACATCCACGCACACACATATATATATAAACATAGATCATATCATATTTATAAAAACACACACACACATATATATTATATATATATATATATATATATATAAATATATATGTACATATATATACACACATATATATGCATATATGTATATATAATTTGCGAGGACTCTACCAAGGCATGCTTTGGATTGAATAAGCATGGGTTCGATTCTCTGCCCAGCCAGAAGGCATTACTATAAATGGATTCCAGGGGATATATATTCCCAAGATAGAATTCGATATCAAATGCCATTGTGGGTGATATTTACAGTGATTGAAATCACGAGTGTATTCATCAGAAATAACCACATGTTGCAAAATCGCAATTCTATCATGGTGGAGATGAGTTTATTTCAGCTCTATGAACAGATTCCTGAATTCGACAGGAATATGTACGGTGACTTGTAATTAACTTATATATCTCTTGATAGCTCAGTTGGTAGAGTACTTGCAGGCATGTTTTCAATTGAATAGGAAGGGGTTCAAATCTCTGCCCCAGCCAGAAGCTATTACCGTATATGTATTCCAGTGGATATATATTCCCAAGATAGAATTCGATATTAAATGCCATTGTGGTTGATATTTACACACACCCACACACACATATATATATATACACACACACACAAGTGTACGCGACCCATCGAAATGACGGCTAAATATTTACATATATATACGCGCACACACACATGTCGGGGTACCCCCCCCCTGTACCAAGATATGACTACTCTCTCTCCTCCCTAGCCGAGGGATGGTGAGAGACAAAGTAGTTATACGTCTGACAATGCCGCAGAGCGTGACCAGAGCATATATGTGACAACCCCACTGATCACCTTTGAAGGTTATTATCATCTAATGTCAAATGGTTACTGATAGTTAACGTTCATCCCTGAACCTAGATGAAGACTTACTGATAAATTGGAATTTTAGGTCCATCTGGTGCCTCCTCATGCAAAGGGGTTGGCGACGCATGCATACATATTACACGCACAAACATTTTATATATATATATATATATATATATATATATATATATGCATATGCGAATCTGTGTGCATATGCACATATTTATGTGAGCGTACGTATGTGTTTGTGTACAGGCACATTCCATAACTTATTTGAATATCAAATATCAAAATACAAAAAAATATTGGTCCTTCATACAAAAACAATTTCGTGAAGTGTAATACAGAAATATGTCGCGCAGGTTTTCACCCATTTACAAGACTAATGTTGATATAGATGAGTGCAGTACATATAATGATAATATTTTTGCAACTATTGCCCTTTTGTTTTCTTTGTAAAAAAAATAAGAAGCAAATAATGAGGATCGAGTCAGGCGCCGAATTTCTTTTTTCAAAGACAAACTGACGCTAGCCAGAGAGAGAGAGAGAGAGAGAGAGAGTAATGCTACTTCAACTTTTATGACAGCATTCACAGCTCTTTGGCAAAAAGACGAGACATGAGGATGTTTGAGGGGTTGTGCCCCCTTCTCGGGGGACAGAGAACTCTATCCAACTAAAATCGCAGCGTTTATTCTTAAGATGAATAATAAAAAAAAAAGTAGTAAAATGAGGATGGGAAAGAAGATGGGCTGTGCTGTGAAATAGGACGAGTGGATATTAATCTTGATCGACTACTTGTCCCATAATTTATAATTGGGTTACATCAAACTGCAAAATATGGCAAAAAACTTGCATTGACAGAGAGAGAGAGAGAGAGAGAGAGAGAGAGAGAGAGAGAGAGAGAGAGAGAGAGAGAGAGAGAGAGCTGGGTTAGGGGGAGAGAGGGATTGGGGCAGGAATCAACCAGCTGAGTTAAGTATCGTCGAAACATAACCAGGAGCAGAGGGCTGCCATGCTTCAGGGTTGTAATCAGGCTATTTGTAGTGATGAAGCTGTAACAGCCTCAATCTAAGCCTTATACGAGCTTTCCTCCGAGAAAGGGGCTTAACTTTAGCCTTCGTGACTGTAGCTCGGAACGGACAAAGGGTGCTGCTGCTGCTGACTTTAAAGGACCGACAAAAAGTGTGGACTGGAGAAAAGCAGACGAGAAGAAAATTGTCGGCGTGAGAAGTAACACGACTTTGACGTCATTCATAGAACTTAGACAGATTTCGCTAATGATCGCAAGAAAATATTAAACAGAATTTAAGGTACAGGATCAATTTGAAGTCAAATGATAATGGGAAATTTCTTACTATACGGGCTAGGTCGTAAAATTTGTGACATAACTTGAATCCAATACGATGTTGAGATTTCTTTTAATACTGAATAATGAGAATGCTACTGATTATATCTTAGATCTACATACATCCACATTTCTTAACATACTATAAACTATAACTTTGATAGCTAATGTCACAATCTCTCATAAGAATAAAGTTGATATGTTTCTAAATTATCAGGTTAAATATAAATCATATGTACTGCTACTTACACTCTGATGAGGAAGCCGTATTGATACTGACATATCGATATCTCTCAAAAGAAAGGAAAAATTCAAGAAAAGTTGCTAAGTTAAGTTTTAAAATTACAAATCCTCTATAAGAGGGAAACATGACATTAACTGATTATTAGTGGCATTTTGGTGTAATTAAAGTTGACATTTTGATTAAAGGATGTGTTATCGTAGTAAAAGTAAAGTATGAAGGGTAGCAAGGTGTGCAGTGGACATGAGATCAAGGTTGAAATAAATGAAGGAATTGTTGAGTTAACTCCTCTTTATGGGAGTAATGCGTAGGAATTGAAAGCAAGTGAAATCAGAGGGTGAAGTTATGGAGGTACTTGTTTTCGTGGTATTTGTAACGTAGGGAGAAAAGAAGGGGGGCGGGAGGATTCAGCAAGAAATGGAAAATTTTTGATATAGGAAAGTAATGGATGAGACAGTTTTCAGATGATTTACTGTTAAGTATCAATATTGATATGACAAAAAGATTGCGTACAATTAGAAAGTGATCGAAGGGAGGAAACGGGGACTTCTATAAAAGCTGATAAATTTTAAAAATGGCAATTACTGTTGGGTAACATTTCCTCACATGAATTAAAATGGAAATTTTGAAATGACATTTTATTTTGTTTTTTCCAGAGTGAACCTCTTCAGCTGGAATACATTTTGAGTTTAAAAGTAATCAAACACACACACACACACACACACACATATATATATATATATATATATATATATATATATATATATATATATATATATATCATCATCATCATCCTCATCGTTATCATCAGCAATAGCAGCAGCAGCCTCAGTTGCTAGTCCCATGCAGGACAGAGGCCTGTGACAAGTACTTCCACTCAGGTCTTTTTATAATCTTTCCATGCCTGTCTATACCGGCACATGTTCTTAGCTCATCAGTTCATTGTTTGCTTGTCCTTCCCGTACTTCGTTTGCAGTCTCTAGGGACCCATTCTTTTTGTCCATCTATTATCTGTCATTCTCATTAATATGTCCTACCATTGTCTAATACTTTTTCGTACTTGTTATTGAATATCATCTACATCTTGTGTCCATGCTGATTTTTTTTCTGTCTATTAGCGTTAATAACATTATTATTATTCCGTAGCTCGTTGAGGTGTACCTATCGTAAGGCTTTAGTAAGGCCCCAAGTTTCTGATGCATAAGCTGATACTGGTAGGATCATCTGATTGAATAATTTTCATCTTAGATTAAGTACCATTTTAATTTTCATAATCTCATTTTGTTTACCAAAATGTCTCCATCCCATGCCTATAGTTCTTTTAATTTTGATGTCTAGTCCTAGGGAAAC
>NC_090730.1:118176899-118186899 GCF_036898095.1 Palaemon carinicauda | reverse complement strand
AGAGAAAAATCAACAAAATATCTTGCTCAAATAGAAATAAATTTCCATTTCCTTCAGGGATCAAATCCAAGCCCCTTTAAATGAAGGTCGGAGAAAACTTGCTAGTATCAGACTGATGTCTCACTATTTAAGTCCTGAAGTGTAGGTAGCACTTAGGTTACGACTTCTTTTAGAGCTTCTGGTTGCGTGGTTGGTAGCAACCTTGCTTTTCATTTGAAGGGGATTGGATTCGATCCCAGTATGTAAGAGATATTTACTTCTATTTGAGCAAGATATTTTGGTGATTTTCATTCATATTTGCAAATGACAGTTCTGTTTAGTGAATCATTGAAGGAGTTGCAAAAAATGATAGAAGATTTGAACATAGAAAGTAGAAATGTAAAATTGAAAATTATTATGTCTTGAACTAAGATAATATTCAATGAAAATGCAGACATAAAGAATAAGGAATATGGACAAACCTCAAGAGATTGTTAATGAATATACGTATTTAGGGCAGATCGTAAGTGTTTCCCAGGACATGAGACCGAAATTAAAAGAAGAATAAGCATGAGATGGACAGCTTTTGGTTAGGAAAATGAGATTATGAAATGTAAAATGTCGATTTCTCTAGAAAGCAAAGTATCTATTCAGGTGGTTCTACCAGTATTAACTTATGCATCAGAAACTCTGAGCCCTACCTAAGCCTTAGAACGTAAGCTAATTACAACTAATAATAATAATAATAATAATAATAATGTTTATTGGACAAAAACATATATACATACAAAATATTTACAAAAAAGATTCGGTCCAAGCCCATGTGGAGCAGAGCTCTTCGGGCAATAATACAATAAAATAATATCATCAATTAAAAAAAAAATTTATAAAAAGTAAATATTGATATCGATAAACTAAATGTACTCATATATATACATAAGAATATACATATGCATACACATACAAATACATATACACACATATGTACATATACATACACATGTACACATAGACACATATAAATGAGATTTTTAGCCTAAAAATAAATGGAAATGTACAGTATATTCGTATAATAAAGTATGATAAAGAAGGGCGGAATAATAAATAGTACAAATTTTGAATTTAAACATTGATATGGTAGAAATGCTAGACTTACAAATGTATACAAGCAATAAAGAATATAAGAATTAAGAACATTATTGCATTAATGGTTAGTTCATGAAGAAATGTCTACTAATAAAACTTAGTACACAGATAATAACATATTAGTATATGATTTTTTAAAAGATCGAATGCTAAGCAATGCCTTAAGATAAGCAGGCAGAGTATTCCATTGTTTAACTCCCTGATAGAGATAAAACTGTTCACATTTCTTTACACGTACGAAGGGAAGAGTTAAGTTAGAGTCTCTTGTTCCATATTGGTGTGCTGATTGAACCTGAATTATTTTTTGTCTAATGGATGGATATTTATGCAGCGAAAGGGTTTGAAACATCAAATTCATTAAGGAGAGTTTGTAGGTATCCTCCAACTTCAGAATCGAGAGAGACCGGAATAGAGGTGATGTATGAGCTAAATAATCACTCGAAGTTATTATTCTCACCAGTTTTTTTTGCATAATGATTAGCGGTTGCAGGACGTTTCTACTGCAACTCCCCCACGCTGTAATGCAGTAATTTAGATGAGGAGATACTAAAGAGTGGTAGAGTTGTTTTAATATATATAGCGGGAAATAATCCTTCAGCCTATATATGATACCTATAACTTTGGAAATTTTATTGCCTATCATATCCACATGCTTACTGAAGGTTAATTTATTGTCAAACATTACTCCTAAAAATTTTCCACTGGATTTCTGGTCAAGAGTGTGATTTCCTATTGCAACTCTTATGTTACCGGGAACTTTGCGCAAAGAAAATATTATGAAATATGTTTTTCTCTCATTTAGGGTCAATTTATTCGATAGTAACCAATTTCTAACATTATTTAAGTTAGCAGTTAAAGAATTACAAAGAGAATAAATATTTTTATGACAAAGATGGAGCGTGGTGTCATCGGCAAAAAGTATGGAGTTTAATCTGCCAACTGAACGAGGCAAATCATTAATATAGATGAGGAAAAATAACGGTCCTAAGACTGATCCCTGAGGGACACCTATTTTGACATCCATAGTCTCTGAAAGATGACCATCGAGCGTGACAAATTGTTTTCGATTTGTCAGGTAGGATTGGAGTAAGAGTAGTGCATTGCCTCGTATACCATAATGTTCAAGCTTTTGAAGTAGTATATCATGAGACACAGTATCAAAGGCTTTGCTCAAATCCAAAAAAACCGCACCAAGGTATGGAAAGAATAATGATGGGAATAACACTATGATACAGAAAATGAGCAAAATCGATACAAGAGCAAACTAAAGTACAGGATATTCTAACATGTAGGAAAATGAAGTGGACATGGGAAGGATATATAATAAGAATGACAGATAATAAATGAACATTCAGAATAACAGAGCGAGTGCCTAGAGATAACGTAAGAAGTAAGGTAAGGAAGCGAAGACGATGGATTGACGAACTAAGAAAATTTGGGGGTAATAAATGTCATATAAAGACCAAGAACAGGCGCGAGTATAATGTCAGGTACAAGAGCTTCATCCTACATTAGGCAAGTTACGGCTGGTGATATTAAATATGTATATATATATATATATATATATATATATATATATATATATATATATATATATATATATATATATATATATATACACATGAATATATATTTATATAATATATATATATATATATATATATATATATATATTATATATATATTTATATATATATACATCGTAGAGTACTATGTATATATCACTTTATGGTTACTCCTTCCATCTTTTGAATGGGTACCTCTGCATGGTTTATGGCATGGGATAAATAACCCGCCCCTTTGTCCAATCCTAGTTATAAGCCAAAGTCCTGCCCAACTACTTGATATATATCGATGACTTCAATGAATAACGGAACGGGTTTTGCTGAACAGGGATGTGCCGTTCTTCTATTACCAGAATAGGTAATAGAAGAGGGATGACCCCATTGCCGGACACTTATAGATGCTCACCTTGTTATTATTTCTCGATACCTAGACAAATTCTCAACTAATACAAACTCTAACAACCCTCCCTGAATGATATCCAAATGATTTTTTAGCAGGAAAGACATTTTAAATTATTTCAAATATACATGCTTTTTCTCTTAAAGTTTTGTGTCTTGCTTTTTCCGGCAGCTCCTGGGACGTCTTTGCTCTCCGTGAAATTTCATAAAATTCCAGAAAAAGCGATTCAGAATGTCCCTTTTCCCGTTTAGATACCAGGTATTCCAACCACGGGCACCTCACTTTTCCTTCAATATTCACAAGAGTCTTAAACTCTGAGATCTTCTCTAAACTATTCAACAGAAGTACAGGGAATAAAAGGAAAAAAGCCATCGTTACACCCAGTTTGTATCCGTATCACTTATCTTCTCACGGACCGCAAGGATGGATCCTCCTTCACCATTTTACATTTGTATGTAAAGGTCCGTTCCGTTCTGACCGATACAAATCGGAAAAACAAAGCGAAAAATATGACACACTTGGTCCAATCCGCCCCGAGTCTTCATGGTGCTTTGCGCAGGCGGGAGATCGTCCAGGAGACCATATTTCTTCATACTTCGACTTTTCCCACCATATTTTGCCTTTTCTTCCGCTGCTGGAAAGATTTGCCTGTTTTCGTAGGGCCTCTCAGTATTTCTTTTTTCGTGATCTGATTTTGTTTTCCTGTTGCATTTTCTTGTTATCTGTCTTTTTAACAGTGAATAATAAATAATAATTTCTTTCAAAATGCATCAATATCTATTTGGTCAAATTAAACATTTTGCGGTTTATTCTGGTGTCTTGATATGCCATTGGTTCGGTTTCTCGTGGAATTGGATGGTTGACGCCGGATAGGATTCTCCCATAATGATATTAGCAAACATTGCATATAACAAGAAACTAAATAGCCGCCCGTCATTCATGTTTAACTTCGACGGGCACACTTGGTTAGGGAATGCCTTCCTCAAGCTTTAAAGTTTTTATTGCTCCTGAACATGAACAGACTCCATCAACCCAAAGCATAAGTCACCCTTCAATTGAATAAGGTACTCGTCTCAACTGTAAATACACTTTGTATTAGGCCTAGAAATTCATCTTCCAACTTCATTTCATTCGCAGACAATATTACTATGATGTTCATACCCTTCATATTGACTTCTCATGAAAGGCTATTAGATCATAACCATCATACTGTAGGTAATCGATTTCTAACTGCCTCAAGACCATGAGTACACTGTGCAGGTTAGTTACCCGCTGTAGGTATAACAGGTATTGCAATTGCTATGATTTAGCTTCATTTCTTAGTGCTTAAAACTTCATAACAACCATCAGAAATAGCAGTATTGCCAACATTTCCCAATAACTACATTCTGAGAGGTAATAGCCTAATATTTTTAAACCATTTTAAAGACAAAATTCTGAAACAAATCCCTAATAATGTACATCCATCAATACCCAGCGACACATTCCAGGGGATTGCTTTGTTGGCTATATATGTGTGTTCAATCTCACGCCTAATTGTCAAAGTTCTTGCAAAACCATATATAAAAACACCTTATGATTTAACAGATTGTAACCTTAGCACCCAAGTTGGAAAAGCAGGATGCTCATATCATCTTTTGCAATTCCTTTCTTGATTCACTACACAGAACTTATGTCATTTGCAAATCAAAAGTTATTAAGGTACTCGCCTTTAATGTTAATTTCTACATTTTCCCAATCTAAATTCTTAATGATTTAGGAGGGATGAGGTCTTGTCTAACTCCTTTCTCAACTGGAATTTTTTTCACTATCTTTATGTAGCTTTAGGATTGCTGTACCTCCCATGTAGATATCTTCAAGTGTTCTAACATAAGATTCATCTATTCTTTGCTTTTGAAGGGTTTTCATTATTGCTTTAGTTTTGACAGAATCAAAAGCTTTCTCGTAGTCTATAAAAGGCATACACAGTGGATTTTCATACTCTTGATTTTCCCATTTTTCTGATTAATTATATTGATATGATTAGTTATTGGATACCTTCTTCTAAAGCCTGCCTGCTCTCTTGGTGGATTAAAGTCTATCTGATTTTCAATTCCTTGCTTTTGAAGGATTTTCATTATTGCTGAAGTTTTGACAGAATAAAAAGCTATCTCAGAGTCTATAAATGTCATACAGAGTTCTTTGTCATACTCTTGATTTTTATATTAGATGGTTAATTACATGGATATGGTCAGATGTTGAATACCTGCCTCTTAAAGCTGCCTGCACTCTTGGTTGGTTAAAGTCTAGCTGTTTTTCTATTCGGCCTAATAAGATCTTTGCAAATAATTTATGTATTACGAAGAGTAAACTCATTGGGTCTTAATTTTCCAGTCTTTTGTCTCTCTCTTTTTGTAAATTAGTATGATAATAAAGTTTTTACTATGAAATCGCCTCCATCTTTAATAAATCAATTGTTAGGTCATGTTCTCCTGCTGTTTTGCCTCTTTTCATGACTTGTTTTACTTTCTTTACTTGTACTTTTACTTTTGGTACTAGTTCAGGTGTTTCATTATTTCTATTGGCAAAGTTAATTTTTATACCTCTATTGTATAGAAATCCATTTACATTTTTTATCACTCCATCTCTTTTGTTTATAACGCTTCTATTTTCTTTCTTTAAAACAAATAAATTTTAAAGCCCTGTTCTAAGCCTTCGTGTTATAATCTAATATTTCTTCCTTTCTTTATTATTTCCTAAGTTGTGGTTTGAGTATTTTTTTCTGATAGTTTTCCTAGATCTAGGTTAGGATAATTTCCATCCATCTGTTATGCTGATTATAATTAGCAAAAAAATAATTACAATGCTTTTCTTGTTTTTACTTGCTTCCATTTCATCATGTATCTAGGAGAACCTATTTTGTATTGCTAAATTAAACTCATCCGATTTTTCTCTTATTAAAAAGCTTTTATTTTCTTTCCTAAAATGAATTTTCTTTCTTTTCTTAGATCTAAAAAATAATCTTAATTCTCACAATTCTGATGCAGTTCGATTTTAGCTTGTTTAACACTGTTACATCTTTAATTAAATCAAATTTTTCACTAAAAATAAAATCTATTTTCATATTCGTTTCTCCTTTTAGGTTTCTCTATGTTCATTTTTTATTTTACCTGTAATATTTTGTAACTGGCGCACGCGACCCGTAAAAAATGACGGCTAAATATTTAGATAGCTATGCAGACACAAATGCAACCTTTTCCACCCCTTCTTCCTCTTTTCTCTTTGGGTACCCATTCTCACCAGGGTATGACTATTCTCTCTCTGCTAGGCGTGAACTATATATATATATATATATATATATATATATATATATATATATATAAATATATATATATATATACATATATATATATATATATATATATATATATATATATATATATATATGTGTGTATTATGCATGTATATATATATACATATATATATATATATATATATATATATATGAGTGTGTATATATATGTATATGTATATATATATATATATATATATATATATATATATATATATATATATATATATTATGTATATAACATATAAGCCGACACTTTCTCAATTATATAAGGGAGATTTTCATTAAGAAGGGATGCACTGTAAATTTATTGCTTCAACGTGAATTTCTTATTAGCGTATCTGATATTATCGAATTCCACAACTGCAATTAATTTTTATTGTAATTTTACCTTCCGAATCAAAATTGCAAGGCAGCAAGAAAATTATGAGTTCTGAAAACACACAGTATTTTATTACAGACCACTATCGCTACATTGAAAAATATTGCAACACTAAATTTGTTTAACTACTTTGAGCCTGATTCGCATTTGGTAAACGTTCTTTTCTCATTAGAAATGATAGGTTAGAAAATGTCAGAGACGTCAAAAGATATCTCGTCGTCTGTTGTCTTGATGAATCACGAGGGGCCGCTCCCTTCCGAATGTATTTTTCGTTGCCTGGTATTGGATGATCTATAGGCTTTGCGCGTGTAGACTAGAAGGAGTTTTTGGATTTGTTTCTTCATTATATTTTGTTTGATTACTCTTCCTGCGTCCCTCTAGCACTTATGCTTTGATCATATTCCAAGATATTTACATTTCCTTTGTTCACTATTTTCTTATTCACATTTTTTTCTCTCGACATTTTCTATACAGTTATTGGCAAAAACAGTTGGAGTGTGTATAAAGATCTTTATTTTACCATCTATATATGGAATTTTAATCAACACTCCACGAGCAGTCATCTTATGATCATGAGAACTATCTTCATATGTATAGAAAATTATTAAAATATCCACATGTCTTCGAAATTTACTCAACGAGAAATATCTGATTCATAAAATCTAAAGAAAACTCGACATTACAATGATCAAATTTATATCATTATTTGGTTATCTCTTTTCTATATTACACAACAGGGACAATAATATCACGTATGTATGCCAGCCTGTACACCTCATGATTCATGCTGTCTCGTTTGGTTATGCAGTCAGTTCACAAAATGAATGATCCATGCTAGATTCCCAAAACGGACGGAGAGAGACTATAAAAGGATGTAAAGAAAATAAAACTCCAACATTTCCCTGCTGACTTAAGTTGTGAATTAGGTACCTCGTTGTTTGTCGACTCTAAATGAATGCAACTGGGCTTAAAAGAGAGAGAGAGAGAGAGAGAGAGAGAGAGAGAGAGAGAGAGAGAGAGAGAGAGAGAGAGAGAGAGAGAGAGAGAGACGACCTATAACAACATCACCTAACGGGGGAGAAAATAATCCGCGATATATATATATATATATATATATATATATATATATATATATATATATATATATACATATATATACATGTATATATATACATATGTATGTGCATATATATATATAAATATATATACATATATATGCAGTATATACATATATATACAGTATATACACATATTCATGTATACATATATACACACAAACACACACATACATATATATATATATATATATATATATATATATATATATATATATATATATATATTTATATACACGTATTTATATATAATGTATTTATATAATTATATATATTTATTTATATATATGTACATGTATATATATATATAATATATATATATATATATATATATATATATATATATTCATATATACATATATACATACATGTATAGATAGTATATATATATACATATGTATTTATTTATATATATATACTGTATATATATATATATATATATATATATATATATATTTAAATATATATATATATATATATGTACATATGTATTTATTTATATATATATATATATATACAGTATATATATATATATATATATATATATATATATATATATATACATGGAGGTAGACAAGGAGGCACCATCTCTACTAAATTATTCACATCAAGAGAGGTTACCTGGGATTAAGTCTGGATGAATGATGATAATGACTGGTTCATTCTTTCGTGCATATTCCCCTTCTTTGGGGAACAGCCAGCACCTACGTTGGATTTATCTATAACGCATGTGTGGTTTTGAAATCAATGTATTTTAAATGATCAACTCTCCACAGAAAGGGAGGATCCAACTAAGAAATAATATTAATGGGGAATACCTTAACAACCCAAGATTTACAGATGACATAGTTGTGTTTAGTGAATTATGGGAGGAATTACAAACGATGATAGAAGATTTGAATAGTGACAGCAGAAATGTAGTACTGGAAATAAATATGAGTAAAACTAAGATGATTTTCAATGAAAATGCAAAGTTAGCAAATGAGAGTTATGTATGAACTCTATGAATTGTTAATAAACATATGTACTAAGGACAGACATTAAGTGTTTCCCCAGGACACAGGTCCAAAATTAAAAGAGGGATAAGCATAGGATGGAGAGCATTCGGTAAACAAAATGAGATTATGAAGAGTAAAATTCCACTTTCTCTAAAAAGAAAAGTATTTAATGAGACTGTCCTACTAATATTAAATTTTGCATCAGAAACTTGAGAGCCTTACTAAAGGCTTAAAATATAAGGTAATTCCAATCAAGGAGCTATAGGAAGAAAAATGATGAAAAAAACATCATGAGAGAGAAAAAGAAAAAACATGGACACAAGAGCAACCTAAAGTAGAGGATATTTTAAAAACATGTAAGAAATAGAAATGAACATGGGCAGGAAATATGATGAGAATGACAGACACTAAATGGCCACTACAAATAACAGAGTTGGTCCCTAGAGAGCGTAAAAGAAGCAGAGAAAGAAAGATAAGACGATAGGCACTACACATCACAAGGATCTGGTTACTCTTTGATGAATTTAACTAATGAATCCTATATGTGAGGTGGGTGTTATGTATCAACAGAGAGGCGAGATGAATGCAAGTGAGTTTATTCAAGAATACAGCGAGCTTTTATACAGATACTTGAGAGCAAGAATGATACAAATTTCAATCAGTATAAAACATGTGATAGCAACTTGAACAGGTTTCTATTATCAGTTCAGGAGAGAGCAATAGAAAAAAAAAGCAATAATGTTATAGTGTACGAACATGTGTGAAATACATGTGGTACATAACTCCACCCTTAAAGAAAAAAAAAAAAGACATACATGTGAAATATGGCGCACTGCTCTTGAGAAGTGCACAGTAGGCGGGTCTTCTTGCAGAAAATACACAGGTTTTAGTTGATCAATGGAGACTCAGTCTTCTTTGCCACAAATGTTAATTAATAAAGCCTTCGGTGTGCGACGGATCATGAGGAAAGGCCCCATGTAAGGGGCGTTAACTGTGGCTTGATAGTCTTGGTACGCAGGAAAACGTGCATTGCCATGTACAAAGCTGTCAGTATGTGTTTCTTTGTAGGTCTGGCAGCTTGGAG